>NC_072376.2:166172500-166476071 GCF_028885625.2 Pongo pygmaeus | reverse complement strand
TACCATTTCCTTAAATAGAATATTCAAAGTAATCAATCATTTCTTTTACCAGTGCAAGTACAACTGACTCTCTATGGAACAGAACATTTCCATTTTCTACAGATGAAAGTCAAGGTTCAAAGACACTAGGTTAAGTGTCATTTCTCATAAGCACCGAGATAAAATTAATCACAAAACCTCCCAGAAATCACCAGTGATCACGGAACAGGCAACTGATGGGCGGTCTCTGGAACCCTCTGGACAGTGGGGATAAAAGCAATGGAAGGTTCTTCCTCAGCTCACTGGATCCCACCTCTTTACTCTGGAGGCCACAACCCTCCGAGGCCAGACCCACAGAGAGTTACCCTACAGAAAGGGTGCCAAAATTCAAAGACTGGTGTGACCCACCATACACTGTACATGGTCAGATAAGAAACCACTGCAGATGTTTCTCTTGAGTTTCAAAGTTTACCCTACCTGTGGCCCACACTCTCCGAGGGAGGGGTTGGCTCCCTCACCCCCAAACAAATCCCTCTCTCCCCAAGACTACTTCTATTAGGCTTGGAAGCTCTGAAACAGAGGCATACACTGTACCTGCTTTGCTTGTGGAACAGCAACTTTAATATGAACACATTACGAGACAGCCTAGGCAGAGAACCTATAAGAGACCAGGTTCTGTTATTTTAGGGAAAGTAGGAAGAACATTAAAAAGAATGCAAGTGAGAAAACAATTTCCGCCTTAAATTTGAAAGTATTTTCCTCATTTACCTGCTTTTGAACTTACACTTTTTCTTACCTTATTGTGATTTGTTTTGTTGTTTTTAAAGCCCCTAAATTTCCAAAGGGGAATGGTTTATCTGCATTACTGCCACCAGACTTCACACTCTATATTAAAACTGGTATGCTTTTTTCAATATTGTAAAACATGTCACAGTTTTCCCTCTTCACTGGAAAAGGATACATCAAATACAAAACTTATGTTTTACCACCCACGCAAATCTACCAATGCCAACTGCTGGGAGCTCAAATGCAATCTTGCGCTCTGTTCTGTTTTCGTAGGCTGGGTTTTCCCTATCAATAAGTTTCCATTTTTACGACTAAATAATCCACCTGAAGAGTCAAGCTGTAATCTGTTTTATATTATGCCAAAACCTGGAAGTAAACTGAGGCTTTAAAAATGTATAACATCTATTTTCCTCTTTATTTCAGAGATGGGAGAACTCAACAAGGCGTGGCAGGCAATGCCTTTCCGCAGGACAAGGAAATTCAGACCAGAAGGTGAGAAAAAGAACCTGCTCAGTTAATGGCATGGCTGCACAACACACAAACTGGACTAAAATTACAGAAGCTTCTCGAAGTTGTACACATATAGTACCAAAAAAGAGGAAACTGAAGAGAGACAAATGCAAGGTGGTCCCCTGAGGCAGGACACAGTAAAAGGACGAGGTTAGACCCAAATGTTGCAGAAACAGCCTTCACCTCAGAGTCAGGGGCCCAAGATGACAGTCCAGGCTCAGCCAGACACTGCCAGGTAAACGTGTTGGGTTCCCTTCCTGGGCTCCGTTTCCTCAAACACGAAAGACCCCCAAATTCTGATCCTTTCACTGGCAACAAGTTATAAAATTAGGAAGAAAAGGAAGTAAACATTAAATCAGGGCAGGGGTGGGGTCACATACTCTTGCCTGATTAGGATCAATGCACTATAAAAAAAGATAAGAAGAAACTCAGGATTTGGGCCAGTGGCTCATGCCTGTAATCCTAGCACTCTGAGAGGCCAAGGCAAGCAGATCACTTGAGCCCAGGAGTTCAAAAGACCAGCCTGAGCAACATGGTGAAACCCTGTCTCTACCAAAAAATACAAAAACTTAGCTGGGCATGGTGGTGCACGCCTGAAATCTCAGCTACTCGGGAGGATGAGGTGGGAGAATTTCTTGAACCCAGGAGGCGGAGGTTGCAGTGAGCTGAGATCGTACCACTGCACTACAGCCTGGGCAACAGAATGAGACCTCATCCCCCACACAAAAAAAAACCTGAAGATTTGACAAGTCACCAAATAATAATTACGATGAAAATTACTTTCACCTACCTCCCCCTTGTGAGATTCATTTACTATTGTCAGTCACAAGTACCTGCTAGAATAACCCCAAATCCTAAAACATCAATGGACTGTAGCCAACATGAGCTTTGTGTCAGAGGTGCAACTGAAAAAAGATGGTCATCTAATTCCTAAAAAGGGATCTTCAGTCTTTCTAGGAGGGTTAAATAACCTCATGCATTCAACATTTAATTGCCATGTCTCAGGTATTGTCCCAGACAAAAGGGACACAAAGATACATATAAACAATAAATGCAGGCCCTCTCTCAAGACCCCAAAACCTACACGCCCGCTCAACAGAACAGACATGATGTGAACCCTTAATTACCAGAACAATTTCTCCCTCCTCTGTGTTTCTGCAGCACTCTACACCTACCTCTGTTACAGCACATTTCACAACATGACAAGAGCTATTTACAAGTGCTACTGGCCTCATATAAGACAGCAAGCTTCTTGAGGGCAGGGAGTGTGTCCTGCATCCCTGCATCCTCTATCCAATACGGTATCTGCAGGAGGGAGTGCTCAAAAAACATGTGTTGGAAACTTAAAGTTAGGGATAAATGATTCTCAGATGAACAATACAGATAGTGGACAGGAGAAGAGAGGCCTCTGGATGAGAGGACAGGTGGACCAAGTGTGGCCTACACAAACTTTATGCCCTTGCTACTCAAACTATGATCCACAGACCAGCAGCATCGCATCGTCTGGGAGTCTGTTAGAAATGCGGAGTAGCAGGCCGGGCATGGTGGCTCATGCCTGTAATCCCAGTACTTTGGGAGACCGAGGTGGGCGGATCATGAGGTCAAGAGATCAAGACCATCCTGGCCAACATGGTGAAACCCCGTCTCTACTAAAAATACAAAAAAATCAGCTGGGTGCGGTAGCGCGTGCGCGCCTGTAGTCCCAACTACTTGGGATGCTGAGGCAGGAGAATCACTTGAACCTGGGAGGCAAAGGCTGCAGTGAGCCAAGATCGTGCCAACTCACTCCAGCCTGGCGACAGAGCGAGACTCCATCTCAAAAATAAAAATAAAAATAAAAAATAAAGGAATGTGGAGTCGCAGGCCCCACCACAGACCTACTCAATCAGCATCTCCAAGCTAACAAGATCCCTCGATGATTCCTGTGCGCCTTAATATTTGAAAAACACTGATACAGGGAAGATTTCAGTGGGAAACCCACTAACAAATGAGAAGAATCAGTTAGACTTGGGCGGCAAGAGTAATAAAAAGAAATTAAGAAACTGAAAGGAAAAGGGCTGGGCATGGTGGCTCACGCCTGTAATCCCAGCACTTTGGGAGGCCCAGGCGGGCAGATCACTTGAGGTCAGGAGCTCGAGACCAGCCTGGTCAACGTGGTGAAACCCT
Source organism: Pongo pygmaeus (assembly GCF_028885625.2). Taxonomy (NCBI): domain Eukaryota; kingdom Metazoa; phylum Chordata; class Mammalia; order Primates; family Hominidae; genus Pongo; species Pongo pygmaeus. The sequence continues at coordinate 166,472,630 of NC_072376.2, read as the reverse complement.
GTCTCTATTAAAAATACAAAAATTAGCCAGGTGTGGTGGCACGCACCTGTAACCCCAGCTACTTGGGAGGCTGAGGCACGAGAATCGCCTGAACCTTGGAGGCAGAGATTGCAGTGAGCCGAGATCGTGCCACTGCACTCCAGCCTGGGTGACAGAGTGAGACCCAGTCTCAAAAAAAAAGAAACTGAAAGGAAAAGGATTTACTTATGAGGCTGTTAAACCTGTGATGAAAGAACGGGCACTGGCTCTAGAGGTACTATCACAATCACTATTTCAAGTTTTTAAAAATGGAAAAATCCTTTTAAAAAATCCTAAAACTTTCCAATATATGCCTGATTTGTCTGCACCACTCAAACACGTTGGAAAGAAGGAGAATAATCATTATGTATCAAGTCGCATCAGCCCATAAACCAGAGAGAAACGCCTGTCAAATACCTGGACAGTGTGCTATTACACTCAGCATCATTACGTATGCTTCACTAGCCAAACAGCAGTGTGGTCCTAAAACACGAGCCATCCAATGAAACTATTTACAGCGATAGCCCCTGCTTTACCTCCATGGAACATTCCTAGAACCCACAATATGAAGCCAATATCATACCTTCCCATGGGAACTACACTGTAATTGAAGGGTTACATCCTGGCCAAAGGCACCAAATAAATCACAGCAATGGCGACACTGCACAAAATCTATGACACAGCTACAAATCCTCTAAATAACATAAAATGATAAAATCAGGCTTCAACCCATAACATGGGAGTTTTATGTTGGAAGTAACCTTAATAGACCACAGGGTCTAAATTTCTCCTCCTCCAGGCCAGGAAATGGAAACCCAGAGGGGTGCTTGCCCAAAGTCAAGGATCTGGTTAAACAGCTGAGCTAAGAAACAAACCTAGGCCTCCTACCAAGCAATCCCATACACCACTAGACAAGCTCACCTTCTTTACAAAGTCCCTTAAAATAAAAAGCATGCATCATTATCATATAAACTGTCTTCAAAATAAGACATACATAAAGCTCATAAAAATATAACTCTCCTTTTGACATATTTACCTGCAAACAATGTCAGTCATTAAAACATATATCTATGTCCTTGATATTAGCAACTATTTTTCTTTTTGGCCTTTTTAAAATTTACAAAGTGTTGTGGGAGAAGACCTGGACTGCCAGCAGGGAGTAGCCCTGGCTTATGGCCTCAACCGACACACAGAACTTAGCTACTGCCCCTCCTTCTGCTGAGACCTAGGGCAGGTCCATCAGAGTCCTTGGGCTACACGCCCTGGAAGGGAAGGGAACTCCTGAGAATGAAAAGCTCTGAGAATGGCAATCCAGAGCAGCCAGGGGCCAAATTCCCCACTAGACTTTGCAGCTAAGACAGAAAAAAAAAAAAAAAAACCCAGAAGTGAAACATGGGAAAGACAGAAAACCTAAAGTGAGACGTGCTGGTAAATCACTTCTCAGCCAGGAGATTGGGTGATGACGACTTTTATTCTCTTTGTTCTTTTCTGAATTACTTAATCATCCTACAATAAACATGAATTTTGTAATGAGAAAACTATGTCATGAAGTAAGGGCAGGGCTGATAATCAAACAGAAAACGCTCCCTTTATGGAAGGCTGAGGCCTCCTCTGATCAGGTAAAACCTTGGGTATCACCCTGAGTATGGGGTACAAAACAAAATACAACTTTCTATATAATCTATCAGCCTGACTGCAGGAGTAAAGGCGAGATCTTTTCTGGGTGTGGCCTTGATTTGGAAATATTTTAATTTTCTTTTAACACTAACTGCAGACTTTTCTCCATAATCCCATCAATAATAATATGATAAGGATCCATGAAAATTCAACTATAAAACTTGAGGCCAATTAGAAGCACACAACCTCCTGAGTGCTTCCCATTAGCACCCTCTTCAAAACAACTAGCCAACCAGCTCTGCAAATGTCAGCCTTTGCATTTTCTAAAACCTCAATTCTTCTTCCTCAAAGACTTCCCCTTCTTTTTACCAAGTCTTACCTTCAGACTTATGCCACAGATTTAGTTTCCTCCTAAACAATGTAGTGCTATTTTCCTTCCAAATTTTAAGTTTTGGCTTATTATGCTTCTCTCTGGCCTCCATTCATTCCTAAAATGAATAGCTAGTCCGCTCTGCTAGCTTAAGGCAAACTGCCTAACCTCTCCTCTTATAGAAGGAATTCCATTCAACAGACAGCAGCCTAGAGGGATACTAGGAAATTCATACCTTTCACAAATACTTCCACTTAAAAGGCAACATACTTCTGGTAGTTTTAAATAACATGGCTTGCCAATGCCTGACATAACATTTGGGAATTATATTCACAAGAAACTATAATTCAGATTTTATTCTGACATAAAATTTTAAGGGCACAAAAGTTAAAAATACAGGTAATCCTATGGCCTTAAACTATTTTTTTTAAGAGCTAAGAAACACAGTACATTGATGATTAGGTGAGCAAACTAATCCACAAAAACCTACTCATCCTTAAGTCCTATAAAGTCTAACTACCATGTATCAGACAGAGTGGACTAAGGGAAAACCCAAGCTCTGTGGCCCAGGCAAAGGCAATGGGGATTTCCTCTGCCTGGTCTAGATCACCCAAGGTAACTCAAGGCAGGGCTTCGAGCAACCCATTGCTCAAAGTAGTCTGTGGGCAGTGGGAGTGGGAGGATGGGGAGGCCCTCCAGGAAGAGGACTCCACAAAGGATGGGGATGGGGAGGTGAGGTGAGAAATGAAATGGGCTGTGGCACACGATGAGATATGGGAATGACCACCTTCTGGGCAGGCTCTCATTCTTTCATTCCAAGAAGCATTTATTAAAGACTGGCTAGGGTGAGGGAACCCAGCTAGGTGCTGGGGATAAAAAATAAGAAATAACTGAAGGATCTTGCTCTTAAGGAACTCCATCTTACTGGGTGGAGACAAACGAGAAGAGAGAGCTCGGTAGAGCACCAAAGGGTTCTGGCAGAAATAGCATGAGGCAGGGGGAAGGGTCACTCTTCCTGGAAGGGCCACACGGACCGAGTCCCAGGGAGCCCAGAGGGTGGTCCCTCTGCCTGCAGCACTGCCTTCACCTTTACTTTCATCCCGGTCTCCTCCTTTCCCTAGTGCTTGGCATGCAACATCCCTGCTTCTCACCCACCTTTCATTTAAGTTTCCTATTATCTGCACACAATGGAAGTTAGGACACCTATTTCCTACCAACTTATGAACTTAGAAAGTTGACATTAAAAGGGCACAAAACAGGAACTCAAAACCCACAAGCTCAAGCTTCAAAGGTGAGAACGTCCCATTTCACAAACGGCGGTTGAGGGTTCCCACTTCACCACTCCACGTTTCTCCTCCGGCTCCTTCACCACAGCCTCACAGACCCACACTTGATTTCTCACTCTCTTCAAAACTTACATTCAACAGTTCCTCTCATGCCCAAGAAAACCAGAGGTCCTAGGGCAGCACGTGTAGGATTTCACTCTAAACAATTCTGCTTTAAGTTGCAGGCTCAGTAGAAGCACATACACCAAAATAACAAAAGTTATGTTGGGTAGGGGAATAATGTAATCTTTTTATTCTTCTGTATACTGTTGAAAAACTGTAAAATAAACATGCACTTCTTGTGTAATAACATGATGTTACAAAAAAAAAAAACACAGAAAACACATGCAACAACATGGATAAATCTTGAAGACATTATGCTAAATGAAAGAAGCCAGTCCCAAAAAGACAAGTAAGGTATGATTCTCCCTCCTATGAAGCACGCAGAGTAGTCAAATCCACAGAGAAAGAAGTAAAAGGGTGGGTGCTAGGGGCTTGGGGGGGAGGGAGGAATGAGGAGTTATTGTTCAATGGGCACAGTTTCAGTTCTACAAGATGAAAAGATTTCTGGAGATGGATGGTGGTGATAGTTGCTCTGTAACATGGGTATACTTAACGCCACCCCACTGTACACTTAAAAATGGTCAAAATGGTAAATTTAATGTTACGTCTATTGTACGCCAATTTAAAAAATAACTAAGTAAAAAGAACAGTTTTCAGGAATGTATTTGGTCCAAAATAAGGTCCATCTGTATTTAACAGCACATGTCCCTTTCTACAGCAATGTACAACGGTTCTAGTGATTATAATGGAGACTCACTTCCTAGCTAGAACATCAAGAGTAGACACATATTTGAGAGGGTCCTGACTGGAAGGCCACGGCCCAGACTTTTCCCTAGAGCAATAACCACCCCTCCCCTTCTCAATGATATCAGCACCATTATCCCTGACACAGCCACCACAGCCACCACCCTGATGGTGCTGAATCCCTAATGGTTATTCATGTTACCTCCATCCTCACAAGCCTAGAAGAGTCGGTATCATCCTCATTCTATACATGCAGAAACAAGGCCCCAGATCACAGAACCGGAAAGTGGCTCAAGTTAATGTGTGGGCAGTGCTACTCCCCAGTGGATACTCCCTACAACCACTACCCCTCCCCAAAATCACACACACAAAGAACTGGCTTCCCAGGGAGGACTGCAAGTCACTTCACCTACTCATTCCTTTAATGCAGACAAACTGAACAGTTGCTCTATAAATTCCAGGAAGTAAAGGATCCAAAGATGTTGATTGAAAAAGCAGAAGCTACAATTACCCCTAGGAAAGGGTCCCCAGTCCTTCCCATTAAGTAATTCTCAACACAACGTACTTTAAGTCGAGCTCCAATTCTTCACAGTTAATTATTAATCACTTCCAATCATTAATCTCTAGCACACCCATTTATGTCACAGAAATAACTGCTCCTCACTAAACCCGCTCAGTTATTAAGGAAAGAAGAGGAGACAGGGCACAGAGATAGCCCTTGCTAATCTCTCATCAGCGCTTTTCAAACTTTGCCCTCTAAATTACTGACAGAGGAGAACGATCTGCACTGGAGACCTAGGGCCTTCCCAGTTTCCGGCCTAAAGTGTGAAAAATATTGAGGACTAGTCATCTATTTTTAAGATGTATGCAAACTGAGCACTCTCTTCCGGCTTTTGAGTTTTTATTTATGTATTTATCTATCAGAGACAGGATCTCACTCTGTTGCCCAGGCTGGAGAGCAATGGTGTGATCATGTCTCACTGCAGCCTCGACCTCCTGTGCTCAGCTATCCTCCTGCCTCAGCCTCCAAATAGCTGGAACCACGGGCGAGTGCCACTACACCCAGCTAATTTTTTAAATCTTTTTTTTTTCTTTTTTAATGCAGAGGTGGGGTCTCCCTATGTTGCCTAGGCTGGTCTCAAACTCCTGGGCTCAAGCAATCCTCTTACCTCGGCCTCCCAAAGTACTGCGATAACAGGCGTGAGCCACTGTGCCTGGCAGAGTTTATTTTAATATAAAAATCTTCCTCCCAAATCTTAAGTAAAACTGGCACCAAGAAAGATGGACCATATTTGTTCAAAGCCCTAAGAGATCCCCCGACCCCCAAAGTCAGCCCAGATACAGAAGCAAGTCTACACAGACCTTCCCCAGGCAAATTTCTGGTTCTTCCCCTGAACAACTGGCTATTGTGTATATCATTCACTTGGCATTTAGGATGTACTGGGCTTCACCCTGGCAGTTTTGTTTTCATGTGTATTAATGTGTGAACTCCCCGTGGTCAAGGACTAGTAAACTTCCCTATTCATCCACAGTATCTAATCCTGTTTCTTGCACATAACTGACACTTGATATAGCAGGTTCTTCAGAGTCCTCCTGTGTAAAAGTCACAAGCCATCTTCCTAGAAATGCAGAGTGAATTTCTGTCTTACAGCCTAGCTTGACCCTCAAGCCTGTGGGGCTCATTTTCCCTTCACTTCTGTCTCTGAAATTGGCCCAATTATCTATGTACTAAATGCATGTTTCTGCTTTACAATTAGATTTGCCTGTTGTTTCCTTCCTATGTAAACCCAATTATTAAAGTTTAAGATTGCTTGGTCATTCTCCACATTCTACATGTGATGGCAAATAGAGTCAGACAGGTAAGAATGTGCAAACTACTGTAGCAGCTCAAAGCATCTCCATCCCTTTATCCCAGCTCTTCCCCTAACACACTTATGGTGTTAATGTCACCTAAAGTTTGAGTAACACTTCTTCACAAAATCTGTAGCAAGAAAGTGAAAGATTCGTCCATCTGGATTTGGGTATAAAGTCTTCAACTTCAAAAACAAGTACTATGCCACTAATGATTTTCAGCAGTTTCCATGAAAAGCTTGGCCCCAAGCTGCAACTCAGAAAGATAATATTTACACGTGACATCAGAACAACTGCTGAAATTCCAGAGAACTTTCCCTACCAAATCTCTAAGTAAAGAACAGAAAGTACCCCACACAGCCTACATCCCCCTAGCTCACCAGCAGGTCTACAATGCTCATAGGACTTCTCATGTCCCCTAAGGCTGCTTGGTCATATCACCAATTTGACAAATCCTTTACATGTAGAATTTTCCCCCCAGGAAGGTGGGGAGAAAAAGTATTACACATAAAGACTACAAACTGATCACAGCAAATGTAGGAATGGTGGTCAAAAGTTTAAGATACGGCAAAGAAACCCCAGGTTAAGGTCTCTTGATGTCTTCACCACCCCACCGACTAGAATTCTTATCAATGCCTGCACTGACATGCAGCAAACAGAAAAGGGCAGGCACCGTTAGGATAGAACTAGGAAATCAGCATTTGTCCCCCGGAGTCACAAGTGCAATGAAAAGGCTGAAAGTCAGTTTTGATATCACCGAATGAGAAAATAGAGCCTGCGCACCAAGTCAGGCTATTGATTTTTACAGTAAACACGTACCAACATATACAAGAGCCTATCATTATTTCTGAAACTGTCACACATGATTTCAGTCAATAGGAAATTTCTCAGTAATTGGCCTGATGTTCCCATCGCTTCTATGATGCTTAGAGTATCACTATTCTATATCCCTTCCCTGTAGCACCAAACACATCACACTTGTTATGTACATTTTTCTCTCCAGGGTGATTTTGTGCTGAGACCAAAAAATTGAATATACTCACTATGTTTTCAAGCTTTTCTATTCCATTAACAGTTTCTCAGGTATGATGTCTGCATCTTATTTTCATAGGCCTCGATACTAGGTTCAGCCTCTTCTGGTTCTTCTTTCTCTCTGGACCTGCTCTCATGTATTCCCTTTCACCTCTGGTGGACACAGCTTCTATTATAGCAAAAACACTGTCTTTCGAAATGCGCAGCAGCATCCCACAAAAAGTGCTCGGGAAATGAGGAGGAGTTTTTAATGTGCAAGTGTTCAGTCCTGCAATCACAGTGCACAGCATGCTTGGTTCCAAGGACTGTGTGAGAACGCAAGCACCTGCTGACTGACCTCAGCCTCAATTCTAAACAGGAACCTGGCTGGAGTCAAGCCCTGCATGTTCACTCCCATTGTCAGGTCTCAGCTCTCACTAAAAGCAAGTTGGAAATTTTCTGTCTGTTCAACAAAAAGGTTACTGTTTTTTTTTTTTTTTCACCCCATTATAAAATCATAAGTTCAAGAAATAAAGAAAACTAGTAAATAAATCACCCACCACTCAAATTGGGCAAATATTCAAGCCAAAAAAACAGGATCCAAAAGATTCTTACTCAGTCTAAAGGCTTTAAACAAGGTGAATCAAAGAGTTAAGACAGAGGCTATTTGGGTGCCTACTACCGTCATTTGGGTTATCCAGAAAATCAAGTGTGTACTAAAATAGGTATTTCATCTTGTTGTTAATAAGGTTTGGGAACACATGACTGCATACACACAGACACTGCACACAAGATTAATCATAACCATTTTCCAAGAGTCTTTCTTTCACTGCTACCATAGTTTTCAGGAGCCCACTTACTACTGGTAACCAAGCTTCCTTGAACAAAAGGCTCCTGACCTAAACATTAAGAGCGCTAAGGAGCAATATACTCAGTGGGTTCCATTCAATTCAGCATTACATTCGACACCTAATATGTCCCAGGCAGACAGATCCAGGTTTTATGGAGCTCTGAAACTTACGTGAGAGGGCAAGGTAGAGTACTTTAAAGGAAAAAAAATACACACTATATATTACTTTTGAAGACTTAATAAAAAACATAGTCATGTAAAAACATTCCTAGGAACCCGCCCAGGGCCTTGTAAAGGACCTGTGCAAGGGAGGATGAGAGAACATGTCTGTGCCTGTGCAGTTGAGGGAAGAAGTGGGAAATGCTTCCTAGATTAAGGGATGTCCCAGCAGAGGCCTGGAGGAGGCACAGGAAGTGATCTCCAGGCATAGCAAACAAGTCCAATGGTGGAAACAAAGGAAACTTCAACCAACTTCATCTTCATAAGTACATGCAAACTAAAAGAAGTATATAATACCAATTTGGACCTCTTAGATTAAAATTTAAAAGATGAGCTGGCCAGGCGTGGTGGCTCACGCCTGTAATCCTAACACTCCAGGAGGCCGAGGTGGGTGGATCATGAGGTCAGGAGTTCGAGACCAGCCTGGCCAACACGGTGAAACCCCATCTCTACTAAAAATACAAAAATTAGCCAGGCATGGTGGCGCACGCCTGTAATCCCAGCTACTCAGGAGCCTGGGGCAGGAGAATCGTTGGAACCCAGGATGAGGAGGTTGCAGTGAGCCAAGATCGCCCCACCGCACTCCAGCCTAGGTGACGGAGCAAGACTCCATCTCAAAAGAATAATAATAATAAATAAATAAAATTTAAAAGATGAACAAAAAATACTGGTACCCAGTGCTGGGAGGCTCGTAAGAAACTGACAATCTCAAGACATTAGCATAAGGGTATAACTGAAACAACCTTTCTGGAGGGCAAGTACAGAATATTTTTCAAAGGCCTTGAAGCACGCCCACTTTTTGACCCAGCAATTCCAGTTCTAGTAATGTATCCTAAAGAAATGATTGCACAAGCATTCAAATGTAGATATAGCCTGGTGGGGTTTTCTTTCCTTTTAAATAAACTTCACGTATAAAGAATTCGATTTTAGGGCTACACACGGTGGCTCACACCTGTAATCCCAGCACTTTGGGAGGCCAAGGCAGGTGAATTGTTTGAGCCCAGGAATTCAAGACGAGCCTGCGTCTAATATGGCAAAACCCTGTCTCTACAAAAAATATAACAATTAGCCCGGCACAGTGGTGCACGCCTGTAGTTTCAGCTACTTGGGAGGCTGAGGTGGGAGGCTCGCTTGAGCCTGGGAGGTGGAAGCTGCAGTGAGCCAAGATCTTGCCACTGCAATCCAGCCTGGGTGAAAAAACAAAGAATTCGATTTTAAAATTATAGGACATTCATATAATGAACTATAAGGCAGTCAGTAAAACTGATGTACTTAGATATAGACATGGGAAGATTATTATATTAAGTTTAAAAAGCAACTTACAAAATTGTCATTTAATCTCATTTAAAAATACATAAAAATAACATACCATTTATAGTACATGGATCAAAAATAAAAATACAATTAATCTAACGTAAAAATGGGCAAAGGATTTGAGCTGAGACCAGTGGCTCACATCTATAATCCCAACGCTGTGTGAGGCCAAGATGGGAGGATCACTTGAGATCAGCCTGGGCAACACAGTGAGACCCTAACTTAAAAAAAAAAAGGGGGGAGAGGATTTGAACAGACATTTCTCCCAAGAATATACACAAATGATCAATGAGCACATAGAAAAGAGGCTCAACATGATTAGAGAAATGCAAATCAAAACCATGATACCACATTGCACCCTTTAGAAGGGCTATAATAAACTCATCTATTAACTGTTGGTTGGTGAGAATGTAGAAAAATTACAACTCTCATACTTTACCTGTAGAAAAGTCACGTATGAAAAGTAAGGTATGGTACAACTACTTTGGAGAACAATTTGGCAGTTCCTCAAAATGGTACACATAAAGTTACCATATAAACCAGCAATACCACTCGTAGATATATAACCAATTGAAAACATATACCCACACAAACACTTGCACACAAATGTTCACAGCATTATTCATAATAGCCAATAATTGGAAACAATCCAAATGTACAAATGATGAATAAAATGTGATCTATCTATACAATGGAATATTGTTTGGCAGCAGAAAGGAATAAAGTATTGTTATATGCCATGTGGTAAACCCTGAAAACATTAAGATAAATAGAAGTCAGTCAAAAGAGGCCACATGCTACATGATTCTATTTATATGAAATATTCAGAACAGGCAAATTTAGAGAGACAGAAAGTAGATTAGAGGTTGTCAGGGGACTGGAGTGGCAGCCAGGGGCAGGAAGTGACTGCTTGATGGGAGTGGTGTTTTCTAATAAGTTGATGAAAATGTTCTGAAATTCGATAGCAGTGATAGTTGCAAAACTATGAATATATTAAAAACCACTGAATTGTATGCTTTAAAAGTGTGAAGAAGGCTGAGCATGGTGGCTCATGCCTGTAATCCCAGCACTTCAGGAGGCCGAGGCAGGTGGATCACCTGAGGTCGGGAGTTCGAGACCAGCCTGGCCAACATGGGGAGACCCCGTCTCTACTAAAAATACAAAATAAGCCGAGTGTGGTGGCAGGCGCCTCTAATCCCAGCTATCCGGGAGGCCGAGGCAGAGAATCGCTTGAACCCGGGAGGCGGAAGTTGCAGTGAGCCACGATTGCGTCACCACACTCCAGCCTGGGGGACAGAGCGAGACTCCATCTCAAAAAAAAAAAAAAAAAAAGAAAAGAAAAAAAAGGGTGAAGTAATGTGAATGTGGGATTCTATGAAGTGTAAATTCTACCTCAATAAAGCTGTTATTTTATATTTTTCTTCTTTATATTTTATAGTATTTTCTTTAAAAAAATTTCTTTAACAGGCATTACACTTACCAGCTAGACAAGCTTGAATGAGTACTAACTTTGGTTTCCTATTATAAAATGGGGCTAGTAATGATACCTATCTTAATGGTACCTAGTTCATAGTTTTATTGGAACGATTAAATGAGATGCCATTTGTAGAGGGCTTTAAAGAGAATCTAGGATAAAGTAAGCCCTCAATATCAGCTATTGTAACTTTTATAATAGAAATGGCTATTTCCACGTTGAAAACCAAAACATGCCCTCCTATTTACATCACCATGCATTCTTGACTCATTTCTCATCATTTAAAAAGCGATTCTCTACTCAGCTGAGACAAATGCCAAGTGAAAAGCAATTGAGATCCAAGAGAAACATGGGCAATAATTCACAATAGCCTCTGGTCCTGCTACAGAGCATGTGCATTGTGTAGACCTCACACAATGATCTTTATGTGAACTGCACCACTAAGCCTTCTCAACAATCCTCTAGAAAAGGTACCATTAGTCTTGTTTTACAGAGAAGAAAATCAAAGCTGCAAAGATTAATTGGCTACGGTCACCCAGGGCAAGAGAGTGAGCCAGATTTCAAACCAAGGTTTATGATTCCAAAGCCTGTGCTATGCAGTACCTGAGGGAAACTGGTACCTCAAAAGAAAGCTACTCAAAGGAATCCACTTAAAATCCACAATTATGAGACAGAGAAAAAAAATGAGACTCATCTGAGATTTTCCTAAAAAAAGTTACGAAAATAAGTATTTCATATTTAATCAATTTTGTTATAATCCCAACCATGACCTAAGTCTCAGTATGACAAAGAATGAGTCAAGAGTCAAGAATTTTTAGTGTAATTCTTGACAAAACTGTAGCATGATAATGACATAGAGAGGGTCATAAAGAGGTGATTTTTGCTAAAACATCTGAGAACCACATTAATTTACACAAGGCCATCTTTTAATGTTTTGACATTTAAACCATCCTCTTTTGAAGCATCAAACACATTATCCTTGTCAACTGCCAACACAAAGACACTGGCTACAGAACAGATGGGAAATGGGAGGAACAAAAGATAGTTTTAAGCAGGAAGACATGTTCGAATGGAGAGCAATTTTATTATTATTACATTTATTATTAAATATTTTCATGCTATGACAGCTTCTGCAGCTCTGTGCAACCTCAGAACTGGAACTCAAAGAGTAAGTAAGAAAACAAGAACACCTATACCGCCTGATACCTAAAGTGCTCAAAAATGTGAAAAGAAAACTGAACCCCTTCTGCCCTAGTTCAGTCTTCAGTTTACTCATTTGATAAATGTCTTTTGGTTCTATCTCTTCAAAACTGTCCAGAATAAATCAGAATAGAGCTCCTATCCTACTGAGTAGAGAACCTGAGCCAACACAAATAAGCTTCTTACATAGTCAAGCCTCACAGTTTTCTCTGGTAAGTATATATTAATAAATGTGCTCTGGCGAAGGCAACAAAAAAGGCAAACGCCAAACTTTATTTTTCCATCAGGCCAGCATGACAGTAAATTCAAACAGCCTGCTAGAACAGAACCAGATTAGACCACAGAATACCCTGACCCCTACCTCCAGAGCTCTACTGACTGCCTTATGCCTCCCCAACCTCTCCAGACTCCTTGATAACTAAAACCAGCAGATGAAAAAAGAAAATTAATAAAAGATGACGGGTATAGTACCTGGGCATGACAGACTGGTGATTTAAAACTTCATTAATGGCTACTGATCATGCAGATAGCCTGCACGTGTAAAATAACACCTTAAAAAATAAAGGGCTGGGCACGGTGGCTCACGCCTGTAATCCCAGTCCTTTGGGAGGCTGAGGTCGGCGGATCACGAGGTTAAGAGATCGAGACCATCCTGGCCAACATGGTGAAACCCCATCTCTACTAAAACACAAAAAATTAGCTGAGCTTGGTGGCTCGAGCCTGTAGTCCCAGCTACTCAGGAGACTGAGGCAGGAGAATCACTTGAATCCAGGAGGCGGAGGTTTCAGTGAGCTGAGATTGCACCACTGCATTCCAGCCTGGCGACAGAGCAAGACTCTGTCTCAAAAGATAAAGGATGAAAGCAGAAGACATCTAGATGTCAGGAATGGCATGAAGAAAGACTCAGGGATGAGGAGAGCCCTGTAAAAGTGATCTTAGAAAGAGTGTATTTTGGATGTCATATTAAAGTTTGGCAAGTATTCTTTTCTGTTAAAATGTTGCTATGACTTAAAAATATCCAATCAGTTCATCTTTCCAGGAATTTTAAGTAGGGGAAAAAGTAAATAAATGCTTACTGTCCTCCTCATTACTTCTGCCCCCACGATAGCCTTTGCCCACAGTTCTTCACATTTTTGTTTGCATAACCCCAGAAAGAGACTTGGAGAAACTACAGACTCTTTCACACATTTTTAAGGTTAATATTCAAATTTTCACACTGTAATTTTAAACGGTTGCAAAGAATATAATTTCTGGCATGTTATAAATACTGAGTTTTAAACAAAACCATTACATCTCTTAAACGTATCCATTCTGACCTAAATGCCACAGCCATCCCCACACCCGATAACCATTTTAAATAAATAAATGAACAAACTCTTTGAGAGTTGGAAATAGTATATCATTTCCCTTTCTCCTTGATCTCAACTTTCCATTCCACCTCCTCCACAGTATTCCATCTTATTAAAGTTTGAAAGTCTATTCTATGCTGCAACAAAACTTCTGCAAATAAAATTTGTGTATTTAACCATAAAAATCGGTATTAAATGTTTATTTTAAATGGAGTTAAATACAATTTTAAAGGCAAAATTGCTCAAAAGAAACTATAAAGTTATTCAATATAAATAACATTTTATTGGAAATGCGTATCTTAATGAGACAGATGGGACTTTTTCTCCAATCAGGTCAGTCTTTGCAGAAGACTATTACTTATTACTGGAATGAGACAAGATTCAGCACAAAATCTATTATTTTGTTTAGTTCTTACAGATGTAGGCACTGAGAAAATGTGTTCATATACATATATAGATGGAAAAACGTTTCGTCTTTTTTTTCAGTAGGGAAAGGAAGAACTTTTCAGTTCAGGTATACGAGTGCAGGTTTGTTATATAGGGAGACTCGTGTCATGGGGGTTTGATATACAAATTATTTCATCACCCAGCTACTAAGCCTAGTACTCAGTTATTTTTCCTGATACTCTCCCTCCTCACACCCTCCACCTTCAGTTAGGCCCCATGCCTGTTGTTCTACCCTACGTTTCCATGTGTTATTATTCAGCTCCCACTTACAAGTGAGAACATGTGGTATTTGGTCTTCTGTTTTGTTAATTTGCTAAGGATAATGGCCTCCAGTTCCATTCACGTTCCCGCAAAGGACATGATCTCATTCTTTTTGATGGCTGTGTAGTATTCCATGGTGTATATGTACCACATTTTCTTTAGGCAGTCTACCATTGATGAGCATTTAGGTTGATTCCATGTCTCTGCTATTGTGAATAGTGCTACAATGAACATACAAGTGCATGTGTCTTTATGATAGAACAATTTACATTTCTTTGAATATATACCCAGTAATGGGATTGCTGAATCGAATGGTAGTTCTGGTTTTAGTTCTTCAAGAAATCACCACACTGCTTTCCACAGCGGTTGAACTAAGTTACACTCCTACCAACTGTGTATAAGCATTCCTTGGAAAAAGGTCTTTTTGAACAAAAGTAATATGTATCCATGGGCTTACTATTTAATAATCTATCAGCTGACCACTCAATTAAGTCATCTTTTAGGTTTTTTTCTTTTCTTGTTTTTTTTGAGACAGGGTCTCACTACATTGTCCAGGCTGGAGTACACTGGCATGATCACGGCTCACTGCAGCCTCAAACTCCCTAAGCTCAGGCGATCCTCCCACACTTCAGTGCCCTCCAAGTAGCTGGAACTACAGGCACATGCCACCACGTCCAGCTAATTTTGTTTTGTTTGTAAAAATGAGGATTTGACATGTTGCCCAGGCTGGTCTTGAACTCCTGGGCTCAAGTGATCCGCCTGCCTCAGCCTTCCAAAGCGCTTGGATTACAGGCATGAGCCACCCGGCCCAATTTTACTGAATGCAAAAATGGGAAACATTTGCAAAAGGTTCCTTTGCCCAGTCATTAGAGTTATTCACTTTCCCAGCAGCCCCAGCAGTATTTTAATTATCCCCCTACTTGGCACTCTGATTAGGCGTAGGTGAAAGGTATGTCTTCCCTTTGAAGAATGGTAATTATGAAAAAGAAGGTGTGAAAGGAAAACCAGCAGGTCACCTGGGCCATAGGCATTTTCTCAGGTCAGTCAGTGTTAGAACTGATTAACACTCAATATCTAAGAATCAGCAATTAATTCCCTTTAAATATTCAATGCCTGCATGTCCCTTGAAACGTCTTCAAGTGCCTCCAAGTGTGCATCCTCTGGTTTAAATCCCACTACTCTAAGTCACCGGCATGGACAGACCTTGAGTTGTGGGGCAGATGGAGATGATAGGGAAGCATAGCAAAAAAAAAAAAAAAAAAAAATCATTTTTTAAATTATCCAAAGGCTGATACTAATTTTGGGCTATTTCATACACAGATTCTTTCATAAATGAGAGTCAGATATCAAAATTTTAATACAAAACAAGTGTTTCTATATACTTTCACTTGATCAGATGTGCTTTTAAAATGAAAAGGTAGCATTCTACAAAATGAACTTTGTAGTCCCTTTCCTGACAGATCATATTTCATGTAGCAAAATCAACACAAGGGCACCATAAAAGCAGCTGCCATCCTACTACAAAAGCAATCCCGACGCAGCAGTTTCCAACTCTGACTGTCCATATTCTGATTCAGTTACTTTAGGGTGGGGCCAATACAATCAGTAGCTTTTTTAAAGAACTCCCCAGGGATTCTAAAGTGTGGGTCAGGGTTAAGAATCACGGAATTAATATGAAAGTATTAAAATGAGGTGTTTGGGAGTTTTTGGAGACAGAATCTCACTGTGTCGCCCAGACTGGAGTGCAGTGGTACGATCTCAGCTCACTGCCTCCCAGGTTCAAGCAATTCTCATTCCTCATCCTCACGAGTAGCTGGGACTACAGGCATGTGCCATCACACCCGGCTGATTTTGGTATTTTTAGTAGAGAAGGGTTTCACCATGTTGGCCAGTCTGGTCTCAAACTCCTGGTCTAAAGTGATCTGCCCACTTCGGCCTCCAAAAGTGCTGGGATTACAGGCATGAGCCACCACACCCAGCCAAAATGATAGTTTTTATTGTAGAAGGGTAATGGATGTTTCTAGTTTGTAGATTTTTTTTTTTTTTTTTTTTTTTTTTTTGAGATAAGGTCTAGCTCTTGTCACCCAGGTTAGAGTGCAGTGGCAGGATCATGGCTCACTGCAACCTCCACCTCCCAGGCTCAAGTGATCCTCCCACCTCAGCCTCCCAGAGTAGCTGGGACAACAGGTGCATGCCACCACCATGCCCAGTTAATTTTTGTTTTTTTGTTGTTGTTGTTTTTAGTAGAGACAGGGTTTCACCATGTTGCCCAGGCTGGTCTTGAGGTCCTGGCCTCAAGCGATCCCCCTGCCTCAGTCTCCCAAAGTGCTGGGATAACAGGTATGAGCCACCACACCCGGCCCTCTTTTTAAGATGCGTTATTTACAATTAAAAAGCATCATAGGTTATATAGTTCTATGCAAATAAAAATGTACCATTTGTTTAACTTACTTAAGCCATTTAAAGAAAAACACTAGGCCAGGTGTGGTGGCTCATGCCTGTAATCCTAGAATTTTGGGAGGCCAAGGCGGGAAGATCACTTGAGCTCAGGAGTTTGAGACCAACCTGGGCAAGATAGTGAGACCCCCTCTCTATGAAAAATAAAAAATTAGCAGGGCGTGGTGATATGTGCCTGCAGTCCCAGCTCCTTGAGCTAAGGTGGGAGGATCGCTTGATCCCAGGAGGTTGAGGCCACTACACTAAAGCGTGGGTGTCCGAGTTAAAAAAAAAAAAAAAAAAATTAAAGAAAAACATTAAATCACATCTCTCAATTCAAGGAATTCGATGAGATACATCATTCATCAATTTTTACTGGGAGTCTATTTAGTGGAAAACATTATCAATGATACAGATGTGAGAATAAAGGGTTAAATGAGAAACTACTTAAGGAATCTAGCACATTGCCTGGCACCCAGCAGGTGCTCAGTAATTGTGTTTTTAAAGTTCTGAACTTAGGATTCAGATGGAATATCGACATAATTTTCTTACTCAACAATTCCAGTCTTCATGGGTTTTGTTCATTTTACTTACTGTGACTTCTCAGGTTAGAAATAGTTAACATCTCATATGGAACCACAATATTTTTGGTCATCCTGGCTCAAACCTTAGAGCAATCTTTTTTAAGATTATAAAAATATTATATGCATGCAGTAAACACAACATAGAGTTGGGTGTAAATTAAAAAGTCTATCTGCCTTCCTAGTATTCGCATACACCCAAATATCCAATATCCATTCCTATGTTACACCCAAATCCATTCCCCAGAGGTAATGCTAAATGACTTTTTCCCTTCAGTTCCTTATTCCTAACATCATTAAATATGATTCATTCCCTCTTTTACATTCTCCTCAAATCAATTCCTATTTTACTAAACCCATCCTAATTCAGGCCTTCACCTTCTAATCAGTCTCCTTGCCTCCAGTCTTTTCTCCACACAACTCATCCATGAAATGTGTCAGCGTTCTTAGCTGCCAACTACAGAATCCATTCTACGTGTTTCAAAGTCATTTACTGCAGCAGAGGATGGTGATACCCAGCCCTAGGATCTGGGCTGAACCCCACTGTAGAACCGGTCTGGTAAGGGAGCAGCTGCCAACATGGCCACTAGATGCACCCCAGCTGTATTATGATGAGGAAGCTGCCTCTGAAATCACCCACACCACGTAAGCATTCCCTGGTTTCTTGTTTGTTTTGCATCTCACTCCTGAATCCAAGTCTTGCTACAAGATCTCACTCAAATGGGAAAAACTTAAGTCAAAAGTCTGCATCCTTAACAGCAAGAGAATCTGGGTAATACGGTTTGATAGGTTGTTTTGTTTTTGTTTTGTTTTGTTTTGTATTCTCTTTTGGGACATCAGGACTCACAATGTGGAGAATAATACAAATGTGAACAGGATGTTCCAGACTCTTGGAAACCATAAGGTAACAGAAGTCTACAGCAATGAGAAGAAACTCATCTTCCTAACTTACCACTGTAAACACAGTCTTCTACTAGAAAAAAAGCAAGCATGGGGGACGTGGAGATGTGCCACACAGATCCCACTTCAAGGACCCCACTGCCTTAGTTGGAGACAGCCTCTAGCAGTTAGTCCTTCAGGGTTTGCCTCGGCTACTGACAGCCACCCGCCCAAAACACACCCTCCAAAGGACAGTTCACATCCAGAGACTGATGAAGACAGGCATATAAAAACAAGCCTGGCCATTTCAACCCAACACTAGATAGCTCTGATGGGCCATAAACACTCCAAAGCTTCCCCTGGTGTTGTTCAAGGCTCTGCAGGCCTATACTGCAGTTTAACTTCTCGCTCTGCCCAACTCTGCTTCTGCCCCCTCCCTTCCACAGGTGTTAATCCTTAAAAAATGTGCATTCCTGTACACCAAACTGTCTCAACATCCACTTCTAAAGAACCCAAACTGTGCCAGCAAACCACCCTCAAGAGTTTTCAGCTATGGTTACAGGGGAGGTTTTTATTCCCCACTCTGGTCTCCTCTTCTGTGTTAGTCTCCGATCTGTAAATAAAGTAGTAAATACTCTTTTTTTCTTTTTTTTGGATACAGAGTCTCACTCTGTCACCCAGACTGGAGTGCAGTGGCGCAATCTCGGCTCACTGCAACCTCTGCCTCCTGGGTTCAAGCGATTCTCCTGCCTCAGCCTCCTGAGTAGCTGGGATTAATTACAAGCATGTGCCACCAGCCCTGGCTAATTTTTTGTATTTTTAGTAGAGACGGGGTTTCACCATGTTGGCCAGACTGATTTTAAACTCCTGACCTCAGATGATCCAGCCCCCTTGGCCTCTCAAAGCGCTGGGATTACAGGCACGAGCCACCACACCCGGCATAAATACTTAGTATCAGTCATTTTTGCTGAAATTTACCCATTTTTTGGTTGAATGAAGCAGTTCACCCTCTAACAATAAGGGCTTAAAGTACAGAATTCCCTGAGTCACTGTGTAAACTGTTTCTCTATTCTTGATACCTGAAGGACAGCCTGGCTGGAATAAAATCCTTGGCTGTCACTCCCTAAAATCTTTTCAAAATGCTGCTCCATTGTTACCTTGCTTTGTATATCATTTTGAGAAATGTGATGACAGTCAAATTATTTTGTCCCTGTAAACTATATGATCTTTTTTTGCAAGGAATCCTTGAGAAATTTTTTTCTTTATCTTTGAAATCTAATAGAATGTATCTCAGAGTTTATAATTTTGGGTTACTTTTCCCAGGTATCACCTGGCGGGCTCTTCCAATATGTAGATTCAGGTCATCTTTTGTTTTAGAGCCTTTTCTTGGATTTTAAATATTAGTTCGACTCTACTATTGTTTTTCACCTTCACAGTGCAATTATACCTAAGCTAGTTCTACTTCAAACACTTCTCTCTGATCTTTTTCACTCCATGAAAAAGTTGTAATTTCAAAGACAAGAATTCAAGCTATCAAGATCTGGTACGAAATATCTGAGACATATGCTGGACACACAAAACAAGCCCTCTGCTCTGGCCAGACAGCCTCCTCACCACACCCTGGGCATACTCTTACTCACTCCAACTTGATGTCTCCAGTTCCTCTCAAGTCTTTTCCTGCTATTTCACAAGTCCCTCTCTCACCATTCTGGCCCCAAATTAGCTCTCTTTTTCTGAATTTGTATGATTTCACTGCTCAACTCATTTAGGGGTATAAGACATTTTAGCTGGGAAATAAAATTATAGTACTGTCTCATACCAATAATGTGTCATGAGCTTCGAACTTACCTCTAAACAGAATGACAACCTGAATACCAGGAACCATGTTCTACATTTTGCTTTTCCCCTTCAGGACGTGTTATGGGCTGAATTGTATTCCTCACAAAATTCCTATGTGCAAGTCCTCATCCTATTTACCAGAATGTGACTATATTTGGAGAAAAGATCTTCAAAGAGGTAAAGAAATTAAAATGAGGTCATCAAAGTGGACTCCAATCCAGTATGACTGGCATCCTTGTAAGAAATGGCAAGTTGAGGGCTAGGCAAGGTGGCTCACACCTGCAATCCCAGCACTTTGGGAGGTCGAAGCAGGGGGATCACGAGGTCAGGAGTTTGAGACCAGCCTGGCCAATATGGTGAAACCCCATCTCCACTAAAAAATACAAAAATTAGCCGGGTGTGGTGGTGCACGCCTGTAGTCCCAGCTACTGGAGAGGCTGAGGCAGGAGAATCACTTGAACCCGGAAGGCAGAGGTTGCAGTGAGCTGAGATTGTGCTGCTGCACTCCAGCCTGGGCAACAGAGCGAGACTCCATCTCAAAAAAAAAAAAAAAAAAGAAAGAAAGAAATGGAAAGTTGGACCAAGAGACAGTACAAAGGGAAAACTATGTGAAGACACAGGGAGAAGATAGTCATCTAAAGGCCAAGGAGCCTAGTTCCCTGACATTTGCTCTACACCCCACAGTTCACTCCTAGCCAACCCATCCTCTGCTCACACATGCCTCCCTGGAAGCCTAACCTCTGCTACAACTCAGCAAGCCTGGTCACTCTGAAAAAACAAGCTGAGATTCAAGTGAATGCATCCATCCTTGACAATGGCATGTTGTCTGTGGCAAATGAGATGAAGAAGCAAAATGTCAAGGATTCTGCTTCTCATGTATCCTAAGTTTCATTCGTTTATGGGAAAAGTCTTTCTGTGGAAGCAAATCTCATAACCTAGTTAAGAGACTTATAAAATTTTGCTAATTCTACAGGGTAAGTGGAAAAAAATCATTATTTATAAGAAAATTTATATTACAACTCAGACTAATCAATCAGCAAAATAATATATCTCTTGCTTAGCATAAAGAACAAGTGGCCAGACACAGTGGCTCACGCCTGTAATCCCAGCACTTTGGGAGGCCAAGGCAGGTGGATCACAAGGTCACACAAAGTCAGGAGTTAGAGATCAGCCTGACCAACATGGTGAAACCCCGTCTCTACTAAAAATACAAAAATTAGCCGGGCGTGGTGGTGTGCACCTATAATCCCAGCTACTCAGGAGGCTGAGGCAGGACAATCACTTGAATCCAGAAGGTGGAGGTTGCAGTGAGCCGAGATCACACCACTGCACTCCAGCCTGGGCAACAGGTGAGACTCCGTCTCAAGGAAAAAAAAAAAAAAAAAAAAGGCCGAGCGCGGTGGCTCACGCCTGTAATCCCAGCACTTTGGGAGGCCAAGGTGGGCGGATCACAAGGTCAGGAGATCAAGAACATCCTGGCGAACACAGTGAAACCTGGTCTCTACTAAAAATACAAAAAAAATTAGCCAGGCGTGGTGGCGGGCACCTGTAGTCCCAGCTACTCGGGAGGCTGAGGCAGGAGAATGGCGGGAACCCGGGAGGCGGAGCTTGCCGTGAGCGCAGATAGCACCACTGCACTCCAGCCTGGGCGACAGAGCAAGACTCCATCTCCAAAAAACAAAAAAAACCACACAAGTGCATTTAACATTCACTATGCAGTATATTTAAAAGCAAAGCCTTCAATATACGTTGAAAAATCAGAGAAGTGAAGTTTTCTAATTCTTTCCTTATTAAAGATTTGTTTCTAGTCTCAGCTGTGAGTTTTATAAAACATAACCTTACATTTTCATGACTGTTCATCACTTTCAGAGTACTTTTATAACCTGTGTCTTATTACATTCTCGCAATGAGGCTAGCAAGACAGACATTAGCCTCATTCCGCTTCTGGTAAAACAAACTCAGAAGTTAACTGACTTGCCCCAAATCATATCACTAGTAAGTTGTAGGATCCACATCATGACTCTTTGTCCTGACTCCAGCCATGAAATGAAGGCATTAATTTAATATACACCAATTTTTTTTAACTATTAGTATTTCTGTTTACCCAATAGTATATCCTAACAGATTTTTTCAAAATGATATCTTAGTTACTTTAAATAGAATTTTGTATAAATAATGAGTAAATCTGAAAATAACAGTAGCTCATAGACAGAAGTTACTCATTTTGCCTTATTTTAAAAAGCTGTCCCTTTTATGCCAAGTCACTTGAACCTTACTCTACTCTATCCTACCTAAATGGTTAATCCTGTCCTATCTTTGTACAATTTACAAGCGATGTTATGCTCCCAGAGAAAGAAGGAATAACCAAATCCCTGAAATGTTCCCCCATATTCTAAAAATGAATAAAGGAAAAAGTGAATTAAATGAGAAAGTTATAGCAATGGAAAACATCACATGTGCACTTGCTAAGTATTAAGGTTTTTGAGAAAGTTTCTAAGTGAGAAAACACTCTCCAAGTTAAGTGTAAGAAACTGAAATTATATCTTTGTTTTAATGTAGTTTATAGAGTTTAAGATTAGCCTTTAGGCATCTCTGAGTCCTTCTAACTAAAAATAAATCTCAAGTATTTGGGTCAATAGGAATAAACATGGTCAGGAAGAGTAGAGGAAAAAAAAAGATGACCCTGCAAAATGAGACTTTGCAGTAATAGGCTTTCTAGAAATTTTACATCTAGGAAAAGGGTCATGGACCCCTAGTTATCTTCATAATAGAAGGTAATAATGTGAAAAACCTAAGACATAGGTTTCCCAGGAGTGACAATCAAGAGTTATAGCACTTCCAGGGCAGAGAAACCAAGTAACAAGAAATTATAAACACTAAATGCTCTAAGCATCTTCTCATACTCAAAGCAATCTGCATGAATTATCTCCATCCCAGAAGGATAATGTATGACTAATACCAGTGTCATAAGATAGTTTCAATAATTTGCAATTTTATTCTATATGCAGAACTTTTTCAAAGTAATGTTAAACGGAACTTTTTCAGCAGAAGCCATTTAAATGCACATTCAGCCATTTGAAAAGCTTCTATGGTTTAATGACTAGTTTACACATAATTCATTTTTCAACCAAAGCA
Source organism: Pongo pygmaeus (assembly GCF_028885625.2). Taxonomy (NCBI): domain Eukaryota; kingdom Metazoa; phylum Chordata; class Mammalia; order Primates; family Hominidae; genus Pongo; species Pongo pygmaeus. The sequence continues at coordinate 166,449,647 of NC_072376.2, read as the reverse complement.
CAAGTTAATATATCAATGATCCTTCGTGTTAACTCCCAAAGAGTCAGAATAAATCATATTTTGCAGAAGCCTAGGATTGAGTATACTAATAAGGTTCACTGTGACAAAGAGAATGCTAGCTGCCAAACCCAGTAGCTGTTTTCCTGTCCTCCTTAAGAAGACATTTTGAAACAGGCACATGGCTGCAGAAAAGACTCCTCTTCCCAGCCTACCACTTGCAGCTGAGAGGCAACCATATGACTAAGTTCTGGAAATGAGATGTATATAAAAGTTTGGGACAGCCGCGGTGGCTCACACCTGTAATCCCAGCACTTTGGGAGGACAAGACAGGAGGACTGCTTGAGCCCAGGTGTTGGAGACCAGCCCAGGAAACACGGTGAAAACTCATCTCTACAAAAAATTAGCCAGGCATGGTGGCGGGCACCTGTGGTCCCAGCTACTTGTGAGTCTGAGGTGGAAGGATCACTTGAGCCCTGAATGTTGAGGTTGCAGTGAGCCGTGATCATGCCACTGCACTCTAGCCTGGGTAAGAGCAAGACTCTGTCTCCATTTAAAAAAAAAAAAAAAAAAAAACCTTTGGGGGATACTTCCAGGAAGTGACCTGGAAAAGGTAGAGGGGAAATCCTACTCTAGCTCCTTCCTCCATTCTGGAGGGGAAATGAAGATGATCCTGCGGGTTGGGCAGTCACCTTGGATTATTAGCAGACAGAGGAGGCATAGCCTTGATGATTATGAAGCTATCACCTCAGCCCTGGCCTGCCCTCTGCTTTCTCAGATAAGCAGTATAGAGGAAAGCTTCTATCTCATTTATGTTACTGGGTTTTCTGTCTCATGAAGCTGATCCTAATCCTAACTGATATGCTTCTTCAGCACCATAGCAGTGACAGTGATGATGGTAAGAAAAGTGATGGCAAGAAGTAACACCTGCACACATACCCTGAGACTCCTTACCATGTGCCAGAAAATACAGTAGAGGCTTTACTCACATTATTTACATTAATACTTGCAAAACCCGGCCGGGCACAGTGGCTCACATCTGTAATCCCAGCACTTTGGGAGGCCGAGGCAGGCGGATCACGAGGTCAAGAGATCAAGACCATCCTGGCTAACACGGTGAAACCCTGTCTCCACTAAAAATACAAAAAATTAGCCGGGTGTGGTGGCACGCGCCTGTAGTCCCAGCTACTCAGGAGGCTGAGGCAGAATTGCTTGAACCTGAGGCAGAGGTTGCAACGAGCCAAGATCGCGCCACTGCACTCCAGCCTGGGTGACAGAGCGAGACTCCGTCTCAAAAAAAAAAAAAAAAAAAAAAATACTTGCAAAACCCCTGTGAGGTGGGCATTATAAGTCCCGTTTCTTTAGTTAAGCATCCTCCAGTATGGTCATTATTCTCATTGTTCTAAAATTTCACAATATGCTTGGTGGGATTCTTTAAATCCACTATGCAGGGTACTTGGCATACCCTGTTAATCTTCCACTTTCATCAGTTACCATATTCTATCAGTTATCCACTCTCTATCTTCCAGAATTTTTTTTTAACTCTCTTATCAACTGATAGCATTTCTTCACTATAGGTTTTTATTAACCTTTTAAATTTCTATCTGATCATTAAACGGCGTCTCTGGAGAAAGAGGAGACTAAGCCATGTAGTCATTCCATTGATTTTCACAACTAGGAAAAAAGTGCACGTGCCTGTGTCTGTGCGTGCGTGTGTGTTTCTTTGGTCTCAATAGGCTAAGATAGTTCTAAATCATCTAGATAAAGCTTAACAAGGCCAAATGTAAATACTTTTATTTTAAAGAAGGCAATTCATTACTTAAGTGTATATTGAGAAAGAGAAGTTAGCAGTTCCCATTAAAATAAAAAGAAGATGACGGACCCAAAAGGTTTTTTTTGTTTGTGTTTGATCTTGTTTGGCCATAAAATAACATGATCCAAGTAGAAAGATACTGCTACTAGAAGTGCTAATGAAATCTTGGGCTTCATTAAAATAAGTAGAGTCCAGACCAAAAAAGAAATGGATTCACTACATAGGGCACCATTCAGATCTCAACAGAATCACTCTATCCACTATTGGCAAAATTTAAACTAAAAAAGTTCTGGGATGGGTGTGGTGGCTCACGCCTGTAATCCCAGCACTTTGGGAGGCTGAGGCTGGAGGATTACTCGAGCCCAAGGAGTTCAAAATCAGCCTGGGCAACATAAAGAAACCCCATCTCTACAAAGAAATATATAAAAATTAGCTAGGGGTGGGGAGGTATGGTGGCATAAGCCTGTGGTCCTAGCTACGTGGGAGGCTGAGGTAGGATGACTGCTTGAGCCCAGGAGTTTGAGGCTGCAGTGAGCCGTGATTGTACCATTGCACTCCAGCCTGGGTAAGAGAGTGAGACCCTATCTACTCTTGCAAAAAGAAAGAAAAAGAAAGAAGGGAGGGAAGGAGGGGAGGGAGGGGAGGGAGGGAAGGGAAGGGAGGAAGGGAGGAAGGAAGGTTGGTTCTGACCAAGTTAACATTAGGACTGACTGAAAAACATGAGGAATAATTTAGCCTGGGCGAGTCAAAAAAAAAAAATTAGGTAAAACCAACCTAGAGAAGAGATGTGATAACTGTCTCAAGTCTGTGAGACTGGGATCTGATGGTGGAAGACTCAAGAGAGCAAATGTGAAGTCAAAATCAGAGAACATCTTAACAATGAGAGAGGCTCAAAAATGGAAAGTCAGTTTCAAAGGTGAACTTCCCAACACGTGAAGTGCTCAAGCTGAAGCTGAATAACCAATCAGGATAAGAATGTCATAAGGGGCTAGGCACGGTGGTTCACGCCTGTAATCCTAGCACTTTGGGAGGCCGAGGTGGACACATCACGAGGTCAAGAGATTGAGACCATCCTGGCCAACATGGTGAAATCCCTTCTCTACTAAAAATACAAAAATTAGCTGGGCATGGTGGCACGTGCCTGTAGTCCCAGCTACTTGGGAGGCTGAGGCAGGAGAATTGCTTGAACCCAGGAGGCAGAGGTTGTAGTGAGCTGAGATTGTGCCACTGCACTCCAGCCTGGCAACAGAGCGAGAAGCATCTCAAAAAAAAAAAAAAAAAAGGAACGTCATAAAGATCTATTTCATCACTGACAGAAAGTTGGAAGACTCCTGTCAAGACTGATAAAGCCATGGAAGATGTGCACATGGAGCCACATCACACGAGGCTGCAGGTCAGCAACAATGGGCAGACAAGCACTGGGCATCCTCCAAACCTCCCGAGGCCATGTTTGAGCTACAGCGACTGGAGGCTGGACACCACTAACTACAGGGAGGCGACTGCCCAGAACCAGTGCTCACAAGATACAAGGCGCAGCCTCGGAGCCCTGAAACTGTTAGTTCAGGCCTGGCCCATCCCTAAATACTAACAGAAGAAAGGAGAGACATGAGTTGTGCCTAGGATGAGCCACAGAGGTTTTGGAAAATGACAGGCTGTCCAAGTTCTCTACGTAAGACTACATTCAAGGAAAAGGACAACAAAAGCAAACGTTAATACTAAGGGGCAACTTCCAGCTTCCCACAGTTCCAGGCTTACATACTCCAAATGCAGAATTGGCTACATTGTGCAGTGTTGTGAGGTTTCACTTAATTCCAGTGGGTTTTTTTCCAAGAAAGGTTGGCAAAAGCTCTAAGTTGATATAACTGCAAAGTCTGGAACAGACTCTCCTCTGCATTTGTTGCATAAACTCCTAAATGGCAGCTTCTCAATTTCCAGCTCCTAACTACTAGTTTCCAGAGTGACTGAAGGAGAAAAAGACGAGAGCAAATGGGAAGCCAGCCTTGCTCAGTAGGGCCGAATGAGAAGACCCTGGGGACCAAAGGGCCACAGGATCTCAACTCCTCATTGTTCACACTCTCCATAAACACTAAGGGGAAAAACATTTGCATCTTGTGAAGAGAGAGCTTGAAAGAACTGTGCTCACCCCCAACTTCCCTACCCACCTCCAAAAATACACACACACCCACATGCTCTCTCACATAGTGTGATTAGCCATGTATCTAAAGAATGTGCAGCCTCTATTCCAGAATCTTGCAAAAAACATTTTTATGAACCAATTCACTGAAACACATGTTCCAGGATGTCAAATTAAATAGCGAGCTGGGAATGAGTGGGAGAGCAAAGGAAGCTGGCCTCAGCCCTCCTTGGCTCTGCTGCTGTAAACCCTGCCTCTCTGCCCCTAAGTGGGCTTTTAGGAAAAGTTCCCAGCAGAGGAGGGCTCCTCCCAGGCCCCTTAGCCTCAGACGGTGCAAGAGCAGATCAAGGGCACCATGCTCAGGACTCCCCCAAACCCCTGGCTCTGTCCAGAGCCCACCAAGCATCATTTGTGAATAAAGCAAGCTGCTCATTTTCCATCTTCCTACATCTTCTCCCACCCACCTCCTCAAACTTACATAAACTCAGAGAATGGCAGGCAGGCTGAACAGGAGCTGTGCCTTAAATCCGACAAAATAAAAAAAGAAGGGAGCATAACGTTTTTCCTTAGCCAAAAATTTCAAAATGCTTACACACAGGCCTCTGCCATCAGAACCCTTAAGGATGTCTGTAGAAGCTAGGAGATGTGTATCTGGGTGTTCACCGTACAAGTCTCTCAACTTTTTTTTTTTGGAAAGTTTTCATAACAAAAAGAAAAAAAAGATTTCTGCATTGTGAGATACATGTTACAAACACAGATGAAATAGTAGAGTAGAAAACAGTATAGTCTATGATAAAAAAGAGCCAAGCATTAACGCTTGTCATCACTTTCTCATCTTCTGTCCGTGTGTTCGGCAGGCAAATAACTTTCTTTTCCAGAATAGGGAAAAGCAGCAGGAATAGGTACGTGAACCTCGTGGGATTTGACCTCCAACATGGAAAACACTTTACCCGAAATGCAGACTACAAAAATATGTCTCTAAATATATAACATAAAATGTAAGACCTAATTTAATAAACATAACTCTCCTGGTACACGATTCTATGGAGAGCAAAACGTTTCAAACTGGGTTAGAGAGCCACAGGTTCCTGAGAGGCTTATCTCAGAGGCCAGTGGAGGGTGCCTAAAACCGAGGTGTAACAGGATGTTTTCAGCTTCAAGCAGCATGAGGCCTAACTCAGAAAAAGGTAGAGGAGAACATTTCTCTCACATGACTCATATGACCCAAAGCCCTGGAAGCCAGTTCTAGGGAAGGTTGATTCAGCAGCTCAATGATGTCATGATGCTTGCAGAATGCTCCCACCTTGCCATTCTGCCATCCTCTCAGCAGACCCTCACACACTCACCGGCATCCTTCAGAGGGGAGACAAACTTTCCCCAAAGTCCTCAAAAACATTCCCTTCGAAAATCTTGGCCAGGTGTGCTGGCTCGGGCCAGTAATCCCAACACCTCAGGAAGCTGAGGCAGGTGGATCACCTGAGCCTAGGAGTTCAAGACCAGTTTGGGCAACATGGTAAAACCCCATTTCTACAAAAAAACACAAAAACTAGCTGGGCATGAGGACACGCACCTGTAGTCCCAGCTACTAGGGAGGCTGAGGTGGGAGGATCGCTTGAGCCTGGGAGTTCAAGGCTGAAGTGAACCATGATCGTGCCACTGTACTCCAGCCTGGGCCACATAATGAGACCCTGTCTCAAAAACAAAACAAAACAAAAGTCTTCATAGGCCAAGTACAGTGGCTCACAACTGTAATCCCAGCACTTTGGGAGGCCAAGGCGAGTGGATCACTTGAGCCTAGGAGTTCGAGACCAGCCTGGGCAACATAGTGAGACCCTCATCTCTACAAAAAAATAAACAAAATTAGCCAGACGTGGTGGCTCACACCTGCTATTCAGGAGGCTGAGGTGGGAGGATCACCTGAGCCTGAGAGGTGGGGCCGCAGTGAGCCAGGATCATGCCACCACACTCCAACCTGGGCAACAGAATGAGACCCTGTCTCAAACAAAAACAAAACAAATCTTCATAAACACTGAATCCTAAATCTTTCACTAACAAAACCAAAGAGAATGACAATGACACTGTCACAGCGACCTATGCAGAGGGGACTAACTTGGATTACTGAAATCCCTGTGGGGCTGGGGGAACGGGTTGTGTTCCCTGCTAAATAATACTGACATGAGGGGGGTGGTCCCGGAAAAGCAACTATCCCTGTGCCTCAGTGGGCCTCCCCGTTTTCGATGCAATGGAGCAACCCCGTATTTAATTTTTGTACCAGGCTTCTACAGAAAATTCTGTTTAAATAAAGTGTTCCATGGATTTAAAATGTTTTCATTTGTTTTGCGAAACTAGGTTAGGACCAGCCTGTGAAGTAATGCTTAGGCAAGGATAATTTGATACCTTTCTAAAGAATTCCTATCCATTAAACCCATAGCCTAATCTATTTTGATGCCCCAACTCTGAATGGGATTATTTTAAAGAAACCGCCTTTCTGATTTCAGGTCTCGCCACCCTTGAGAGGGGCTAGCTTGGCATTCGGAGGCCTTGTTGGCACTCTAGGAATTCATCTTCAGACTTCTTTTCTGGCCAGGGCTGACATCCACCCCTTTAAGCTCAGCACAGCCACATCCTCATTACTCCACTGAAACAGTTCCACACTTGTTTTGTGAAAGCAAACTAAATCTCGGTACCCAAAAATCACTAAGCCAAGGGAAAGGTCAAGCTGGGAATCATGCCAGGCAAACCTGCCTCCCGTTTTATTCCTAAATAAGACAGCTACAAAGATTTTAAAAGTTACGTACCTCCCTCACAATTTACCCACAAGGAAATTCCTTGTGGGCCTCAAGATCTTTACCCCAGAACAGTTCTGTTGGATTTCACCCTGGCAATGTAAACTGCTAGCTCATCTTCACAGGTGGAGACAGAAAGCCATCCCTCTGCTCACCTGAAAAAAATGCATATTTGATTGCTTCCTCTGCCCTATTGTTTATGTAAAAATGCATTCACTGAGGCAGACTAAATTGTGTATTCAGTCAAAGGCTAATCAAGGACTCAAAAGAATGCAACCTTTTGTCTCTTACCCACCTATGACCTGGAAGCCCCTGCCCTCCCCTTATACGTACTGACTGATGTCTCATGTCTCCCTAAAATATATAAAAGCAAGCTGTATCCCGACCACCCTGGGCACAGGACCTCCTAAGGCATATCCTTAACCTTGGCAAAATTAACTTACTTTTTTTTTTTTTTTTTCCCCCAGACGGATTCTCACTCTGTCGCCCAGGCTGGAGTGCAATGGCACAATCTTGGGTCACTGCAACCTAGGACGCCTCCCAGGTTCAAGCAATTCTCCTACCTCAGAGCCTCCTGAGTAGCTGGGACTACTGGTGCATACCACCACACCTGGCTAATTTTTGTATTTTTAGTAGAGACAGGGTTTCAGCATGTTGGCAAGGCTGGTCTCAAACTACTGACCTCAGATGATCCACCCGCCTCGGCCTCCCAATGTGCTGGGATTTCAGGCATGAGCCACTGTGCCTGGCCATAAAATCAACTTTCTAATTTGGTACAGATCTGTCTCAGATATTTTGGGTTCACAGTTTGGTGAATAGCTACTGCCCCTCCCCAGACCCCTCTCACACTTCCCTGAATCATGCAGGTAAAGGGTGAACACCCGGCAGAGCAGGAGCCCTGGCAGGTCACCCAATGCACTGGTCTCAGAGCAAATGTCTAAAATATCCCCCTAACCAAGTCCACTGGTGCTTAGGCCCTCTTAGCGCTCCCCTGACGGAGAGCTGTTAGCTAAATAATTTTCCAGCTTTTCCATCTTCCATAGCCTCATAATCACTCCTCATTTGCAAGAAGACAACTTCCTATTCTTTAGGGGAGACAGCCTTAGGCAAGGTCTGCAACAGGATGAAAACAACTTTGGCAGAAGGGGCTTTCCTCCGGTTCACGGCGCTCAGGACAATAAGACTGTTGTATCAGATATTAAAGGTAGTTATTTCTAAACCTGTTTCCCCTTATTGTGAGTTTCCCCAAGTCAAGATGTCTTACTTTTTAATGTACCTTATGGCATAATAAAAAAATACAATCTCATTAGCAAATGAAAACACTGAATATTTTAGAAGATTCTTCCAGACTGCACAGAAAATTTTTCTGTAAAGAAGTCAGTATCATAAACACCTTTCTGTGTCAAATACTGTACTACAACATTATCCATATGGATGTACTATTGGACATTAAGTTGCTCCTAATTTTTCCCCAATATAAACGGATGGATATAATTGTAAATACGGCTTGTAAATTTATCCTGCTTCCTTAAGAAATTCTTAAGAGTGGAATTTCGCTAAAGCATGCACACACCTTGATATGCAATGCCAACTGCAAATTCCACTATTAACAGTTTCTTTCATATAGACTAACTCCTGGGATCCTCACCTTATGAGATAGGTACTATTGGCCCAGTTTTACAGATGAGAAAACTGAGGCTCAAGATCACACAGCTGGAAAGCCACAGAGATTAGGATTCAAACCCAGAGCCCAGGTCCTTACCCGCAACAATGCTAGCTTCTCAGACACAACTCATTAAAAAAAGGATTCTGCCACCCGGAAGCCAGGGAAGGGTGTCAGCCAGATCAGGAAACCTTATCACTGTTACACAGCAGCCACCACTAAGAAAACGACCTTTTCAATTTCATAGCCGGTAATATTAGAGCATTTACATGCAAGGCTTTTAAATGCCTTACATAGATTTATGTAATCTTCAAAACAAACTCTGTGGTAGGTACTATTAACAATACCCCTATTTGAGAGAGGGGCAAACTAAGGCATGGAGAGGTCTGGCAACTCACCAAAAGTCACCAGCTAAGCAGTATGACATCAGATTCAAACCCAGACGGTCTGGCTCCAAGCATATCTTTTTTTTTTTTTTTTTTTTTTTTTTGAGACAGTCTAGTTCTATCGCCCAGACTGGAGAACAGTGGTGCGATCTCGGCTCATTGCAACCTCCACCTCCTGGGTTCAAGTGATTCTCCTGCCTCAGCCTCCCAAGTAGCTGGGATTACCAGTGTGCACCACCATGCTTGGCTAATTTTTTGTATTTTTAGTAGAGACAGGGTTTTATCATGCTGGCCAGGCTGGTCTCAAACTCCTGACCTTGTGATCCACCCGCCTTGGCCTCCCAAAGTGCTGGGATTACAGGTGTGAGCCACCACGCCCAGCCCCAAGCATATCTTTTTTTTTTTTTTTTTTTTGAGACGGAGTCACCCAGGCTGGAGTGCAGTGGCGCTATCTCGGCTTACTGCAAGCTCCGCCTCCTGGGTTCATTCCATTCTCCTGCCTCAGCCTCCTGAGTAGCTGGGACTACAGGCACCCACCACCACGCCCAGCTAATTTTTTGTATTTTTAGTAGAGACGGGGTTGGTTTCACCATGTTAGCCAGGATGGTCTGTCACCCAGGCTGGAGTGCAGTGGCGCTATCTTGGCTTACTGCAAGCTCCACCTCCTGGGTTCATTCCATTCTCCTGCCTCAGCCTTCTGAGTAGCTGGGACTACAGGCACCCACCACCACGCCCAGCTAATTTTTTGTATTTTTAGTAGAGACGGGGTTGGTTTCACCATGTTAGCCAGGATGGTCTCGATCTCCTGACCTCGTGACCCACCCGCCTCGGTCTCCCAAAGTGCTGGGATTATAGGCGTGAGCCACCGGGCCCAGCCCCAAGCATATCTTTTAGCCACTGAGCTACTACCTTACCTTGAGGGTGGACAAAAATCTCCTGCCTCAGGTCATCATTACCATATCCACCTGTATCTCACCATCTGATCGCCCAGCCTTTGCTCATTCCTGACCTTCCTTTCCCCTACTCCTTATCAAGTTCTCCTCCTGAGCTCAGCCTGCTGCTCTTATCCACTCAACTCCTCCATCTTGGTCCCCACTTTCCAGTCTATTCTTTCCACCCTGCCCCCAGCCCTGAGCCAAATTATACAAAGCTAGAAAAGAGACATAAGTTAAAAAAAAAACAAAACTAAATTTAAAACTCTGCTCATAAACACACCTTACTTTAAGAGTAGCCAAAGTCACATGTTCCTTCTCTTAAAACTATATACATTCCTTCAGAGCACAGACTGTGTTTATAACCTACTAGTTTAACCAATATGCTTCAGGGGCTTTCTAGTAGGCATACCATGCCAGTTTCTTATTGCTATTATATTTTCTTCTAATCACTTATTACATCAGAATATTTGTTTTCCCAAGTCCAAAGTGGTAGACTTATTTTACACACAACCTCGAGATTCCACCTATGATTTAAACAAAGTTTTGTGCATATTAATAAGGATTCAGAATATGTGAAAATCTCTCGGAAACCTCATTAATTTGGAAAATGTAATAATTTGGATAAGGTTTAGCTAAAATTCTAATTTTCCTCAAACTCTATTTTTAATTTAAAGTGAACTAAAAAGAAAAAATTGAGCTATGTGCAGTGGCTCATGCCGGTAATCCCAGCACTATGGGAGGCCAAAATGGGAGAATTGTTGAGCCCAAGAGTTTGAGGCCAACCTGGGCAACACAGTGAGACCTCCATCTTTTAAAAAACTTTTTTTTTAATTAGCTAAGCATGGTGGCATGGACCAATAGTCCCCACTACTTGGAAGGCTGAGGCAGGGGGATCACTTGAGCTCAGGAATTCAAGACCAGCCTTGGAAACATGATGAAACCTTGTCTCTACAAAAAGTATTTTAAAATTAGCCAGACATGGTGGCACATACCTGTAGTCCCAGCTACTCAGGAGGTGGAAGGATGGCTTGAGCCCGGGAGTCTGAGGTTGTAGTGAGCTGAGACTGGGCTACTGAACTCCAGCCTGCGTGACAGAACCAGACCCTGTCTCAAAAACAGAAAAGAAAAGAAAAAACCCACACTCTAAAATAAAGTACTACTAAAAAATAATCCCAAAATCCAGAGACTAATTATATTAAATGTGTATATAAGGCTTTCACTATACTAAATAAATGCATAAGATGTACAACTTGGAATAAAATGACTAATTTGACAAAATAGTTTAAATTGTCCCTAAACAAATTTACATGACTAAAAATTAAGTCTTACCACATGAATGATTACAGAGCAACAAAAAAACTGATAAGGACCACTGAGAAAACAGTAATACAAAAGACTTAGTGATTTACTTCCATATGACTGACACCTATAATTACTGTCTACCTGATAAAAATCCCCAAAGCAGGTGTGTGGACAAAAAATGCCTCCAATCCATCTCAAAATACGGTTTTTCTCTTCTCTCTTTGTTTACCAGTTTCCTATTGCACTTACTTCCCACCTACTCTCTTCTCTTCTATTAGTCAATATTACAGGTGTTCAGCTCTCTAGGAACATGTCTTTCCTTCACCAGTTTCCCCTTTTATCCCCAATTCAAAAGTGGAAATAAAAAGAAAACGTAAGTAGTGTGCATTTACGTGACAGGCCTTCAACTCAGCAAGAGATCAGGTTACTCGATATCTATGTGTTCATAAAGCCTATTCCACATGCCACAAATGTATTTTCTGACTTCGACACAGACAATACCCATATGACACATCTCTGAATGGGGTCTTGTTTTTGTGGTGCTTTTCTTTGGGTTTTAGGCTCTTTTTTTTTTTTTTTTTTTTTTGAGACAGAGTCTCGCTCTATCGCCCAGGCTGGAGGGCAGTGGTGTGATCTCGGCTCACTGCAACCTCCACCTCCCGAGTTCACGCCATTCTCCTGCCTCAGCCTCCCAAGTAGCTGGGACTACAGGCCCATGTCACCAGACCTGGCTAATTTTTTTATTTTTAATAGAGACGGGGTTTCACTGTGTTAGCCAGGATGGTCTCGATCTCCTGACCTCATGATCTGCCCGCCTCGGCCTTCCAAAGTGCTGGGATTACAGGCGTGAGCCATCGCACCCGGCCGCTCGTTTTTTAAATCTAGAAGCTTTTGTTTCCAACAAGGAGCAACATAACTTTCATGGGCCCTTCAAGTACTCACAATAACTTTATGTTTACCCAAGTAAACAATTAGGAATAACCTCCCTCTCCTAATTATATGACCTGAAAGTGGTGAATTTATGAAACCCCTTCCCAGCTCCCTAAACATACTTTCAAATTAAAATAAGGCCTGAATTTACAACTCAGGTTAAATGGATTAAAAGATTAAGGACTAGAGAGCAAGTGCTTTCTCCATCTCACTCTCACATTTCAACCTCAAATTACCCCAGCCCTCTAATGACTAGAGTAGTCACTGTAAAGGCGCCTAATTACCCACGAATTACACCAACTGTAACCAATTCCAGGATCACAGATCAGATTTTCCCAAAACATGAATCTGCTAATTAAGTTACATGAAAGTCAAACTAACACACAATTTGGATGTGACATTTATCCACCTGAAAGTAGACCTGTAAGTATTTCAATTCACAGTAACAGCAGCTATTCTTTGTGGACAGCACTATTATACACTTGGAAAACTGCAGCTGAAATACACGGAAGCAGGAAGAGACTCATCTATGATTCAAGCATTTCCAGGAAATAACAAAAGGATTCTCCTGGCAAACCAACAGAATGGCCCACCGAGACCTGCTTCAGCCTGGGAATCAACTCGTATTCATTTGCTAAGTTAAACTGATAATGAAACAGGTTTAAGATACTCACATACAGAGACACACCACAGCACACACAGCCTGGCACCAGTTACATTAGTCGCTTTTTTCTGAATTCTGACACAAGGAACGAGGTTTGATTTCATGGTTTTGCCTATTTGCTCATTATTAAATCTGCCCACTTATTTTCCACAAGAAAAAAAAAAATTGGGCTGGGCGCAGCGGCTCACACCTGTAATTCCAGCACTTTGGGAGGCCAAGGCGGGTGGATCATGAGGTCAGGAGTTTGAGACCAGCCTGACCAACATGAAACCCCATCGCTACTAAAAATACAAAAATTAGCCGGGCATGGTGGCACATGCTTGTAACCCCAGCTACTCAGGGGGCTGAGGCAGGAGAATCGCTTGAACCTGGAAGGCAGAGGTTGCAGTGAACTGAGATCACGCCACTGCACTCCAGCCTGAGTGAGAGTGAGACTCTGTCTCAAAAAAAAAAAAAAGAAAAGAAAAAAATACTTCTCCCCAGCACTCACAATCTTGTGAAAATAAAGAATTTTCCTTGGACGTGCTCCTACAGATACACAAAGAAATAATTCGGAAATAAAATCCATTCAACCAAAAGGCCAGGTTCAATGAGCTGGGAAGAAACTGCGTGGGTTTTGCGGCTGCGGCTGGAGCCCCGGAGTCCAAAGCTGCCATAGACTGGTCCGTGCAGCTCTCAGGAAGGAAGCTTCACAGTGGATCGCTTCACACATCACCAGCCCAATAACAAAAAGGCGTTTCTCAGGAGCCCTGGTGTTGGGGGAGGGCAAGGAAAACAAGTGAGGGACATTCACAAGGGCTCACAGACGAGTCTCGCTGGGGACTATGTGTTATGGGTTAAACTGTGTCTCCACCAACCCCAACATGATATGTCAAAGTCCTAATCCCAGTACCTCAGAATGTGACCTGACTTGGAAACAGGGTTGGTGCAGATGCAATTAGTTCAGATGAGGCTGGACTGGAGTAGGGTGGGCCTCTGCTTCAATATAACTGGTGTCCTTATACCACAGCCACGTGAAAGCACGGAGACACCCAGGGAGAGCGCTATGCGACAAGAGACTGGAGTGACGCAGCTGCAAGCCAAGAAACCCCACAGGCTGCCAGCGAGCCCGCAGAAGCTAGGAAGAGGCGAGGGCGGACTCCCCGAGGGTTTCAGAGGGAGCGTGGCCCTGCTGGCTTGACAGAGGACTTCCAGCCTCCAGACTGTGAGGAGAGAATACAATTCTGTTGTTCTAAAGCCGCACAGTTTGTGGCACTTCGTTAGACAGCCCTGGGAAATTAATACACCACACTTGAACTTGAGTTGCTTCCTGTTGCCCTACTCTATCCAGCCCCCTCAGCTGGCAAATGCTCCCACTCCACCACAACAGAGCCGCAGGGAATCCCCGGGCTGCTGTGTGGCTGGGGAGGCCCCTCTCCCCTGTAAGTGGCACACAACAGGCTGGGCTATCCCAGGCCCAGGCCCTTGTCCCAATCTCTAGGTTCCCGGCTGCCTCCTCTGGGCCCCGCCCTCACCAGGGCCCGGTCCCCACTCCTCCCACAGCCAGCCCCGGCCCTCCAGCTGCAGGATGGGGTGTGGAAGTCCCCTTGGGGTGGGCAGCGCCCCGTGCTGCTTCCGCCCACCCCAGTTTCTCACAGAATTTTTAGAACACTTCTTTCAGTTTTGCCTTAAGTAATATCCTTCCTCATGCCCCAACAACCCCACTCTCACACTGGTGCACTCGCGCACCCTCATTCTCTCTTACACACAACTCAGCCACAGGCCCACAGGGTCTCTATCTGTCACACAAAACTCAGCCACAAACCCACAAGGGTCTCGGTCTCTCTCTCACATGCACACACGCACACAAAACTCAGCCACAGTTTCACCAGGGTCTCTCTCAACATGCACACATACACACATACACCTCATAGGCTCACAAGAGTCTCTCTTGTCTCTCATACATACACAAACACACACACACATCTCAGCCACAGGCCCACAAGGGTCTCTCTCTTTGTCCCCGTCTCCTCACACTCACACACACACACCTCAGCCACAGGCCCACCAGACTCTCTGTCTCTTTGTCTCTCTCACTCACACACACACACCTCAGCCACAGGCCCATAAGGGTCTCTCTCCTTGTCCCTGTCTCCTCTCTCACACTCCCACACACACATACAGTTCAGCCACAGGCCCACCAGGGTCTCTCTCTCACACACACACACGCCTGTGCAGCTCCACAGGGGCCTGGGCCAGGAGGCAGATCTGAGTACACACACCACCCTGTGCTGTGAGTGGCCACTCCCATCCAACAACTGAGACTTTTTGTTACTGGGCCAAGGTTTTCTGCCAAACTTACTTCCCTTATAATGAATGAATTCTCCCTGAGAAGGTTCCTCAGTCCTCCCCTGGAAGCTGACCTGCAATGGCCTAACCCACCTGTTTACCACGCATGCCAGGACATATGAGACCCTGATAGGTGGACACCAAAGCTCAGCCTGGAACCCCACCCCTATGTGCATCATTGCAGCAGAACTTCTTCAGACACACTCGATCCACCAGCTAACACTCCATACCCTATGAAGAGAATACGTACAGATTCTAGGTTTAATAAAATCCTGGGCCAGTGGTGGTAAGTCTGGCTGAAAAGCAACCATCTCCCAATTTCCACCCACTGTTTTACCTACAAGACCATTTCTACCTCATTATTTAATCCTCCACAAAAAGTATATTTTGTAATGTGGTCCCTGAGCTGCCGCACCCTGGGCCAATGGTTCTCAAACTTGAGCATGCATCAGAGCCACCTGGAGGGCTTGTTAAAACAGATCTCTGGGCTCCTCCCCTAGAGCTTCTGATTCACAGCAGGTCTGGGGTGGGGTCTGAGAATCGGCCAGTCTAGCGAGTTCCCAAGCGATGCTGATTTAGGTCGCTGGACCAGGCTTGGAGAAACACTGCCCTAGACCGCTCATTTCTCGCTGAGCTCAGGTGACTCACTCAGCTTAGCACACACTGCTGTCGGCCTTCTCACTGCCCATTCCCTTCCTCCCACTTAGGCAAAGCCGGGTTGTGCTCCCTATGACTAAACCCTGCGGCACAGAGCTGATCACGTGGTTCCACCACTCCACAGGCGGGGGCGGGTGAGTGGTTCAAGGTGAGTGCAGACCCACCTGTAAGATGTGAAGGGGAAGTCTGCTGGGGAGTACTTCTGAGAAAGTAGCCGGGGGGTTCTTTTAACCTGTCTTTGGATATTCAAGTGGGAGGCTGGGAGGCTGTGAAGCACACAGACCTCCTGCAAACGTGAGGGGAGCTGCACAGCACACGGAGTCCAGCAGAACAGACAGGTCCGAAGAACCAGGCTCCCAGGTGCTGACACTAACCTGCTGAGTAAACCAACCCAGAACCACCCTGCCTCCAGGCTTCTTGTTAAGTGACATCATGCATTCTTTATTGCTTGAGCTGGTTGAGTCAGGGTTTTGTTACTTGCTGCTGAAAATAATCCCAAAGCAAAGCAAGCTGACAGGACAGCTCCTCTAAAGGCAACCTCTCAGCACACATTACAATGGCATGTGTTCCACAAAGTAATCCCAAAATTTCAGATTTAAATTTTCCATATTTCAAAAGCTATGTAGCTGAATATCTGTGGATAATCCACACTTAGAATTAGCATAAAATGAAAGAAGTTATCTAGCATACAGTAAAATATTACTGAAGGACCAACCCTGGGTCTATCTTACACGAGTCATGCTCATTTTTTTCAGGGATTTGCTAGGAATCATATAATACTAGGGCCTAATAAAGTATTCAGTTGCTTCCATCCGTTAATCTTGGACTTAGTCTCCTTCGACAGACAGCTGTAGATCTAATTGGGAAAGTGGCTTTCCACTCCAAAGTAGACAAGTATTCACTTACAGAGAGAGGACACCTAGGATCATGCACATGTTCTGTCACTTCATAGCTCTATAACCTTCAACAAATTGTTTTACCTTGATGAACCTGTCTCCTCATCTATAAAATGGGAATACTACCACATATCCACCTGGTTATGTAAGGAAGATACATGCGAAAGCACTTTGTAAACCATAAGGTTAACACAAGGGCAATTACTTAAATCCAATTTTTTATGGATTAAGTGGATTAACATGACCTGATTTGAAGAAACAGGATTAATCACAATCCTAGAAGAATTACTCCACCAAAAATGCATACTACATAGACCTGTCATAACTACCAATCGAACAGTTTGCACTGTAATTCAAACAGAACCTCACCTACTGTAAATAATTTAGTGGCAGCAACATCCACAAGGTAGTTACAACCCTCAAAGTCAATGTTGTACAAGGCACAATATCAATATGAATTATTTACTATATACATTTTACATGGTCCACTTGGCAGGCCACACACTATGACTATGCTTTTACTGAGGCTATTCTCTGGGATCCACCTTCAAATGCAACAGTGGGTATCTGGGCACTTCACAGGAGGCAAATCATCTTTCCTACAGAATAAGTTCAGTTTTAATCCAACAGGCATGTGTCATTCGGAGCCATGTTTTCCAAATAAAATACTTGAACAAACTAGGTAAAAACAATAGGGACTGGACAATGTTTCTCAAACTGGGATGTGTATATGTATGTTAGAGAAGGCAACGCAATGAATTAAATATGGCCACCTTCCTGAAACATAAATTGTACTAGAAGATTTTTGGAAAATAATAAAAAGGAATAAACAGTGAGTAGTATTTAAATTCTCAACAAACGTTGAATTTTTTTTTTTTTTTTTTATGAGACAGAGTCTCACTCTTTCGCCCAGGCCAGAGTGCAGTGGCACTATCTCGGCTCACTGCAAGCTCCACCTCCCGGGTTCACGCCATTCTCCTGCCTCAGCCTCCCAAGTAGCTGGGACTACAGGTGCCCGCCACCACGCCCAGCTAATTTTTTGTTTTTTAGTAGAGATGGGGTTTCACCGTGTTAGCCAGAATGGTCTCGATCTCCTGACCTCGTGATCTGCCCGCCTCGGCCTCCTGAAGTGCTGGGATTACAGGTGTGAGCCACCACGCCCGGCCTGAATTTTTTTTTTTTTTTTTTTCCAAAGAATTTTCATGCTTATAGGAGACTTTAAAAACTACATCCCTATGGCCAGGCACGGTGGCTCACGCCTGTAATCCCAGCACTTTGGGAGGCCGAGGCACGCAGATCACGAGGTCAGGAGATGGAGACCATTCTGAGTAACACGGTGAAACCCCGTCTCTACTAAAAATACAAAAAATTAGCCGGGCATGGTGGCGGGCGCCTGTAGTCCCAGCTACTCGGGAGGCTGAGGCAGGAGAATGGTGTGAACTCGGGAGGCGGAATTTGCAGTAAGCCGAGATCGTGCCCCTGCACTCCAGCCTGGGTGACAGAGCAAGACTCCGTCTCAAAAAAAATAAAATAAAATAAAAATAATAAAAATAAAAACTACATCCCTACTACTTTGGGAGAAAACATTGAGACAGACTACAATAAGCAAACAAGACTTTTTCTCATATCATTTATAAATTGGTTGCAAAGACAATGCTAAAACAATGGTTCCAAAAACATTAATTGGGCACCACACATCTGTGAAATACTGCCTAGACTACCACAGCAATTATTTGTAACATGACAACATTCTTTTGTTTAATTGATTGGGGGGAAAAATACTATTTACTTCAGGTTCGTATTTCATATGTGGAAGACTCTAACAACAAACTAATACTTTGATGACAATTCACTTAAAACAAGTAACAAGGTCCCAGGAGACCCCATTATCTTAATATTGGTGTTCCTAGACAGAGAAGACTGCCTTGGGAAATTTCTCCTTTGAGCCTGGAAACTCCAAGCTCTGCTACCTTAAGCAATAAGAAGCTTAATATCATAACATATCCAGAACACCCTCACAGAATTAATACTGCTGCCGATGCTGGGATCCATCCAAAAAGTACTTTCATTTCTCACTGACCCACCGTGACAAGGTGACAAGTGAAAGCAATCTGAAGCACAATGCCCACTGCATAAGAGAAGCCGAAATGTCAGCTTATACCTGACTCTCTAGCTATAAGCCTTCCTAAAGAACTGTAAGTTTGGTTCTCAACAGCAAAACACCCAAGTCTCTTCTCTTTCTTACACAGCAGTACCTTCATTCTTGCCTAAAACAAGCTTCTCATAGCCTTTTTTTATTTTTAGAGACAGGGCCTCTCTGTCACCCAGGCTGGAGTGCAGTGGCAAAATCACAGCTCACGGCAACCTCAACCTCCTGGGCTCAAGTGAGCCTCAGCCTGCCGAGTAGCTGGGCCTATAGGTGCACATCACCACGCCCCACTTTTTTTTTGTTTTGTTTTTGTAGAGACAGGGTCTCACTTTGTGACCCAGGCCGCTATTGAACTCCTGAACTCAAGCCGATCCTCCCACCTCAGCCTCTCAAAGTGCTAGAGGCATGAGCCACCACACCCAGCCTCCTAAGTCTCTTCCTGGGTTGTTGGATTTGTCTAGCTCTTTCTTCAGAATGCACATCTTACTGAATGATTCCATGAAGTTATTTTACTGTTAAATATCATGACATGTAGCAATAAACAGTCAAGCCACTGAGTGGCATATGGAATGAAGCAAAGCTGATTCAGACTTTAGTGCTGAGTTAAACCACTTCTCCCAAAGGCAATCTCTAGTCTAAAAAGTAAGGAACACCGAGTTTCTGGAACTGCATCACTACATTTACGTATAATATCCAGCTTCCCCAGACCTTAATTCTACTGTTTTTGTTTCAGGAAAGTTGACATTAATGAAGTGTTTTGCCTATTTTTATTCTAGACTAACCCTTCAAGATTTTTTTTTTCCAAAATTCTTGAAGAATTAATTCTTTAATATGGAATTATTAAAGGTTCAAATAACCTTTCAATATAAAGATAAAAATGAATACAAACCTAATCACCCTGGTGCTTGTAAAAACATGTTATCTAGGAGGAACTAAAAGTGTTTTTAGCGACTGGACATGATGGCTCACGCCTGTAATGCCAACACTTTAGAAGGCTGAGACAAGAGGACTGCTTGAGTTAGAGAACAGTGTGGGCAACATAGGAAGACCTCATCTCTACAAAAACAAAATAAAAAAAAATTAGCCAGGCATGGTGACATGCACCTGTAGCCCCAGCTACTGGAGAGCCTGAGGCGGGACGACTGCTTAAGCCCATGATGAGGTCCAGGCTGCAGTTCACTATGACAGCACAATTGAACTCCAGCCTGGGCAACAGAGCAAAACCCTATCTCAAAAAATAAATGAAATAAAAGTTTTTAGGAACTAAAAATTTCAATGAAAACCAAAATTAGTATTCTGATCCTATTGTACTATTTTTCTGATTTATTTCAACCGAAGGCTAAATAACTATATAAATAAGTGTCAAAAGCTTTGCTAAAAATTTCACAATTTTTTCACCTAAAAAAAAGGTTTCTGTGGCTTGAATACAATTTTAATATATACCAAGAACCCTGTTTAAAAATCTGTATCATATTAAGGAGAACACCTAAATTATGAGCTCTATAACAGTCAAAAAAATTACTTTACATTGTTATGGCTGCACAGACCATGGTTGAATGCATTCATTCTGCAAAGCTCCGAGGGCCCACAGGACTCTGTAGAAGGTACCATGAGGCTACACATGGATAGAGTGAATAACCCATCCTCTTTAAAAAAAACACACCAACTACAGAAACTCAGTATAAAAATACAGCCTCGGCCAGTCACGGTGGTGTACACCTGTAATCCCAGCATTTTGGGAGGCCGAGGCAGGCAGATGACAAAGTCAAGAGATCAAGACCATCTAGCCAACATGGTGAAACCCTATCTCTACTAAAAATACAAAAATTAGCTGGGCGTGGTGGTGCCTGCCTGTAGTCCCAGCTACTCAGGAGGCTGAGGCAGGAGAATCCCTTGAACCTGGGAGATGGAGGTTGCAGTGAGCCGAGATCACGCCACTGCACTCCAGCCTGGTGACAGAGTGAGACTCCATCTCAAAAATAATAATAATAATACAGTCTCTGGGCCAGGCACAGTGGCTCACACCTGTAATCCCAGCACTTCGTGAGGCTAAGGCAGGTGGATCACTTGAGCCCAGGAGTTCGAGACAAGACTGCACAACAAGGTGAAACCCCAACTCTACAAAAAAAATACAAAAATCAGCCAGCCATGGTGGCGGGTGACTGTGGTCCCAGCTACTCAAGAGGCTGAGGTGAGAGGATCCCTTAAGCCCAGGAGGCGGAGGTTGCAGTGAGCTGAGATGATGCCACTGCACTACAGCCTAGGTGACAGAGTGAGACCCTGTCTCAAAAAATAAAACTAAAAATAAAAGAATACAGCCTCTAACACAAATACTAGTCCTGTTATTTCAATGGCAAATATGGTTTGCAGGCTTGAACATGGAGAACGTGCAAAACATAACAAGTAATCAATGTAAAAGGTTTAAATGTAAAAGCATGAGCTTGCATTCCTTCCGCAGCTCTTCACCCAGTTGTCAGCCCTTCACCCATTCCTTCAGCTCTTCACCCAGGTGTCAGGTATGAGGTTAGGTGCTAGGGAGACAGGTGCATGAGACTCAGAAACTTGGGTACCCTGAGAAAGGTAATTTCCAAACAGAGGAGTAACGGCCTTGTGCTAAGATAAGTGCCAGGGTGCTATGGAAAGCAGGACGGAGGGAGATGGCTGGGGAATAGAAGAGTGTTTTGGCAAAAAAAGAGAGCCCAGGTGAATGACCAGAAAGTGAGACTGGAGGAAGAGGCTGAAGAGGCCTCAGTCCCCAAAGGGCTTCTACATCACTGATGCCATGCTCAGGACCCTGCACTTCATCCCCAAGGTAGTGCAGTCCGTAAAAGGCTGTTCTTCAAAGGGATGACAGGAAAGGATGTAGGCAGACGGACATGAGAAGAACAGGATGGGGTGGCTACAGAATGGAGACAGGAGACCACGGGAAGACTCAACCACACCTCGTGACGGCAGGCACAGGAACTGGGGACAGCAAGAAGCCCAGGAGCTCAGTTCAGGACACAGTCATTTTGTGGCACCTGCAAGCTAAAGGAGAACTCTGGGGAGAAGGTACGATCCATGTTCAACTTCCTTCTATATAGAGAGTATATAAAAAGCCAACAGAGCAACAAATATATACACTGCTATGTAGCCATAAAAAAAATTTTTTTAAAGCCAACAGAACAGGCCAGGTCACCTAGGGAGATGACAGGGTGGGAAGATAGGAAGGTCCCCAGTGGAACCCTGGGGAGATACTTCAGGTTAAAAAATGTGAGATCCTATAAACAGGGAAGGAACTTCCATTTCTTTTTTTTTTTTTTTTTTTTTTGAGACGGAGTCTTGCTGTCATCCAGGCTGGAGTGCAGTGGCACGATCTCAGCTCACTGCAACCTCCACCTCCTGAGTTCAAGCACTTCTCCTGCCTCAGCCTCCCGAGTAGCTGGGATTACAGGCTCGTGCTGCCACGCCTGGCTTATTTTTGTTTTTTTTTTTTTGTTTTCTTTTGAGACGGAGTCTCGCTCTGTCGCCCAGGCTGGAGTGCAGTAGCGCGATCTCGGCTCGCTGCAAGCTCCGCCTCCCGGTTCACGCCATTCTCCTGCCTCAGCCTTCCAAGCAGCTGGGACTACAGGCGCCCGCCACCACACCCAGCTAATTTTTTATATTTTTAGTAGAGACGGGGTTTCACCGTGTTAGCTAGGATGGTCTCGATCTCCTGACCTCCTGATCCACCCGCCTCGGCCTCCCAAAGTGCTGGGATTACACGCGTGAGCCACCACGCCCGGCGTATTTTTGTATTTTTAGTAGAGACAGTGTTTCACTATTTTGGCCAGGCTGGTCTCCTGACGTCAGGTGATCCGCCTGCCTTGGCCTCCCACAGTCCTGGGATTACAGGCATGCGCTACTGTGCCCAGCCCGGAACATCCATTTCTGAATAACAAAGAAAAGTGAGAAGTAGTTCCACTCCCTGTGGGGTCTCTGAGATCCTTCACTGCCAAAAGCGAGTGTCCCCAAAGATTAAGTCGTTCTTGTCTGCAATTATATCTTCCAGTATGTTGCTGACAGGACAATGAGATTCTCTTCATGTTCTGGCTCCAAAGATCCACCTTTCACTGGTGTTAAAACTATTTCAGAAGAACACATTTTGCTGCTGTTACTACTAATCAGATAAAAGTACATTTTAAAAACAAAAAAACACCAAAAAAAAAAGCTTTCACAGACATTGTACCTAGACAGTATTTATGATTTTTCTAAGCATTTTAAAACCTGAATATACTACTCATACATTGTCAATGCTTAAACTTTTGCTATTCAAATATAACTCAAAAAAGGCTTACCAGAGAGAGATATACACAGAGAGCCAGACATGCTTTCCAGAGCATTCAATTCTAGTAAGAGCTGAAGTCAGTTCCCCTTTGCTCTCATCACTGAATTCCCAAAAATGATCTTTCTCAGCAAAGGAATATATTACTGTTGATATTTGAGAATACCCAGGGAAAAATGGGGAGGAAGAGGAAAGAGGGAAGAATGTTTCTCAAATATTGCTTTTTTGGCTTTCGACCAAATACAATTACATAGCATCTACAGAAGATGAAGGCAGGATAACATAAACAAAATCTTCAATGAGGCCAATTACCCTGAAAGCTTTCCCAGACTGAGGTAACAGGCAAGCTGCTCTAGGAAGCCTCCTGCCCAGAATTCACACTGGTCCCGTTCCAGCCCCACCTTGGGCAGTCTTGCCAGTAAAACAGAGACCTCCTCACTCTTCAGATTCTTTCTGTCCAGTGATAGACATCAGTGCTTCCTTTACATTTGGGGAACATGCAAAGACTGTCTTACAGTCAAATTATTTCTCAAGTCCCAAGTTAGTAGTGACTCCTCTGTATGGGTTCTTAAGAGACAATGCATTCATTTTGTGGAAATGATAAATGGTGCTTCTATTAAGTCCACCTGACCATCATTAAGCTGGTATCGTGGGGCAGTTATTAAAATTAAAATCATAATAAAGTTTGAAAAATGTGTAAACAAATGTTAGTAACTTCATAAATAAGATTAAGGATAAATGACATTAAAACAGCAGGGCAAACCTAATATTGGATTATAACCCAAAGTATAAATATCCATGAGCTCACAAGATATAAATAAATGAGAACTGACAAACCTCCCATACAGAATTTCACATAATTTCTGTCGGTGAAGCTCAACTTCACTTAATGACTTGCCTCCAAAAAGGACATTAGGGAAAAACTAGTGAAATGTGAATAAAGTGTGGAGTTTAGCTCACAGTAAGATACTAATGTTGGTTTCTCAGTGACAAATGTACCACGGTAATATAAGACATTAACATTAGGGTTAACTGGGTGAGGGGTATACAGGACGTCTCTGTACTATCTTTGTAATTTTTCTGTAAATTTAAATCTACTCTAAAGCAAAAGTTTTCAAAGTAGCAAGAAATAAGGTGGGTTTTGGGGAAGTTACAAAATTAAGAAGGTAGAAGGTAAATGAATAGTAAGTATGTAGGTGACTAATTTACCAATCACAAAACATTACACTTACAGAGCTAATTCTTGGAGACAGTTTCAGAATCTGCATTTTCAAAAAATGGACACAAAGGTTTTTAAAAGCAGCATCCCACCCACATCATGATCATTTCTTTACACATGAGGAACAGACCTCAACCCAAAAAAAGCCAAAAGAAACAAAGAGGTTTGCAAGTCAAGTTTTTAAAAAGTAGAGGTAAAATAGCAAAATACTGGAATATTTCATATCAGGAAGATAAAACATATAAATCAAGGCTGATCAGACTGTAAACTATGATGTACTGAGTTTTAAAATGAATCCAGGCAGGGATAGGAGATTGGAGGTTGATGGCTAAAGGGTAAGGCACTTACTTCTTTTGGGAAACAAAATGTTCTTCTAAAATTGATTGTAGTAACAGTTATACAACTCTGAATATGCTGAAAACCAACTGTGCACTTTAAATGGGTGAATTATATGCTATGTGAACAACATCTCAATCAAGATGTTACCAAAAAATAAATAAAGCCAGTAGGTGATAAAAGAAAATGCAACAGAAAATAGAATACATTGCAGGCAACAAGAGTACTATTTTCTGAAACTTTAATTCATTTTTATAAATAAAAAAGTACATAGATTATACACATGTATATATTCATACATCCATATATATGCTTGCAAGTACACGGGCATGATGTAAAATTTTTTTTTATATAAGTCATCGTCAAAAAGGACACTGTTCTCCCTCATTCCCACATCTTTCATTCTGATAATCTGATGCTGTGTGAAAAGACCAATAAGGACAAAATCTACGAATACCTTAAAGTTTGATTTTTGAAAAAACTGGCAAAAAGAAAGAAACTAGTTCTAAACAATAAGAATGAAGAGAACTGCATCTACACAAGAAAACAAATACAAAGGCACATGCAACACAGCTCTCTATGGGCTGCGCACACCCACACCTGGGTCTGCAGCCCTGGCCTTCGAGCTCCAGAGTGGTATCAACTCTCTACCTGCCATCTCCCTGTAGACACGTCATATCAAGTCTGAGATTCCTAGGAGGCAGCCGAACACAGTTCCTGATTCCTTCCCACTAAATCCTTTCCCGGCACAGTCATCACCATCTCTCCAGACATTTAAGCCAAAATCTAGATGCTCTCTCTCCATTTCTCTTTCCCTCACACTCCACAACAAATTCAACAAGTAAAGGATCTGTCCCGCCTCAAGAACATATCTCAAAATGTTCCATTTCCCTCCATCCACTTCCAACCCCCTACCCTGATATCAACATTCCTCAATTTTTCTTGCTCCCATACACCCAAAAAGGATGTTTAAGTTGCATCACATTTACAATTGTGGGCGTTTACCAGCTGTAAAAATGTAATCTCTGCCACACTGTACATACTGGCATTTTTAATAAAACTCACAATCCCTTTTTAAAATAAATTCAATGGAATCTAAATACCACTGAAATGATATCTACCATTACCCATTTTTTTAAATACAAAAATAAACTTCATGGCTGGATATTTTATGTTGTTCCTTTTCCTCCGTGAACTCATTTCTATTCCACGTCACCCAAGGAATTTTTTGTTTTGTTTTGTTTTTGTTTTTGTTTTTTTTGAGATGGAATCTGTCTCCCAGGCTGGAGTGCAGTGGTGCGATCTCGGCACACTGCAAGCTCCGCCTCCCGGGTTCATGCCATTCTCCTGCCTCAGCCTCCCGAGTAGCTGGGACTACTGGCACCCGCCACCACGCCTGGCTAATTTTTTGTGTATTTAGTAGAGACGGGGTTTCACTGTGTTATCCAGGACGGTCTTGATCACCTGACCTCGGGATCCGCCCACCTCGGCTTCCCAAAGTGCTGGGATTACAGGCGTGAGCCACTGCGCCTTGCCCTACCCAAGGAATTTTAACTGAATACATATTTATGTTCAAAGCCTTCTGCTATAAGACTATAAATATAAATTGAAATTTCAGGTTTTTAAAACATTTTTCCTATGACCATAAGGTCTAAATATTAATTTTTTTTCTTCTGAATTAAGTTATCAATTCAGGCCAGGCGTGGTGGCTCATGCCTGTAATACCAGCACTCTGAGAGGCTGAGGCTGGTGGATAACCTGAGGTTAGGCGTTCAAGACCAGCCTGGCCAACATGGTGAAACCTCATCTCTACTAAAAATACAAAAATTAGCCGGGCGTGATGGTGTGCACCTGCAATCCCAGCTACTCAGGAAGCTGAGGCCGGAGAATCACTTGAACCCAGGAGGGAGAGGATGCAGTGGGCGGAGATCACACCACTGCACTCCAGCCTGGGCAACAGAGTGAGACACTGTTTCCAAAAACAAAAAAAGTTATCAATACATTTTGTATTAGCACAGTCGAATCCCTGAGGGATTGGTTCTAGGACGTCTCAAGAATATCAAATTCTGAAGATGCTCAAGTCCCTGATATAAAATGGTGTACAGTATTTGCATATAACCTATGCACATCCTCCTGTATACTTTAAATCATCTCTAGATTACTAATAATACCTAATACGATGTGAATGCTATGTAAATAGTTTTTTTATACTGTATTACGGAATAATGACAAGAAAGTCTGTACATATTCAGTACAGATACTTTTTTTTTTCTAAGTATTTTTGATCCACAGTTTGCTGAATCCACGAATGCGGAAGTCACAGATACAGAGGGCCGACTGAATACAACTGATCAAACCAACAAGTTTTAAAAATTTTGATAGGTAATTAAACATAGAAAGTAAAATCTTATTGAAAATGCATCCTTTAATGAGATGAACAGAGCTGTTTTCCCCCCAACTTGTTCATGTGAACATTACCTACTACTTGAATGAGACAGGTTTTTTATCAACTTAATCCTTTCTTTTTTAACTTTTTTAAATGTAAGTACTGAAAAAGCTTGTAAGTACTGAAACAGCTTTAATACAGCACTGTCTGTAAATTCTCTAAACTACCTCAGTGTTCTCATCTAAAAATCACACAGTGAGCTATCATTGAAAGTAACTTGAATGATCTATCAGTTGTTAAATTCATCGGATCCTCCTTCAATTTTACTAAAAGCAACGATCTGAAAACCACCAAAGTTATTAATTTGTCAACTAATCAGAGTGGATCACTTTTTCCTAACAAACACCAATATTTCAAATTGCCTCTTTGCCCAAGATGAAGCGAACAGCGGGATTGGGGCTGGGTGAAAGATACAGCTTTCTTTTGTAAAGCGGAGAAAAGAGATTGTGAAAGCAGAGGTGGAAAATGGTAACTTACAACTCAGATCAGCTTTAGGAGATACCTACACCCTGGGGATCTGGAAGCCTAGTCCTTGCAAGTTATCCTCCTACTTATACACCACTTAGAGTGTCTTCGTGTACCTCTAAGGGACCCAGTTTGACAAGTGACCAAGACTGCCCCATGGTATTCTCTTAAAAATGGAATTCACAGGACCGAGTGCAGTGGCTCACTGTAATCCCAGCACTACGAGAGGCCAAGGCGGGCAGATCACTTGAGGTCAGGAGTTCAAGACCAGCCTGGCCAGCATGGAGAAACCCCATCTCTACTAAAAATATAAAAATTAGCCAGGCATGGTGGCACACACCTGTAATCCCAGCTACTTGAGAGGCTGAGGCAGGAGAATTGCTTGAACCCAGGAGGCGGAGGTTGCAGTGAACCAAGATCATACCACTGTATTCCAGTCCCCTGGTTAAAATTCTTTAACAATTCATACCACACTTAAAAACAAAACCCAAATTCCTTACGGCGACTTCTAAAGGCCTACATACCTTATCTCACCATCCTACAAACCACACTGGCCTTCTCCAAGTTCCTGGATCGCCAGCAGGGCTTCTCCAGCCTTAGAGCCTTTGCACCTCCATTCCCTCCGACCAAAGCACTGTTCCTGCTGCTGTGTGGCCGCTCCTGTTTCCTCTAGGCTTCAGCTGGAATGTCACCTCCTAAAAGGAGCCTCACCTGACCACCCCATCCACCTCATTATTCTCTACCACAGGAAACTAATTCTTGATAGCTCTTGTCATAAGCATAATTATTTTACTTACAGTAAAGTCTTACTTGCCCACGACACGAAACAGAGGTCTTGTTTGTGTTTCATGTTCAGCACCCAGCACGGTGCCTGGCACTCAACAGATGTTTATAAACAAGAGGGAGGGCACAAGCACACCATGGAAAAAGTGAAATTGGTGAGTGGCAAAGGAGGGGCTATTTCTAACAGCTTTCTAAACAACCTTATTTTAAAACAAAATCGTATTAATGTATTAGAGGGTATAGATACGACAAATGCCAAAGAGAAAGACGTATTACAGATAATACTAAATACATAAACATGGACATATACTGAGACTTCAGAGAGCACCCAAAGTGGGCAGGGACATTCAGCATGCAGGTTTCCACCCCCATTTTTTCCTTACCTCTGTTCTTGAGAAGGCTCCTCCAGACCCTCTTCAGAATCACCCTATTGAAAAAGAACATGTGTTAACCATTGTTTTTGTTTGTTTTTCAGACAGAGTCTCGCTCTGTCGCCCAGGCTGGAGTACAATGGCACGGTCTCGGCTCACTGCAACCTCCGCCTCCTGGGTTCAAGCAATTCTCCTGCCTCAGCCTCCCGAGTAGCTGGGACTATAGGCACTTGCCACCACACCTGGCTAATTTTTGTATTTTTAGTAGAAACAGGGTTTCACTGTGTTGGCCAGGCTGCTCTCGAACTCTTGACCTTGTGATCCACCCGCCTCGGCCTCCCAAAGTGCTGGGATTACAGGCGTGAGCCACTGTGCCCGGCCACCCCTGGGCAAATCTTATAATCATCTTGCACTGCTCTCTTCCCTTCACCTCCTACCAGAAAGACCTACCCACTCACAGGAAACCCAGTTCCTACCTGTCCTTTCTTCCAACACAGCAGCCCACACCATCAGTAGCCCCGGCTGTATTAGAAGACAAATGCAGCTTTCTCCTCTGCCTGCAGACTGCTGCCTGCAACCATCCTGTGCACCATCGCACTCTGTGCAGCACAGACCAGTCTCCTCATATCATTCACTCCTTATCACCCTTATCACACAATAAGGACCCAGCACTCAATGTCATCATGTCAGTCCCTGCTCAAGAACCTACGATGGCTCCCTCCAACTGGTCAGATGCACACCAAGCTCTTCAACAGCATGCAGCACACAGGCCCTGACACACCCAGCCCTCCTACCCCTACAACCACATTGCGGCAGGCACCTGGGCTCCAATTTAAAATGTCCGAGGGAAAACACTGAACTTCACTGTCTACCAGACAAGGCTCTGGGCTAGGCTCCAGGCACACACTTGCTGCTGCAGATCTCTAAGGCTTCCCTTGTCCCTAAGCCTTAGCCAACCTCTCCAAAGCGGGGTGCCTCTTCTCTCAGTTCCTATATTTCAGCACTTGACTGTGGTCCCAGGGTATTACCAGTCTGATCTTGCCAACCACAAAGGGCAGGGACAAAAGCATGTAATTCCCCCACTGCCTCTTGGGAAGCGCCTCAGGGCCTTTGCACTGGCTGTTCTCTCTCACCACTTTCAAAGACTGGCTCAAATATTGCCCTTTCAGAGTGGTACACTTTGACCTCTTAAAACCACAACTCACATCACCACCCCACATTGCCACCACACAACATGTATGCCCTTCGAACAGACTAAATTACTTAAAATTTATTCTGTTTACTGTCTATCGCTATGCTTCCATTTAGACTTCAAGCATCACAAGGGCAGGTGTTTTTTTTTTTTGTCTACTGCAACATCCCTGACACCTAAAGCACTGCTTGGCCTGCAGTACGTGCTCAATAAACATCTGCAGAGCTGAGTACAAGTCAGCTGTTTCTTAACTACATGTGGATATGACTACTATGGGAACTTCACTAAGCAACTTTTTCTAAATCAAAATAGAACGTGACATGCTTTCCCCTCAGACACAGAAACTTTACCACCATAATAGTGTTTTTCTGGTCAAACTGTAGTGAAACTCACACAACATACGTAATGGCTAAAAACTTGGGCTCTATAGTTAAACACTTACTGGTTTAACATCCTAGCACTGTCACTTTCTTATTACCTTGAGCCAAGTAATTTCGCTGTTCTGTGCCTCAATTTCATCATCTGTAAACTTCATAGTCTTTAGTGTGTTAATGAGTTAATACTCATAAAGCATTTAAATGATGCCAGAAGTGCCCAACCCATGTTAGTTATTATTTTTTTAATGTTGATGGAAGTTGATTAAACCAAAAATAAATCTCTATGACAAAAAGATTACCAAATACTGGTCAATGATTCACTGGAGCAAGATGCTATTACATAACACAGTACCTGTGATAACAAAAACTCAGAATCTCAGTGTATCATTTCCCGTTTCACTTTCTACCAATTTCCGTTATCTACACCCTCTGACTTAAGATGCGGGAAAATAAACTTGATATTTTTAAAGGCAGATTCTTTCTTATTCATCACTGTATCTCTGGAGACCTAACTGGGCCCGCCCCAAAGGTCCATCTTTGCTAAATGAACAAATAAGGGTAGTGGAGCACTGAAGCCTGCCCAGCCCTGCCTAGCAACATGATTCTGTATCAGGTAACAGCTGCTCCTACTCAGCACCTGTCCCTGGTTCCCAAACCTGCTAACCAAGGGGCATCAGGAGTGAGCCTTCTCTTCTCAAAGAAGTCTGGATGGATTGAAAGAACAGATTCTAGACTGCCCTTCTTGCAACTAGAACTGATTTTTTAAAATGTGATTGTCAAACAATACTAGGAAATCAACATTTAAGGCATTCCACCTGTTACCTGCAGACTTAGACAACCTCATAAATAGGGGAACTGGGCAAGACACTGATAACTGCCTCTCCCACACTAGGACGACTTCATGGGCAGTACTGAATGTCTACTGTATGCAGGACACTGTGGCCACAGCAGGGCACCAACCCTTAGAAGCCCAGCCCCTCAAAGGAGAACCCAGTTAAGGCAACAAGACATGCACAAGACAAAGGAGAAAAACGAAGACATGGGCCGGGCGCGGTGACTCACACCTGTAATCTCAGCACTTTGGGAGGCCAAGGCAGGCAGATCACAAGGTCAGGAGTTCAAGATCAGCCTGACCAACATGATCACCATGGATATACAGTTTGTATGTTCCTACACCAAATGATTTTATGACATGAGAGTATATAACAAAAAGATATGAATAGTACAACTTTACAATCATAGAGCACACAATAGTGCTGAGTTATCTGTACTATTCAGACCTTTCAAAACAAGAAAGCTGTTCATGCTCTCCAATGACCAAGTCTACCAGTCAGCTCAGGGACCACTAAAATAATAGGTAAGCTACAGTAGGTGCTCACTAAGTTCCAGGCACTTAATCTTCTCAAAGTCTTCTGAAACCAGCACCATAATTCCCCAGACTTTGCAGATGAGAAAACAGGACAAACAGGTGAATTTATGGAGCTAAAAAGGGATAGGGCTGAGATTCAAACCCAGGAGACCTGGCCAGAGGTTCTGACAGTTTATAACAATTTAGTTGTCATATATGGTTTTACTAATGGTAAGTTAGTCTTGATCACTTAGAGACCCGTCATTTAAAAAAAAAAAAAGACCTAATCAACAGGAGACACATCCAAAATAAATAACTGTACAAACAGTGTTGGCAAATATGTTAACTGTTTTTTTTGTTTGTTTGTTTGTTTGTATTCTGAGACAGAGTTTCGCTCTTGTTGCCCTGGCTGGAGTGCTTCGGTGCGATCTCAGCTCACTGCAACCTCCGCCTCCCAGGTTCAAGCAATTCTCCTGCCTCAGCCTCCCGAGCAGCTGGGATTACAGGCCTGCACCACCACGCCTGGCTAATTTTGCATTTTTAGTAGAGACGGGGTTTCTCCATGTTGGTCAGACTGGTCTCAAACTCCTGACCTCAGGTGATTCACCCCTCTCAGCCTTCCAAAGTGTTGGGGCTTGTATTTTATTTAATGCTGCATCCTCTAAAGTTCCTATTTCATCTACTACTGACAAATCTTAGCCTCTGAAGCCATCTTTCAGTCTTCCTGCATGAAAGAAACCCAATGTACTGGTTAATTAAGCAGAAAACCCTCAAATTTAAATTAACACCTATAAATATTCTCTTTTCAACAGACTCCGTTTGACACATATGAGGGAATTTTTGCTGAAAAAATTCAAAATACTTTGAAAATAATTCATTTAAAATAACTTTCTTCAAAACTCTCTGTAGCTTATGAGATACATATATATATACACACACACACACGTGTGTGTGTGTGTGTGTGTATCTCCCTTACCCTTGGCCCAGGTATAAGCAGGGCAAGATAGTTTCTAAAAGGTATACGTAGAGATATGGATGAAGTATTTAGAAAATTATTTTGAATACCAGTTTCACTTTCATTATAGCTTTGATTAAAATAGCTTAGTTATAAATCCCTCTATACTGAATATCCCAGACAGCTTCTGAATTCTGACATCTATTATCAAAACAAATTGTATTATACAAATAAACCAGAAATTAAGAATTGTATAAAATAACTTTTGAGCCCATAAATAAAATAATTATTTAGGCCTTGACATTTCCATCTCTGAGCACACCTACTAAATCTTCAACTAACACTCTAACAAATGAGAGTATATAACACTAGACTCAATCATCTATAATTTACTTTCCTTTTAGTCTGGGTTGGCTTCCAACACTAGCCAGTAAGAGGTAGAAACTATAATTGAGCAAAAATGCAAATACATATACATAGATATACACCAGTGCTTCTCAACCACGGCAATTTTGCTCCCCAGGGACATCTAGCAATGTCTGGAAACATTTTTAGATGTCAAAATCAGGAGGGGGTGGGGGAGAGGGGGAAGCAGCAGTGAGTGCCGCTGGCATCTAGTGGGTAGACGCAAGGGATGCTAACTGCTCAACATCTCCCAGTGCACAGGACAGCCCCCACAACAAAGAACTCTCTAGCCCAAAATATTACCAGTGCCACTGTTGAACAACTCTGATATACAAAAACATAATTTTTTTTAAATAAATACATTGCATTAAATGTCGTTCTTGCAGTAGGAATACAACGGATTTCTATTTTGTTCTTTTTATCTTTCTGTATCTTCCAAACCTTCAAAAACACATATGTATATTATTTAAAATCGGGGAAATAAATCCATTTGGGAATAAATTTTTAGGAGAAGGAAAAACTACCTGCTCCTTATCCTGATGGGGCCCTTTCTCAAAAGACCTGTCTCATTCAGGCTGCTGGCCTTCAAGGAGGGTCCAGGAAAATTCTCCTCTAAAATCACCTCTCTGCCTTGAAGCTGTTATTCATTAGCCCTGATCAAAATGAATATTCCAAATATCTCAAAACCAGCACTCTGAATGTTTCACATAGGAGGGAGAAAACTGAAATGTAAAACTGGACAGCCTCTCCGGTAAAGTTATAGCTAGACATCCTGTTTTTCTAAACAGCCGCAAGACACAACACAGAATTAAGTGCTGCCACCAACGTGGGAAGTAATGAACATCTTAAAAAGTACTGCACACAAGCTAAATATTTCCTTATAATTCAAGCCACTCCCACCCAAAAAATGCATTTTGGATCACTACCGTTACTGGTGAAAGGCAGTCAACAATATTATATTTAAATGTGCACACTTTACAGTCAATGGGAATTTCTTGTAAAAGTTAAAGATAAAAGCTTTGCAGTACTGTATCTGTCGCAGCAATAAACCCTCT
Source organism: Pongo pygmaeus (assembly GCF_028885625.2). Taxonomy (NCBI): domain Eukaryota; kingdom Metazoa; phylum Chordata; class Mammalia; order Primates; family Hominidae; genus Pongo; species Pongo pygmaeus. The sequence continues at coordinate 166,415,752 of NC_072376.2, read as the reverse complement.
ATGATGCTACAGTTTCCCAATAAAACGTCAGTAATTATTTTTCTACATGCAATCATCATATCATCATATAGAGAAAAAAACCTGAAATTCAAGATCTTAAGTGGGTGTATTTTAACAGGAATTAAGGGCACTTGGAGAAAATCCAAGATGACAATCCTTTAAAGTCACATCTTCATCCCAAAGCTACTTAACGCTAATGGCAAATACCACTCTAACATTTATGAAATCAATACTCCTGTTGTCCTCAACCTCTTAGCCACTTGCCATCCACACAGCACCAGCTCACTTAGGGAACAGTGTGCACCCAGGACACCCACGGCCGAGCAGACCGCTGGCTGCTTCCCTGCTGAGGTAGCCTGGGTTCCCACCTTCTGAACTTGGGGCCGGCCTGCCTAACGCCCTGTCACATGGCGTGGGAGGAGCCGGGAAGGCCACCGTTGCCAGGTGTTCAGTCTCGGCCCCTAACGTTTATTTGCCTTGCAAAGTGGCCCGAACGCCCGTGCCGCTTGGACAGCGGGTGGGGAGGACCGGCGGCCTCCCCGCCTCTCCTCCCTCATACACCCACAGCCGCCCTGTCACCTGGTCGTCCTCACCTGAGTGGGCAGCAGGAGTTCCCCTTCTTCTGCCTGCCACAGCTCCACCACGTTCGGCAAGGGCTCAATCGCTGCAGGAACACCAAAAAATACACCACGTTTTTAATGCACGCTAAAGAAACGCTTCCTGTTTCCCCTATCGTCCCTCCGTGCCCCCCGCCTCACCAAAACACGTCTCTTTTTCCTCCTAGGAACAGAGGCCATCCGAGGGGCGAGCCAAGGATAAAAATACAATGGGTGGGGTGTGAGCCGGCGGCCCCTCGGACGCGAAGGCGACAGCGTGCAGGCTCGGGGTGCTCGTGCTTGGGGGGGCGGGGGGACGAAATGGGAGTGAAGACACCCCACGAGGCACTCCGGGCTCCGCAGCCCAGGCATCTGGAGTGTGGACCCTGGGCGGCCAGGCTCGGGGGAACAAAGCTGCAGGAAGCCGGACCGCGGCGGGGCACCCGCGCGCCACACAAAGCGGGGGCTGCGCCCGGGGCGCAGGGGCCCGTGCACAAAGGCTCCAGGGCGCGAGCGGCTAGCGGTCCCCAAGCCCCGCGATTGCCCCGCTCTCCAGCTGTACGGGGCAGAGGGGCGCGGGAGGGGACGCTGTGGTCAGAAAATGCTATCAGCGGAGAATTGCAACAGCTTTCTTTCCTTCTCCTGCCCCTTTCCCTTTCCTCCCCTCGCCCTCTTATAGATTTCAGCAGTTCCCTAAAAGAAAGAGCGGGGGCGGGGTGGAGAGGCAGAGCGAGCCCAGCGGCGCAAGGCTGACCTTGTCCCTGAGCCCCTCCCGGGCGACAGCAGGGCAGCAGGACCTGGAAGACGCCCAGCAGGAGGTTCACGGCCGCGGCGGTGCGGCAGTAGCAGCCGGGCTGCGGGCGTCGGAGCCCCGCCATGCTGGTGCTCGCGCTCCTCTCCGGTGCTCGCCGCGCTCGCCACTAGCTCGCTGGCGCCCCAGCTGCCTCGCCCCGGGCCCGCCCCCGTGCCGCCCCGCCCCGCCCGGCACCACCCCCGCAGCCGCCGCAGCTGCTGCAGCTCCAGCCCCGGGCGCGCCGTTTGCTCTGAGCGCGTGTGCGCCACAGATAGGGAGGGACGGAACGCGGCGGGGTGCGGGGGAAAGTGGACAATGCGAACCCGCGGGTGCCCCGCCCCGGCGCGGAGCACATGGCCGCGGGCCCGCCCCGCAGCGCGCTCTCTGCGGGGCCCGGGCGCTTTCCTCGGCTGGGACGGGGTCGCTTAGAGCTGTCCGCGGGGACTAGCGGCCCACTTTTGCCAAGTGCATTTTCATGAACTTTTGGGTGGTTGCCGTTTTGTTGAGGCGCTTGGGCCACGGTCGAGAGATTACCCTCGAGGGAAGAGGTGGCGGTGGAGGTGGGAACGAGGAGTCGCCAAGCGAGAGGCCTTGGACACAGGATATTAGTGGAAATAACGCAGTGGTTGTCAGGAAACGCGAGTGCAGCCACATGGCCACTGCCAGTTATGCAGCGAGGATATCCGGTGGCTGCAAAGTCTGTAATTTAGAATAAAAAGAGCTCTCCCAAAACCCGAGAGGCAGACCTGAGCGCCGCGTGGCGGTAGTGCGCCCGGCACCCTCTGTGGACACTGTCCAGGTCCTGACAGGTGGGGAAGACTCTTCCTAGGGGATTTATAGCTTCAAAGAGCCTGCAAATACTCCCTTTTGAAATCATATTGCAAAATTCAGCCAGCCTCTCCTGAAATATGGTTGGGGTCGGGGATGTGGTTAGTTGCCTGTTTCTAACATTAGTAGGATAATGGAAGTAATACGTGGAAATACATTTCCTAGTTCCAGGTTTTGATGCCTATAACTAACAAGTCCAAAATCTGGCATCTCTTTAAGTTAACATCCTGCCTTTACCAGCGATGTCACAAACAAGGGCTTATTCAGAAATCAATTTGCATAACCTAGAAGTATGGGCAATCTTATGATTTTTTAAAGTTAACTTACTGCTTCCACTGTAGCTTGTATGAAATTCAGAGAATATGAACAATATAGTATGAAGAGGGGAAGTGATGGGACACACCTGTTTACCTTAATCCTCTGTTTAATTGCTCCTGGTGCCTTACAGGCCAGACTATAGAAAACCAGTGCTTGCATAGCAGACACAATCCTGAGAAGGACAAAATGAAATCTAGATCCTCTCTCCTAAAGACATAATACAGTACTGTGAACACAGTCTCACACTGTCTGCATTTAACTCCAAACAAGGTTAAATAGTCTAATTGCTTGGCCAGACTTAACATTTAAGTAGATTAGTATAAACATAAGTTGTTGATGTGAAAAAAAAAAGGGGACACTTTGCATTTTCCAACTTGAATACCTCCAGTAGTCTCTGTTCCATACTTTTTTCTGCATCCCTTGCCAACATCTTCCTTTATTTAGCAAGGATCTGCAGTGCCATCTCAATGTGCCCTTTTTTTCTCTTCACTTCTCCAAGTTTCTATTTGCCCCTTGGATTCTGAAGGTCCCCCACGGAGTTAAAGGTACCTCCAGTGACAGGAATATTTGCACAGCCCACTTAAGCAGTAACTGCACCGTCAAAGTTTGCTTCTAAATGAAAGTTCTCTCGTGGGCCTATTTATTTACAGAATGTAATTTTAAGTCCTCGTATGACTATATAATACGTATAAAGGAAAGCAAGCAAACACTAACAGCCTAACCAGTTTCGTTAAACAGATTCAAAGTTGTGATACAAAACTTTTTTGCTAACATTTAAATTATTTTACTCTTTTACTAATAAAGTCTTCCCCACTTTAACGAGTATCACAGCATCAATGGAAATGACTTAAAAGATAGAGTAACATTGCTATGGACCATATGTAAATACTGCTGTAGCTTTTTCTGAAACTTTGTAAGGCCAGCTTGATTTTTCAAGTTGTGGTCTTGTGGGCTTTACAAAATGGGTAATGCTATTTGACTGTTGTTCACAGAGCCAGAAGCATGTATCTGCAGTGCCATGGGGTTGGAGAGGGATACGGGATTACACAGCTGTCTTCTTAGATAAATCTGACCTACTTAGCCTCCTCTGGAGTTATTTTTCATGCTGACTCATGGACAACAGGAAAGTTATGGCCCATTAAGCAGCATCCATGTTTTGGAGTAACCTTGTTCTTCAAAGAAGACTCCTGGGTCATTTGTGCTATATTTCCATTATTCCCCTTGTCAATCCTAGATATTGTCACAGAATATTAGAGCTGGAAATTTTTTAGAAATCATTTAATAGCCCAACTGCCTCATTTTACAGAAGAAACCAAAGCCCATAGAGAATTTTAAAATCCAAGTTATAGAACTCCTTTAAAATTTTTTATTTATCAATTGTTTTGAGACAAGGGTAGTGATGAAGAAAAAGGCTAGGTATGGGAAATCCCTAGATCTAAAAACTAATAATAATTTTCTTTAAAAAGCCAAGGAGTCATATTTAATTCATCTTTCCTTTACACCCTTTAAATCTATGAATTAGTCCTATGGTGCCCTCCTCCGTACTATCTCCCATACCTAGCCTTTTTCTTCATTACTACTCTGATCTCACTGTTTCACCCAGCTGAAAGGCAGTGGCCCAATCTTGGCTCACGGCAACTTCTGCCTCCTTGGCTCAAACAATGCTCCTGCCTCAGCCTCCCAAGCAGCTGGGACCACAGACACAGGCCACCACACCTGGCTGATTTTTGTATTTTTGTAGAGACAAGGTTTCACCATGTTGCCCAGGCTGGTCTTGAACTCCTGGGCTCAAACAATATACCCACCTCGGCCTCCCAAAGTGCTGGAATTACAAGTGCAAGCCACCCTGTCCAGCCAGAGCTGCTTTTAGTGGCAGAGTTATGGAGAAGTATATATGAAATAATGTTAACTGAAAAAAAATTAATGTAAACACAAATTAAGTCAATATGAAAATTATAGGCCAGGCAAGGTGGCTCACACCTGTAATTCCAATATTTTGGGAGGCCAAGGTAGGAGGATCGCTTGAGCCCAGGAGTTCAAGACCAGCCTGGGCAACATAGTGAGACTTTGTCTTTATAAATTTTTGTTTGTTTGTTTGTTTGAGATGGAGCCTCACTCTGTCACCCAGGCTGGAGTGCAGTGGCGCGATCTCAGCTCACTGCAACCTCTGCTTCCTGGGTTCAAGCATTTCTCCTGCCTCAGCCTCCTGAGTAGCTGGGATTACAGGCGCCCACCATCATGCCTGGCTTTTTTTTTTGTTTTTGTATTTTTAGTAGAGACTGGGTTTCAACATGTTGGTCAGGCTGGTCTTGAACTCCTGACCTCGTGATCCACCCGCTTCGGACTCCCAAAGTGCTGGGATTACAGGCGTGAGCCACCGCACCTGGCCCAAAATTTTTTTTAAAGTTAGCCGAGCATGGTGGCACACACCTGTAGTCTGTATTCCCAGCTACTCAGGAGGCTGAGGTGGGAGGATTGCTTGAGCCTAGGAGTTCAAGGGTTCAGTGAGCCAAGATTGCACCACTGCACTCCAGCCTGAGTGACTGAGTGAGACCCTGTCTCAAAAAAAAAAAAGAGAAGAAAATTATATACACACAACTAAAGTGTGGAAGAGGCATTAAGGTGATGTCTTAGTGGAGTATATCAATGTTAAGTTGGATTCATATGAGATAAAATGGTTTTGTTTTGAAAAAAAGACCTATGAATGGCTAAATCTCTACTGTTTTTATTTATTTGTTTATTTACTTATTTATTTTTCTTTTCTTTTTGACATAGGATCTGGTCTTGAATTCCTAGGTTTAAGCAATCCTCCTGCCTCGGCCTCCCAAAGTGATGGGATTACAAGTGTGAACCACCACACCCAACCTCTAGAGGACCCTTCTTACTATAACTTTATTCCATCTCATCTTATAATGCCTCAATTAAATGCATTGGATAAGGATAAGGATTATCTCCTTTCTCAAACTCTGTTGTGTTAAACAATTGACCTTTTCTGTTATGGGACTATAATGTAATTTTGGGTGAGTAGCAGCAGTATTCACAGTTTATTATTCTCTATTTTAAAAAATATTCATAAAACTGTAAAATAAAGAGTAAGTTTTACTGTAATTTAAAAATAAATTGATTAAATTAGAACTTTAAATAACTTTTTGAAAAGTTTGAAAGTTTGAAAAAGTTTAAAGTTTGAAAATGAAAGACAAAAATTTTTTTTATTTTTACTTTATTGTACTTTAAGTTCTAGGGTATATGTGCACAACATGCAGGTTTGTTACATATGTATACATGTGCCATGTTGGTGTGCTGCACCTGTTAACTTGTCATTTACATTAGGTATATCTCCTAATGCTATCCCTCCCCCATCCCCCTACCCCACAACAGGCCCCGGTGTGTGATGTTCCCCACACTGTGTCCAAGTGTTCTCATTGTTCATTTCCCACCTATGAGTGAGAACATGCAGTGTTTGGTTTTCTGTCCTTGTGGTAGTTTGCTCAGAATGATAGTTTCCAGCTTCATCCATGTCCTTACAAAGGACATGAACTCATCCTTTTTTATGGCTGCATAGTATTCCATGGTGTATATGTACCATATTTTCTTGATCCAGTCTATCATTGATGGACATTTGGGTTGGTTCCAAGTCTTTGCTATTGTGAATAGTGCCGCAATAAACATACGTGTGCATGTGTCTTTATACCAGCATGATTTATAATCCTTTGGGTATATACCCAGTAATGGGATGGCTGGGTCAAATGGTATTTCTAGTTCTAGATACTTGAGGAATCGCCACACTGTCCTCCACAATGGTTGAAGTAGTTTACAGTCCCACCAACAGTGTAAAAGTGTTCCTATTTCTCCACATCCTCTCCAGCACCTGTTGTTTCCTGACTTTTTAATGATTGCCATTCTAACTGGTGTGAGATGGCATCTCATTGTTGGTTTTGATTTGCATTACTCTGATGGCCAGTGATGATGAGCATTTTTTCATGTGTCTGTTGGCTGCATAAATGTCTTCTTTTGAGAAGTATCTGTTCATATCCTTCACCCACTTTTTGATGGGGTTGTATGATTTTTTCTTGTAAATTTGTTTAAGTTCTTTGTAGATTCTGGATATTAGCCCTTTGTCAGATGGGTTGATTGTAAAATTTTCTCCCATTTTGTAGGTTGCCTGTTCACTCTGATGGTAGTTTTTTTTGCTGTGCAGAAGCTCTTTAGTTTAATTAGATCCCCTTTGTCAATTTTGGCTTTTGTTGCCATTGCTTTGGTGTTTTAGTCATGAAGACCTTGCCCATGCCTGTGTTCTGAATGATATTGCCTAAGTTTTCTTCTAGGGTTTTTATGGTTTTAGGTCTAACATTTAAGTCTTTAATCCATCTTGAATTGATTTTTGTATAAGATGTAAGGAAGGGATCCAGTTTCAGCTTTCTACATATGGCTAGCCAGTTTTCCCAGCACCATTAAATAGGGAATCCTTTCCGCATTTCTTGTTTTTGCCAGGTTTGTCAAAGATCATATGGTTGTAGATGTGTGGTATTATTTCCGAGATGGTACTGGTACCAAAACAGAGATATAGACCAATGGAACAGAACAGAGCCCTAAGAAAAATTTTTTTAAGAAAGCTAGAATGTGGTTTATATACAATGCCTTGGGTGTGGTCCTGCTAAATATTTAAATATGATTGAATGAATGATAGATGAATGAGAAGAAAACAGTCACCTTCCCAGACTCCCTTGCACCTTGGCATGGCTATGTGGCCTAGTTCTGGTCAATGAAATATAAGTAGACTTCTACTAGGTTGGATTCAAGGAAAGCTGTTGTTTTCCTGATGAAAAGGAATAGACTAACACAAGCCTTTTGTTCTGTGTCCTTCTTCTTGCTGGAACACAGATGTGATGCCCAGAGGTTTGTCAGCCATCAAGCAAGCCTGATGAAGAAAGTTACATGCTGAGGATGGTAGATTGGAAAGGCAGGAAACATCTGGATCCTTGGTGGAATTATGGAATTGTAGACTGCTTTTAGTCATCTTGTTTTATAAGCAAAAGTAACTCTTTCTTACTATGGTCAAGTTTTCTGTTACTTGCAGCCAGAAACATTCCCAAGTGACAGAAAAAAAAAGGTCAATCAAAACAAAAATGAATGTAAACAATGATCATTAACAAAAACCAGTCTCAAAGATGTTAACAGAATGTGCATGAGACAAATAGCAAACTAGTACTTAGTTTATTTTACAACTGCAAGTAAAAACAAACATTTTATGTCAATTAAATTAGCAAAATAAATCAAAGTACTAAAAGTACCGATTAGAAATCTGCAGAGAAACAGTGCTTTTTTTTTTTTTTTTTTTTTTTTGAGACAGAGTCTTGCTCTGTCACCCAGGCTGGAGTGCAATGGTGTGATCTCGGCTCACTGCAACCTCCATCTCCCGGGTTCAAGCGATTCTCCTACCTCAGCCTCCCAAGTAGCTGGGATTACAGGCGCCCACCACCACGCTTGGCTAATTTTTGCATTTTTAGTAGAGACGGAGTTTCACCACGTTGGCCAGGCTGGTCTCGAACTCCTGACCTCAGGCGATCCACCTGCCTCGGCCTCCCAAAGTGCTGGGATTACAGCCGTGAGCCACCGCACCCAGCCTTGCTTATTAGTTAGTAAATTAGTTTATTCTTCCAAGGACAATCTGCTATTATCAGGACCGTCACCTTAAGTGTATGCCAACGGCACTCCTGGCATGTGCCACCTATAGCTCTGGATACCATCTGTGATCATTTCCCCCTACCTCCTCAGTCTGCTTTCTTGCCTTTTCCTCATATGGCCAATCTCTAAAAGTAAGAGTACCTCGGGTCTTGGTCCTTGACACTCTTTATTCTTTCTCTGGATTCACTCAGCTAGCCCTATGTCTTTAAATACTATCCCTGATATGGTTTGGATATTTGTCCCCTCCAAATCTCATGTTGAAATGTGATCCCCATTGTTAGAGGTGGGATGAAGATGGTAAGAGGTGTTTGGGTCATGGGGGTAGATTCCTCATGAATAGCTTGGTGCCCTCCCCATCTCTGTTAGTTCACACGGTTGTTTAAAAGAGCCTGGCACTTCCTCCCTCTCTCTCTTGCTCCTGCTCTCCCCATGTGACATGCCTGCTTCCCCTTTGCCTTCTGCCATGATTGGAAGCTTCCTGAGGCCTTCACCAGAAGCAGATTCTGGTGCCATGCTTTCTGTACAGCCTGCAGTACCTTAAGTCAATTACACCTCTTTTTCTTTATAAATTACCCAGCCTCGGGTATTGACTTGAGCAATGAAAACAGGCTAATACAGTCTCAAATTATACTTTTAGCCCTGACCTAAATTTCCGCACACATATATCCAATAAGCTTTTTTCCTCTGAATTCTATGGTGCGTGCTTGTAATATATTTTCCCATCCTGTTATTATACTTTTAACCAAACTTGTCTATTTAAGTGTATCTCTTCTAAACAGTAATAAGCATCTTAAACCCTAACAGGTCCAAAACTCTTGATTCCGCCTTTCCAAAGCTGTTAAATCCCCAGTCTTTCTAACTTCAGGTCAACAACACCACTATCTACCTAGTTGCTCAAGCCAAAAGTCAAAGAGTCAGCAGGGCATGGTGGTGCACATCTGTAGTCTCAGCTACTCAGGAGGCTGAGGCAGGAGGATGGCTTAAGCCCAGGAGTTTGAGACCAGCCTGGACAAAGAGCAAGACCCGCATGTCTAAAACAACTAACAATCATTTTCTTTAAAAAGCCAAGGAGTCAGGCCCGGCGCGGTGGCTCACGCCTGTAATCCTAGCACTTTGGGAGGCCAAGGTGGATGGATCACGAGGTCAAGAGTTCGAGACCAGCCTGGCCAACATGGTGAAACCCCATCTCTACTAAAGCTACAAAAACTTAGCTGGGCGTGGTGGCGCACACCTGGAATCCCAGCTTCTTGGGAGGCTGGGGCAGGAGAATCGCTTGAACCCAGGAGGCGGAGGTTGCAGTGAGCTGAGACTGTGCCATTGCACTCCAGCCTGGGCGACAGGGCGAGACTCCATCTCAAAAAAAAAAAAAAAAAAAAAAAAAAGGCCGAGGAGTCATATTTAATTCCTCTTTCCTTCACAGCCTTGAAATCTATCAATTAATCCTATGGTGCCCTCCGCCACACTATTTCCCAGACCTAGCCTTTTTCTTCATCACTACCCCGATCTAAGAACTCATTTCTTGGTCAGGCGCGGTGGCTCACACCTGTAATCCCAGCACTTTGGGAGACCAAAGCAGGCAGATCACTTGAGGCCAGGAATTCAAGACCAGCCTGGCCAACATGGTGAAACCCCCATCTCTACTAAAAATATGAAAATTACAGGCATGCCTGTAATCCCAGCTACTCAGGAGGCTGAGGCAGGAGAATCACTTGAATCCAGGAGGCAGAAATTGCAGTGAGCCAAGATTGCACCACTGCACTCCAGCCAGGGTGACAGAGCAAGACTCCATCTCCAAAAAAAAAGAACTCATTTCTCACATAGACTCCTATAGTTGCCTTCTAGTGGTCTCCTTGCTTCTACTCTTGTCCCTTACATCTCAATTTTATAAGTGCCAAAATGATCTTTTAAAAATACAATTTAGATTACGTATACAACCCTCCAGTGGTTTTCTATACAATTAGAATGAAATCCAAACTTCTACCCTCGCCCCTCTTGAGCCTGTGAGGTCAAGGCTGCAGTGAGCAATAATGCTGCCACTGCACTCCAGCTTGGGCAACAAAGTGGGACCCTGTCTCAAAACAAACAAACAAACAAACAAACAAAAAAGTATTTCTTATGTGTAAGGAAAAGGGAGAACAGTCACTGAGCACTTACTTTGCATGCATGTCTTACGTAAACCCCACAAAAATCTGATAGGAATCATGGTACTGTCCTTATTTTACATGTTAGAAACTGAGACTGAGAGGGGTAGGTAGCCAATCCAGAGTTAAAATTGACCTCCAACTTCATTGTGCCATACTGTCTCTAAAGACAAAGAAGCAGGAACACACTTTGAAACTTCCTTTTTTTAATGTTTTAATTCTACTCATTTTAGGATGCTCATAGGTAGAAAAATCTATGAAGGCCCAGCTATAGTCATTAAGTTACTGGCCAGGCGCAGTGGCTAACGCCTGTAATCTCAGCACTTTGAGAGGCTGAAGCAGGTGGATCACCTGAGGTCGGGAGTTCGAGACCAGCCTGGCCAACATGGGGAAACCCCGTCTCTACTAAAAACACAAAATTAACCTGGCGTGGTGGTGCATGCCTGTAATCCCAGCTACTTGGGAGGCTGAGGCAGGAGAATTGCTTGAATCCGGGAGGCGGAAGTTGCCGTCAACCAAGATCACGCCACTGCACTCCAGCCTGGGCAACAAGAGCGAAACTCCATCTCACAAAAAAAGAAAAGTAAGTTACTATTGTGACATATAGCTATAAAACATACCCCCCGCAAGGCTGGGCACGGAGCCCCACGCCTGTAATCCCAGCACTTTGGGAGGCCGAGGCGGATGGATCACGAGGTCAAGAGATCGAGACCATCCTGGCCAACATGGTGAAACCTTGTCTCTACTAAAAAAAATACAAAAAATTAGCCGGGTGTGGTAGCGGGTGCCTATAGTCCCAACTACTCGGGAGGCTGAGGCAGGAGAATGGCATGAACCCGGGAGGCTGAGCTTGCATTGAGCCGAGATCACGCCACTGCACTCCAGCCTGGGTGACAGAGCGAGACTCCATCTCAAAAAAAAAAAAACCCCAATATCATCTCCAGTTGATAAATTAAGGGCAGTACAAAATCTAGTAAAATCTGTCATTTTTCTTTTGAGTCTCCACACTTTTAAACATAGAATTCTTGTCCCTCTGCATACTTTTTCCCCCTTTTTCCTCTACATACTTTTGTACATACTAGCTTATAGTCTATTGGGAAAGTTATCTGTGTAAACCTCTAAAATAATAACTGCATTAACATACTTAATGGTTTGCACTTATTATTGAAATCTTCTACTTGTGGATTTGAAATGCAGACCAGGGAGTAGAATTTATGTTTCTTTCTTTTTTTTTTTTTTTTTTTATGACGGAGCCTCGCTGTGTCACCCAGGCTGGAGTGCAGCGGCGCGATCTCTGCTCACTGCAAGCTCCGCCTCCAGGGTTCACTCCATTCTCCTGCCTCAGCCTCCCGAGTAGCTGGGACTACAGTTGCCCGCCACCACGCCCAGTTAATTTTTTGCATTTTTAGTAGAGACGGGGTTTCACTGTGTTAGCCAGGATGGTCTGGATCTCCTGACCTCGTGATCCACCTGCCTCGGCCTCCCAAAGTGCTGGGATTACAGGCGTGAGCCACCTCACCTGGCGAATTTATGTTTCTTTTCCTTGTTTTCTTTCTCATTTCCTGGTTATTGGAAAAGATATAGAAGTATACTTTAGAATATTGGCATTTAATTCTGGAAATTGAGTCAATTTCTTAGTAGATGATCTTGGAAACACCCTATTTTTAAAGGTCTCTCTTAAACTATAAAACAAGGCCTAGCTCCCTAGTCTGGGAAGCAGAAATGATTAGTACTTTTTCAGCTCCATCATCATTTAACAATCTGAAGTGATTCCATAGTAACTCAGCTTCTCCTTTTAGCAATAATGATAGAAGCCTTCATGCAGTGCTTATGATGTGCCCAGCCCTTTCCTAAGTGCTTTGCATATATTAAATGATTTCATCCTTCCAACAACCCCATGCAATCATTATGCCTATTTTACAGATGGGGAAATTGAGATACAATGTCTGCATCCATTCTAGCTGCTATAACAAAATACCACAGACTGGGTAGCTTATAAACAACAGAAATTTATTTCTCACAATACTGGGGGCTGGGAACTCTGAGCTCAAGGCAGATTCGGTGTCTGGTGAGGGCCCATTTCCTGGTTTGTAGACGCTGCCTACTCATTGTGTCCTCACATGGTAGAAGAGGCAAGACAGCTCTCTGGGGACTCTTTCATAAGGGCACTCATTCCATACATGAGGATTATGCTCTTATACCTAATTACCTTGCAAAGGCCTTACCTCCATCTCCTTGGGAATTATTAATAGGTTTCCACATATCAATTTTATGAAGACACAAACATTCAGACCACAGCACACATAGGTAAGGTATAATTGCCCAAAGTCATAAACCAGTAAGTGCAGAACTGAAATTCAGACCTAGGCAGGCTAGCTCCAGAATCCTTGCTTTCGGCCACCAGGGCAATACTGCCTTTATACCCTTGAGTGAGGGGGAGGTCAGTTGCTGACCACTGGTGTAACAGCGATCAGTAGAACTGTGCACAATGAAAACACTAAATAAAAGCCATTATGGCACCACAAAATCTGTTTTTAAGAGGATGGCAATACTACATAACCAACTTCTGGTTATTGCATGTTTCTTTTTTTTTTTTTAAGACAGAGTCTCGCTCTGTTGCCCAAGCTGGAGTGCAGTGGCATAATCTCAGCTCACTGCAAGCTCTACCTCCCGGGTTCACGCCGTTCTCCTGCCTCAGCCTCCTGAGTAACTGGGACTACAGGTGCCCGCCACCACACCTGACTAATTTTTTGTATTTTTAGTAGAGACGAGGTTTCACTATGTTAGCCAGGATGGTCTCGATCTCCTGACCTCGTGATCTGCCCACCTCGGCCTCCCAAAATGCTGGGATTACAGGCGTGAGCCACTGCCCCCGGCCTATGGCATGTTTCATAGTTCCAGAAACAATGTCATGCTCAGTAGTGGATATGGGACTTTTCTGTCTAGGTGAGGTAACCTTGATATATGAATTAAGTCATATGAACCTTTGATGCTGTAGGAACTCCCCAAACTAATATCATACATTAATATCCATAATTAGATAGAACCCTAATTGTAGTACTTCAGCAACGTTTATCTGACTTACCCATCTAAACAATCTAATTGTAATTTTGGAAAATATGCTTCACAACCTTGAACAACGCACTTTACCTCCCATGGATCTTTTTTCTTGCGTAGTCAAATAAAGCCAAAAAATGATGTTACCTCTAAGGTCCTTTCCATATCTAACATTGAATGAATTTCTGTCTTGACCTGTAAGCTTGACAGCAGGAAGCCTGAACTTTTTTAATCAATCATTTCTTACTGCTTCAAAATCCACCAAATAAAGCAACTCCACAGCTTCCTGAATCTGCGTGCTTTCAAATTACAGTCATGTTAAGTTTGGCACTTAAAGTTCAAATAAAAAGCTGCCAGGTCAGCAGTGGGAGGCAGATATTAGGAAAAAGGAGTGATAAAGGAAGATCTGTTCTTTCCTTTGTTGTACACCTAGCCTGCCAGTCTAGGGCCACTTGGCCAAGTTTACAGTTGACAGAATCTGGTGTCCTGTGGGGCCTTCAGCAAGTTTCTTAACCTCTCTGTGCCTTCATTTCTCAATTGTGAAGTAGTCTGCCTCGCAGGTTGTGGCCGAAAAATGAGTTAGTATATGTAAGGCTATAGAAGAGTGCCCTGCACATAAGAAGTGTTATGCAATGTTGTTTTGTTTTTATTTCCTATATTAAGAAACACAGGCCGGGCGCGGTGGCTCAAGACTCTAATCCCAGTGCTTTGGGAGGCGGAGGCGTGTGGATCACCTGAGGTCAGAAGTTCAAGACCAGGCTGGTCAACATGGTGAAACCCCGTCTCTACTAAATATACAAAAGTTAGCTGGGCGTGGTGGCGGACACCTGTAATCCCAGCTACTTGGGAAGCCGAGGCAGGAGAATTGCTTGAACCCAGGAGGTGGAGGTTGTAGTGAGCTGAGATCACGCCATTGCGCTCCAGCCTGGGCAACAAGAGCGAAAGAAAGAAAGAGAGAAAGAGAGAAAGAGAGAAAGAAAGAAAGAAAGAAAGAGAAAGAAAGGAAAGAAAGAAAAAGAAAGAAAGAAAGGAAGGAAGGAAGGAAGAAAGGAGGAAGGGAGGGAGGAAGGAAGGAAGGAAGAAAGGAAGGAAGGAGAAAAGAAAAAAACAGTGAGAACCAGAAGAAAGCAAACCGTATGAGTTTGGATGGGCCTGTCAGAAGAGCTCAGGTGATGGCCCACTAAATGCATCCACCTAGTCAACTTTAATGCCAGGCCAACATGAAACTAATGCCCTCATATTGTGAAAATGACCCCATTTCAGTTCTTCCATTTAGACACATGTTGAAATTTCAGGCTCCCAAGCCAAGACAGGGCTTCCTTATTTTTCCTCCAATTACAAAATAAAACAGACCACCAATTGAAAAAGGAGCACCTTAGGTAAGGCCTGATCTGTCTATCCTCCTAAAATCTCCCTTTCTCTTCAAAGACTAATCAATAATAGGAGCAAATATTTACATAGGCAGAGGTTAAGTAACTTCCCAAGGTCACAGATCTAAGCAGTGGAGCCAGGATTCAAAGTTGGCAGTCTGACTCCAGAGTGTGTGCTTGTGTGCTACTAACCAAGACATCTTGAGCCAACGACAGACTAAATTCAGCGTGTGTGTGTGTGTGTGTGTGTGTGTGTGTGTGTGTGTGTGTCTGAAGAAGAGAACAGAAGTCCACCCTAAATGGTTTGAGAGGAATGCCTGCTGCATGGTTGAAGAGGACCCTCACAGCGTACAGAACCTGACAGTTGACTCCACATCAGTGTGAGCACAGACCTCCCTCTACCCTTCCCTCAGGAAAGAAGCTGCAGAACATGATCAGAGGGGGCCTCCACTAGCAAAGAAAATTAGTTCCATGCGAATCACAATCCTCACATCCTGGCTGGCCGTGGCAGACACACAGAGAGCAGGGTCTATCAGCTCGGGAAGAGAAACCAGGCAGGAGGCAAACGGGCTGGGCTGTGGAGAACACAACCCGAAGCAAGTCAACTGCCAACAGTAGCTTCGCGGAAACAGCAGGACGCAGCCCAGACGAGCGAATGCAGCTCTCAGAGGCGCGAGGACTCCAGGCCGCCAGAGCCAAGGGGCAGAATCACAATCAGCGGGTGTGTGAACCTCACGCAGTGGCCCTGGTGGCTGCTGCCAGAGGGCTGCAGAGAAAGGCTACGGCATCGCCCAGCAGCCCTGCTGAGACATCGGAACTCCCAGAAAGTAGTGAGAAGGGCAAGATGTAGGAGAAAGGACGCTGGCTGAGGATCTGGAGACTTAGATTCCAGTGTGAGCTGCCTGCGGCCCTTGTCCCCTCCCTAGGGCCGTACGTCCTCTGTGAGCACATCAAACTGGAAATTGTGTGGTAGATGACTTGGAGAGCTGAAGCTGGAAGTTTAGTGAATTGGTTAAGAGACTTGGGCAATCATCTGTGCATGAGGAAATAAGTTTCTAGACTAGAGGGTGGCAGCGCATTACTGCACAGCAATCCAGGGTTTTCTCTCTGCAAGGTGGAGGCCAGTTCTGGGTTTGCCCAATACATTTGAAGGAATGACCTACCCCACCCTCCTTTGAAATTATTTTCCCTTTATGTTAAAGATTGGTTCAGTGCTTAAATTTTATACTGATATATCAGCCTCACTGCAAAATGCAAATTAAGATAACTGTAGTATCATTTTATAATAATTAAGAACAACAATAAAAGTGAATTGTTATAAAACCCAGTTTTGGAAATAACTCAAAGAAGCCCACTCTTCTAGTGCCAAGGACAGGATAAGTTGGTACTTTTTTGTTGTTGTGACCACAGGTGGCACATGCCACCATGCCCAGCTTTTTCTTTTTCTTTTTTTTTTTTAATAGAGACAGGGTCTCATTATGTTGCCCAGGCTGGTCTTGAACTTCTGGCCTCAAGTGATCCTTCTACCTCAGCCTTCCAAAGCACTAGGATTACAGGCCCAAGCCACCACGCTTGCAGTATGTTTTCTTGAAGGCAACCCGAATACAGAATAACAGCCATAAAAATGACTATACCCAGCCAGGCACGGTGACTCATGTCTGTAATCCAAGCGTTTTGGGAGGCCGAGGCGGACGGATCACTTGAGGTCAGGAGTTCAAGACCAGCCTGGCAAACATGGTGAAGCCCTGTCTCTACTAAAAAAGACAAAAATTAGCCAGGTGTGGTGGTGGGCAACTGTAACCCCAGCTACTCAGGAGGATGAGGCAGGAGAATCGCTTGAATCTGGGAGGCAGAGATTGTAGTGAGCCGAGACTGTGCCTCTGCACTCCCACCTGGGTGGCAGAATGAGACTCCATCTCAAAAAAAAAAAAAAAAAAAAAAGACTATACCCTTTGCCACAATGGTATTCTTAGAAATTTATTTTGAGAAAATAATTTTAAAGAAAAATATTTTACCAGATATTTATGGCAATGTTATCTGTAATAACTCCAAACTGGAAACACCCAAAATAAATCCACTAACATGGAAATGGCAAAGAATACTACAATCACTTCAGTAAGAAATTACTCAAAACAATGACAAAGGATTTTAAAAATATTGTAAAGAGAAAAACGCATAAGAGAATGTTATCCACACACAGGAGGTTGGAGTAGAAGGAGGCTGTAAAGTTGAGTAAGGGCGGAGGAAAGCATTTCCCACATGAGCAGGATGTGGGGTTGGGGAGGGAGGTCAATAGAGTTCCACTTGCAAGGTGTGTGAGTGCTAGGATCAACACTGATGACGATTGTCCACCTAAACACAAACCGAGGACCAAAAACCTTGGGATGCTGTGGTCATGAGCAATTTGTTAGTTTATGTATTTTTCTATCAAATGATTTTTAATTTTCAATGGAAAGTGGGGAAAACTTGTGTGTGGTTTAATGGGATACAAACTGGAAGATTGTAGAGTTGGTCATCAAAGAGAAGTGATGGGTTGGGGCTGTGACCCAAATGGGAATGGAGTCAGCGACTGGACTCTTCTCACGAAAGACATCTGTGGAGCAGGAAACTGGTACACAGGTCACTGGCTCAAAAGCAACAGGGCTCTGAAGAGGAAATGGCTAAGACAGTCTTTCCAGCTGTCAGAGGAAGTTGATGTAATGAAGACAGAACTCTGGAAAAATGTTGCTCAAATACCAAGACCAAATACTTCTGATCACTTCTGAAGAACAAGCCCAAATGGTATGTTAGAGTAAAAACGTACAAGGTCGAGAGGATTCAATTAAATGTGTAGAAGCACTTTGCCAACAGAAAAATGCTTTATAAATCCTTGCCCTGAAAACTAGGGCTTCCCTCTACAAAAAGACTGCAGAGTTAGCCAGAGTGTTCTTTAACTATACTCTAAATCAGTTGATGGTTTTACAAAGTCTTTTTTTTTTTTTGAGATGGAGTCTTGCACTCTCACCCGGGCTGGAGGGCAGTGGCACCATCTCGGCTCACTGCAAGCTCCGCCTCCCAGGTTCATGCCATTTTCCTGCCTCAGCCTCCCAAGTAGCTGGGACTACAGGCACCCACCACCACACCCGGCTAATTTTTTGTATTTTTAGTAGAGACCGGGTTTCACTGTATTAGCCAGGATGGTCTCAATCTTCTGACCTTGTGGTCTGCCACCTCAGCCTCCCAAAGTGCTGGGATTACAGGTGTGAGCCACCACGCCTGGCCTTACAAAGTCTTATGGTTCTAATTTTGAACAAGTGATGGTAAAATCATGATCATCTTCCTATCTGAAGCTATGATATTATCTTGATTATTAAACCAGATTGACTTTTTAGTAGATTTTTGGTGACTTTAAGCCAGCCATAATTAAATTGATGATGTTGTAATTAGTGAAATAGTACAAAAACACCAAATCAACCATGACTGCCTCAGTACTTTCATAGTCTGAATATTTTAAATAACATAATCACTAATTCATTCATTCAGGATAATCATGAGAGAAGTGCTGTGTCTATGTAAATACTGTTAAAGTAGGAAGCCATTAGGAAAGTACAGGACACTATAGACTTTAAGAAAAGAGAAGCCAGTGGGAGGCTGAGGCAGGTGGATCACTTGAGGCCAGGAGTTCAAGACCAGCCTAGACAACATGGTGAAACTCCAACTCTGCTAAAAATATAAAAAATTAGCTGGGCGTGGTGGTGCATGCCTGTAGTCCCAGCTACTCAGGAGGCTGAGACAGGAGAATTGCTTCAACTCGGGAGGCAGAGGTTGTAGTGAGCAGGGATTGCACCACTGCACTCCACAGAGAGACTCTGTCTCAAAAAAAAAAAAAAAGAGAGAGAGAAGACAGGCACAGTGGCTCACACCTATAGTTTCAGCACTTTCGCTTGAGCCCATGAGTTCGAGACCAGCCTAAGCAATGTAGTGAGACCCTATCTCTACAATAAATAAAAATATTAGTCGAGCATTGTGTCCGTGCACCTGTGGTCCCAGGTACTTGGAAGGCTGGGACAGGAGGATCACTTGAGCCCAGAAAGTTGAGGCTGTAGTGAGCTGTAATTGCACCACTGCACTTCAGCCTAGGCTACAGAGCAAGACCCTGTCTCAAAAAAGGAAAAAAAGAGAGAGAGAGAGAGACATGAAAGCAAGACTACATTATATAAATCATTCTTTCTGCTAACCTTGATGTGCCAATAACTTACATCTTTTCAAAGAACAATGTTCAGTCTTTCTTGCCTAAGCTCAGCACTTGGCTTCGCAAAGCCTGTTGAATTATGCTAGCTTCATGCTTGCACTTACACGTACTTACATGCTTCCTTAATGTTTGGCTCACCAGAGCCAAGAGTCAGTTTTTACCTCAAGCCTCAGGGATATCAGGTTTCAGCTCACGTTGTTTGAATCTTGTATACATCCCTTTGTGCCTTATTAAAATGAACACTTTCCATTTGACTTTCTGCTTGCCAATGGGTCTAGGGTTTTCTTTCTCTAATGTTGTTAAACATCCCCTGTAACACGAAGCCCAGATGGATGAGGGTATAGAGCCACGCTTCTAGCTGAGAAAAGTAGTGCTCTCAATGAGATACCAATTTATCCATGTGATGAATGCACTGTTTCATTTTTGATGACCTTAATTTAGCATTTATCCCTGGGGCTGGGTTTTGTGTTGTCTTTATAAATACACTCTCACACACACACAAAGAACCTAGTTCTTTTTAGGCACTTCTCCAGCTGTGAGTTTAGCATGGCTTCCTGCTAATGGGGAGACGGACAGAATTACAGCTCCAAACATTCCCCTGCCGCTGATCCAGAACATGTGTTATCATATCACACACTGTAAATTGATTCCAAATTCCTGCCAACTGGGTACAGTCTGCATTCCAAATAGTCAAGGCTCTGGGACAACGAACTATA
Organism: Pongo pygmaeus; assembly: GCF_028885625.2. Classification (NCBI taxonomy): domain Eukaryota; kingdom Metazoa; phylum Chordata; class Mammalia; order Primates; family Hominidae; genus Pongo; species Pongo pygmaeus. The sequence continues at coordinate 166,396,017 of NC_072376.2, read as the reverse complement.
AAATAGAATTTGCCATGGTCTCCCCTTTAATTTGGTGTAAGCACGAATAAGTTTGTTAAAAATATTTTGCTTCTTTAGAATTTTTTTTTCTGGAAAATCGCTATACCTTAGTGACAATGGGCTACCTAAAGTTCCCCAGTCTTCTCAATTGTTAATGTCTCTTCCAATCTCTTGGTGAAGGTTGGTGATCAGGAAATAAGGCAAGATGAGGGGAGCTCACATTTAAGATAATAAAGTGACTCTCGTTCTACTGCTAAGAGATGTAAACAGTCTGACTATGGTAGTCTCATGGGAGTAAAAGTCTAGGATTTCAAATGCTGTATAAACAGTTGCAAAATCTCTGCAGTTACTCTAAAAAATGAACTCCTAGCACAGAAGACAGATAAGGAATAATATATTTTCAGTTCTGTGCCATTCCATATTGGAGACTGGAGTTTATTATCAATTTATTTATTTATTTCCTTTTTTTAAGACACAGGGTCTTGTTTTTTTGCCCAGGCTGGAGTGCAGCTTCAAATTTCTGACCTCAAATGATCCTCCAGTCTCAGCCTCTCAAGTAGCTGGTACTACAAGTGTGTGCCACCACACCCGGCTAATTTTTTTTTTTTTTTTTGGTAGGGACGAAGTCTCACTATGTTGCCCAGGCTGGTCTTGAACTCTAGGCCTGAAGGAGTCCTCCTGCCTTGGCCTCCCAAAGTGTTGGGATTACAGGCATGAGCCACCGTGCCCGGCCTATCAATTTATTCTTTCCTTGAAGTAAGTGTGTAGATTAACAGAGTAACATGGCTAAAACTTGTCTTCATGTTTGTGACTTTTGAGAACTGGAAGTGGAAAGGGAGAGGAGAGGGACCAAATGTCACTAGCAACCTGCCATCGAGAATATGTTAAGGAGAAGCAGGAGGTTGATGGAATCTGCTCGGAGGTCCCTGGTCCCACAGTGTCTGAGGAGCCTCAATTTGGTGACCATGGTGATACTATTTCATTCCAATAATTTCACTCCACAAGATCTCTAATGTTTCTTTATGTGGTGAACATTTAGCTCATTCCTTTAAAAACACTAATTAATCATTTCAAATGGACATAAAAATTGTATATATTTATCATGTACAACAGGTTTTGAAATATGTATACATTGTGGAATGGCTAAATGGAGGGAACTAACACAGATGTCACCACATATACTTATTTTTTGTAGTGAGAACTCTTAAACTCCACTCAGCTATTTTTGAGAATAAAAGCCCATTCCTTTTGATCCAACTCTTCCTCATTAATCCTAAGAAATAACTATATACACACACACAGAAACACGGAGGTAATTAATACTTTATGATAAATTGGCTAAAGCCAGAGGGTAAACTGCCAGAGCATGCACTCAAAATTTATAGAAGAGGGTTCTGCATATTTTCAAATTAAATCTCATTACATATGTAAGAGTGCTAGTGTAATGCTGTAATAGTGGCTTGGTCTGGTTTTCCCCAAATTTATTAGCTAGTGTTAGCTAATAAATAAATACAATCTGGCTAACAGAATAATTACACCCAAACTATTTTGGAGGTGGTCTGGGATAACAGAGGCATGATTCTAGTAGCCTTCACGTGGCCTGGCTTCCAGGATTAGCTCATGGTCAACCAGTTGAGTGACTTCAGGCAGGCCACTGATGCTCTCCAGTTCTTTAGTTCTTTGATAGAAAAAATGGAGACGTTGAAACATTTTAATGTCTATTTCTAGGTTGATCTCTTTGATCTTGCTAACTTAAAACCTTTAGGGAATGAAAATAATAATATTTGAAGAAGAAGTATATATTATCAAAATAAATGAACTCTAACCTTATTCTATAATTTTTTTTTTTTTTTTTTTTTGAGATGGAGTCTTACTCTGTCGCCCAGGCTAGAGTGCAGTGGCGCAATCTCGGCTCACTGCAACCTCTGCCTCCTGGGTTCAAGCAATTCTCCTGCCTCAGCCTCCCAAGTAGCTGGGATTACAGGCACAAGCCACCACACCCAGCTAATTTTTGTATTTTTAGTAGAGACGGGGTTTCACTGTGTTGGTCAGGCTGGTCTCGAACTCCTGACCTCGTGATCTGCCCGCCTTGGCCTCCCAAAGTCCTGGGATTACAAGTGCGAGCCACTGCACCCAGCCTATTCTATAATTTTTTAAAGGTATAATTATATCTGTTTAGGAGTGGTAATACATAAGGTTTTATAGGAAGGAACAATTCAAGTCTTTTTTTTTTTTTTTTTTTTTGAGACGGAGTTTCACTCTCGTCTCCCAGGCTAGAATGCAATGGCGTGATCTCGGCTCACTGCAACCTCCGCCTCCCAGGTTCAAGCAATTCTCCTGCCTCAGCCTCCCAAGTAGCTGGGATTACAGGCATCTTGTAATCCCAAGATTACAAGTAGCTGGGATTACAGACACGATGTCCTGCTAATTTTTGTATTTTTAGTAGAGAGGGGGTTTCACCATGTTGGCCCAGCTGGTCTTGAACTCCTGATCTCAGGTGATCCACCCACCTCGGCCTCCTAAAGTGCTGAGATTACAGGGATGAGCCACTGCTCCTGGCCCAATTCAAGTCTTTTTAAGTATAATAGGTGTTTTCATTTACTGAAAAGTCAAATTATGAACAATGGCTGTAACACTAGGTTTAAACTGTGTAATTGTATAGCAAAAAAGTGGATTCTTCTTAAATATCAAGAAGTAAGTATATACATTAAAAGGGCCTTTTGAGAAATGTTCTCCCGTGTTTATTTCTATTTATTTTAGTAAACAGATATTACGGTCAGCATCTGACTGTAAAAACCAATTGGAGAAGCATTAGGAGATATACCTAATGTAAATGACGAGTTGATGGGTGCAGCACACCAACATGGCACATGTATACATATGTAACAAACCTGCAGGTTGTGCACATGTACCCTAGAACTTAAAGTATAATTTAAAAAAAAATAAAAATTTTTGAGTCCCAAGCCAGAATGTTGGAACTCTCTGGAAGAAAAGAGGTCTGCTCTAGCTGGTTGTGAGATGAGAGTATTTTCGCAACCCCTTTTAGAAGAGCTGGAGAAATTTCTCCCACATAACTTCAAGGAGGAGGTACTTGGTGGTGGTGTAAGTTGCAGACAAGGACAGATACAATTTATTTATTTATTTATTTTTGAACTGGAGTCACACTCTGTTGCCCAGACTGGGGTGCAGTGGTGTGATCTTGGCTCACTGCAACCTCCACCTTCGGGTTCAAGTGATTCTCCTGCCTCAGCCTCCTGAGTAGCTGGGACTACAGGCGTGCGCCACTATGCCTAGCTAATTTTTGTATTTTTAGTAGAGATGGGGTTTCACCATGTTGGCCAGGCTGGTCTTGAACTCCTGACCTCGGGTGATATGCCCACCTCGGCCTCCCAAAGTGCTGGGATTACAGGCATAAGCCACCTCACCCAGCCTGGACAGATGCAATTTAAACTAAAGAGGCCAAGGTAGGCCTCATTAAAAAGATGACATTTGGGCAGGAGTTAACCTTGCAGCTATCTGGGAAGAGCACTCCAGGTGGAGCACAGCCGAGGCTTTTGTGGCAGGAGAATGACTTGTAAGAGGCCAGTGTGACTAGAGCAGGATGAGGCCGAGAGTACAGAAGATGAGATCAGAGAGGAATGGATAGAGAGGCCTCTCTCATTCACCTGGCCTGTGGTTCCCCGCAGTGGTCACCACCAGAAAATGCTTAAACCACTTGCCATCACAAAGTCTTCGACATTTCAAGATAGCGAATAAGAAAAGGGATGTTAAGGCTGGGCGCAGTGGCTCACATCTGTAATCCCAGCACTTTGGGAGGCCGAGGCAGGCAGATCATGAGGTCAGGAGTTCAAGACCAGCCTGGCCAACATAGTGAAATCCCGTCTCTACTAAAAATACAAAAATTAGCTGGGCATGGTGGCAGGCGCCTGCAGTCCCAGCTACTCGGGAGGCTGAGGCAGGAGAATCATTGAACCCGGGAAGTGGAGGTTGTGGTGAGCCGAGATCGTGCCACTGCACTCCAGCCTGGGCAACAGGGCAAAACTCCGTTTCAAGGGAAAAAAAAAAAAAAAAGAAAAGAAAAAGAAAAAAGAAAAAAAGACAGGGATGTTGAAAGCTCCATTGTGTTGATGCTCTGACTCAAGCTTCTCCCTCTGTGCTGGGCTGTCTCCTGCACCTGAGGATTCATGTGCAGACATTTCAAGAGCTGTTGGTAGACTCCTGAATGAGCTGACTCCACCAAAGGCCTTGCATTACCTAAAGTTACATAGCTGTCAACTCCCAGACAAGCACTCCTGAATCTGAAAGTGCCAGCTCACCTCAGTTAAAGAATTTCTGGGGGGATAAAATGGGCATTTCTACTTACTATGATCTGTTGTTGGTTTTTAGATAATTTCTATAAAAGGGAGAAAGACATTGAACTTTCAAAAAGAATGGAGGGAATCTGAGTTTCCCCTGGGCTCGACTGTTTCTCTTCTCTCTCCATGTGATCTCTCTGGGTTCCTCACCCAATCAAATGTTTCCAACGATAGCAGCCCAAACTGTATCTCTGGCCCCAACCTGTCCTCCAGGCTACCAGCTGCATATACAATGGCTCTCCCTGGAATGTGCAGGCTCCTCACACTCAAAGTATTCAAAATTGAATTAATCATCTCTCCTTCCTTCCCCCTTCTTGCTTCTCTTCTTATATGCTCAAATGCTCAAATTCAAACTAAAAACTTGATGTAATCTTCAATTCCTTCTATTCTCTTAATCCTAAGAGTGCTACTCTGAATTTTCTCTCAAATGTCTGTCCCTCCACTCCCCACTCACAAAAGGACTGCCGACTGTTGCCTCTAACCTCCCTTCACTCCTAACTGTCTTAATGTTGCTGCCAGTAATTCCTCTAAAACAGATTTGACCTAATTAATTCCCTGCTTTAAAACTGTGAATGGGTTCCTGTTGCAGAATGAAGTCCAAATTCTTAGCAGAGCCTATAAGGACTGATCCTTGGCCACACTTCTAGCATTCCTCTATTCCAATCCCTATCCCCCAGTCACTCCAAACCCCAGAAATGAATTAATTGTGTTCCTAACAACCACACTGGATTTCCCAACTCCAGGATTTTGCTATGGTGTTCTCTCTCCACATGTAGTACCTTATCCTTTCTTTCCTATGCATTTCTACTCATCTTTCAAGACAAAAGATGTCAAGTCTTTCAAAATAATTACAGCTGGGCACAATGGCTCATGCCTATAGTCCCAGATACTTGGAAGACTAAGGTGGGAGGATCACTTGAGCCCCCAAGAGTTCAAGGCCAGCCTGGGCAACATAGGGAAACCACGTCTCTAAAAATAAATACATAAATAATAAATTTAAAAATAGTAATTATAGCAATGATCATGCTATACCAAGTAGTACATTAATCTTCCCTAAACCATGGAACAAGCAATCTCTGCCCTCAGGGAGCAGCAAAGCAGTAAAGCCAGATTATAAAAAGATTTTATTTTATTTCATTTTATTTTATTTTGAGACAGAGTCTCATTCTGTCACCCAGGCTGGAGGGCAGTGGCATGATCTCAGCTCACTGCAACATCCGCCCCCTGGGTTCAAGCAATACTCCTGCCTCAGCCTCTCTAGTAGCTGGGATTACAGGCATGTACTACCACACCCAGCTAATTTTTGTATGGCAGGCTGGTCTTGAACTCCTGACCTCAGGTGACCCGCCCACCTCGGCCTCCCAAAGTGTTGGGATTACAGGTGTGGGCCACCATGCCCGGCAAAAAGATTTTATAACTACATGAGAACAAGATGGCAAGTGCTGTGAGGCTCAGTCCTTACTATTTGGTGACGCCTTCTGCAGCTTTCTCAAGTGGAGTGGATGACCTTCTTGTCTACATTTTCTCAAAGTAGACTTGGTTACTTGATGCCTCTATTCCCTCAGGCAGAGTTGGTCACCCTCTCTTCTGTGTTCCCCTCAGGTAGACTTGATCACCTTTTTTCTATCTCACTTACTTTGTATCCCCAACCCCTGGTACATCCTAAGTGTTTGGTGCATGTTTCAGAACCAGGTAGCACTTCTCAGGATCACTGAGCTCAGAATCTACCTACTTTCCTCCACTGGACTCAGCCTAAATGGCAATGAGCACCAGGACCAGCAGCAGTAGAAATCACCTCATAGAGTCCTCCTGGAAATCTAGACTAAACTTTACTGCTCTAGTAAACTTTGTTTTTTGTTTTTTTTTTTTGTTTTGTTTTTTTTTGAGACAGAGTCTCACACTGTCTCCCAGTCTGGAGTGCAGCGGCGCAATCTCGGCTCATTGCAACGTCCACCTCCCAGGTTCAAGCGATTCTCCTGCCTCAGCCTCCTGAGCCAAGTAGCTGGAATTAACAGGTGTGTGCCACCACACCAGGCTAATTTTTTTTTTTTTTTTTTGTATTTTTAGTAGAGACAGGGTTTTACCATGTTGGCCAGGCTGGCCTCGAACTCCTGACCACAGGTGATTCACCCACCTTGGCCTCCCAAAGTGCTGGGATTACGGGAGTGAGCCACCGCACCCGGCCTGCTCTAGTAAACTTTCTAAAATGTTTGTATTATGCCTTTTCCCCTACTGATGTACAATGGCTTCCCACAGACTATAACGGGATAAAACTGGGATAATAAGTCACTGACACCTCTATTTCCAGCCTGACAGTAGACAGAGAACATTGCCCACAATTGTCACAGAAGGGTCCTAATATATTTTATCAATTAGATTCATTTAAGCTAATGAAATTTAGAAAACACAGATGTTCCCTGGGAGAATGAAGCCTACCAGTCATTCAGACTTACAGTATTTTAATCAAGTAATTGGAGACATGTATTGATCACTAAGTACCTGATGAGTATGACTTAAATATGCATACAACAAGGCAATCGGACAGTTTCCCAACTCTGAGGAATTGAAAACTTTACTTGAAGTGTGTTTTTAAAAGGAATAGTTTTAGGACAAAGTGTAGTTTGGAGGAAGACATTTGGTTCTTCCTGATACATTTGGCTGTCTCAGTGTATAGTGAGAGCCAGGGGGCATCAGGGGGACAGGACGCTGAACAGTGAGGATGGCATCCATGAGGGGTGACAGGCATGCAAAAATGCGGGTAGGAGAGGCAAAAGATAATTCTTTTTTCTTGCTCCTTCTTTTTCTTGTTGAGGATTCTGATGATACACCTTTTTTTTTTTTTTTTTTTTTTTTATGAGCCATTTGTAAATCATTTAGGATTGTCTCAGCCAGGATGATATGATCACATTCAAACCTATTCAGGCTTTCATTTTCTTCCCCACCTGCATTAGGTCAAAAATTACTTTCACTCTAACTTGCTGAACTTGCCCCTGCTTCCCCTTTTGGGTCATTCTGCTTACCAGGGGCTGTTACGTCTCTAAAACCTGTCCATCCCCCACTCTTTTTTTTTTTTTTTTTGAGATGGAGTTTCACTTTTGTTGCCCAAACTGGAGTGCAGTGGCACGATCTCAGCTCACCGCAACCTCCTCCTCCTAGGTTCAAGCAATTCTCCTGCCTCAGCCTCCTGAGTAGCCGGGACTACAGGCACCCACCACCACGCCCGGCTAATTTTTAGTATTTTTAGTAGAGATGGGGTTTCATCATGTTGGCCAGGCTGGTCTCGAACTTCTGACCTCAGGTGATCCACCCGCCTCGGCCTCCCAAAGTGCTGCAATTACAGGCGTGAGCCACCGCACCCGGCCATTCCCCACTCATTTATTCAGTCAACAAATATTCTTCGAGGACCAACGTTAAAAGGACCGTGTTGGGAGGGGCACGAGTGAGCACTAAGATGGTCTCGAGGTGCATCTTACTCTTCGGGTGCTTGGGTGCCTTTTCCTCCATTTAGCCTCCATTGATAGTTCGGACATTTTCTGAATAAGCAAATCAGCTGCCTGACATGAGGTACGACAATGGCTTAGGGTATTTGAAATCAGGTCTGCTCTGGAAAATGTAGTTTAACATCTCCATTGTTTATCCTACTGTCATACTGTTTCAACTATAAGGAACTGAAGAAAGCAGTGCTTTTCTTTGTCTGGGCGGTCGCTTTTAAGATGAGACCAGCCTGGGCACGGTGGCTCACGCCTGGAATCCCAGCACTTTGGGAGGCTGAGGCGGGAGGATTTCTTGAGCCCAGGAGTTCTAGATCAGCCTGGGCAATACAGTGAGACCTCATCTCTAAAAAAAAAAAAAAAAATTAGCCAGGCATGGTGGCATGTGCCTGTTAGCTACTCAGAAGGTTGAGGTGGGAGGATTTCTAGAGCCCAGGCAGTGAGCCGAGATCATGCCACTGTACTGCAGCCTGGGCACTGGGTGGCAGAGCAAGACCCTGTCTCAAGAAAAAAAAAAAAAAAAAAAAGAGACCAGCCAGACCAAGTGGCAGGAAGTGGTGGGACTGACGGTGAGAAAATCACAGTGGGGGAGTGGGTGACACTCAGCAGCCCCACTGGGACAGAGCTCCTGCTCATACCAGCAATTCTTCTCCAGAAACCTATTCTGGCAAACCCTTGGTGAGTTTTGTTTTATTTTAAGCAGAGTTTACAGACACTACTACTAGACTTTTAAATTAACAGGATATAAATAACTTTGGGCAACGTATCAGAGAAGAACCACTGTGAGAACCCCACGACTAAAGTGTGGGCAAAGGTATCTATTAATAGACAATGAAACTGAAATCACTTAGTCTGAGCGAGAGAAAGTTTAAGATCTACCTAATAGGGATCTTTAGTGAATAAAAAGTCACAGATGAGCAATAAACCAGTAAGAAAGACATAGCCCTTGATCCACTCCACTTTAGAATCGCTTTTTTGAAAAAATAAAGGTGGAGTTTCGCCACGTTGTCCAAGCTGATCTGGAATTCCTGGCCTCAAGGGATCTGCCTGCCTTGGCCTCCCAAAGTGCTGGGATTACAGGCGTGCGCCACTGTTCCCAGCCTAGAATTCCAATTTTTAAAAAGAGGTAATAGAATTACTCCTAATTTTGTCAAAACAAAGTTGAGAAATGAAGGGTTCCTAAATACTCTCTGCTGGATATGACTTACAGATAAAGCAAGAAGGAACCTCTGCACTGAGAGCAGGAAGATATTTTTTAAATGCCCCTAAAATGTACTTAATGCCACACAGCTATACACCTAAAAATGATAAAAGTGGTAAATTTAATTTTGTATATTATAACCACAGAAAAGTACCCATAAAAGAAAGTTAGAGCTAACACATTTCCGATTGCTAAATAATGTCAGTTTTAGAAAAATTAATATTTCATAGCACTCAAAATATATGAAGCCACGTGCTTTTGTAAGACTGGTAATATCTTTCGTTTTCCTGCAAAAGCAAAGGGCTCTTTAAAGGAGACATGGAAACTGTTAGAAGACAGACTTGAAGTCAGATGCAGAATGATAGACATAGAATGGATAATCAATACACCACCTTCTTGTAGAATTTTATTCAAGGTTTGGGAGCAGTAAACCAGCGAGTGTGGTTGGGCAGGACAGTGTATTTTTTTTGAGATGGAATTTTGCTCTTGTTGTCCAGGCTGGAGTGCAGTGGTGTGATCTTGGCTCACCACAACCTCTGCCTCCTGGGTTCAAGCAGTTCTCCTGCCTCAACCTCCTGAGTAGCTGGGATTACAGGCATGCGCCACCATGCCTGGCTAATTTTGTATTTTTGGTAGAGATGGGATTTCTCCATGTTGGTCAGGCTGGTCTCCAACTCCCGATCTCAGGTGATCTGCCCGCCTCAGCTTCCCAAAGTGCTGGGATTACAGGCGTGAGCCACTGCACCTGGCCAGGACAATGTTTTTTCACATCAGGCAAAAATGTCCATGAGATCTGACTCTAGAAATATGAATCTCTGGGACTGTATTCTCCAATTTTTCTCTTTCAGATCCTCTTTTTTTTTTTTTTTTTTTTTGAGATGGAGTCTCGCTCTGTCGCCCAGGCTGGAGTGCAGTGGCACGATCTCAGCTCACTGCAAGCTCCGCCTCCCGAATTCACGCAGTTCTCCTGCCTCAGCCTCCCGAGTAGCTGGGACTACAGGCGCCCACCACCGCGCCCGGCTATTTTTTTTATTTTTTTTTATTTTTTTTATTTTTAGTAGAGACGAGGTTTCACTGTGGTCTCGATCTCCTGACCTTGTGATCCACCCGCCTCGGCCTCCCAAAGTGCTAGGATTACAGGCGTGAGCCACTGCGCCCGGCCGCAGATCCTCTTTCCTTCACTCCCCAACTTAGATCTTCCAGCTTTATTCATGAAGCGATCAGTGGGCAACTAACTTGTAAACTGCAGGGAGCTATACAGTTTCCTTTCCTTCAGCTATCTTGAAGAGGCAGAACAAACACTGACTTTCTTGCCCTCCTGGAAAATAGAGGTCTTTACTGTTTCAATCTGCTGGAAAATAACTTTACATTAAAACAACTCACAATGACTTGTGAGAAATGTGAAAGGATTGCCTCAAAAAAAAAATTTAAAATCTTTTAAAAATTAAAAAGGAACTGGGTGTGGTAGCACACACCTGTAATCCCAGTACTTTGGGAGGCCAAGGCAGGAAGGTTGTTTAAAGCCAGGAGTTCGAGACCAACCTGGGCAGCAAAGTGAGACCCTGTCACTACAAAAATAAAAAACAAATTAGCCAGGCATGGTGGCCCACACCTGTAGTCCCAGCTACTCAGGCAGCTGAGGTCGGGGGGATCCCTTGAGCCCAGGAGTTCAAGGCTGCAGTGAACTATGATCAAGCCACTGCATTCCAGCCTGGGCAACAGCAGAGCAAGATGCCATCTCAAAAGAAAAAAAAAAATTAAAAGGCTTAAAAACTGTAGTGTCTACGATTTCCCTTTTGTAATTTCTGAGTTATATCCATGGGAGACAGATCTGTGTATTGGCTGTAAGTAAATGCTGATATTTTCTTAGGTTCCTGCTCTGGGCATTACTAGATGGGCCACTGTGTTATTGATACATCTTGGTGATGCCTGGTTGCTGTGTTTAACAGAAATTTCATAGCTCAATGAGTTTTGTAAACTATTTTCAGGGCCAGCTGATCATTTAAAAATCAAGGTGAGACTGATCATGCCTCCCCAGCTGCCATTACAGCAGATGCCCTGTAGCAAAAGGACATTTTGTCCTTTTTTTTTTTTTTTTTTTTGCACCATGGCTCAAGCCATGGACATTTTTGCACCAAGGCTCAAGCCTGTATTCCCAGCACTTTGGGAGACTGAGGCAGGAGGATCACTTGAGGTCAGGAGTTCGAGAATAGTCTGGTCACTATCGTGAAACTCCATCTCTACTAAAAATATAAAAATTAGCCAGGTGTGGTGGCGGGCACCTGTAGTCGCAGCTACTCAGGAGGCTGAGGCAGGAGAATTGCTTGAACCCAGGAGGCGAAGGTTGCAGTGAACCAAGATTGCGCCACTGCATTCCAGTCTGAGTGATGGAGTGGGACTCTGTCTCGAAAGAAAGAAAGAAAGAGAGAAAGAGAAAGAAGGAAGGGAGGGAGGGAGGGAGAAAATTTTGGTTTTGGGGAATAAGGTCAAAAGATGCCATTATGGCGAGGAGAATGTTATTTTAGTAAAAGTCACAGACTTTTGAGATTAAGGATAGAGCTGAGAGGAAGAAAGTTATTAATCTGTTTCTCTTTCTCTAAAGACCAGAACCCAGTTCAACACACAAATAAAAGTGTTCAAAATTTGGGTCCAGGAGAGGAATTCCTGTCTAAAGAATTCCATTTGAGAGGACTGCTTGAGTCCAGGAGACTGAGGTTGCAGTAAGCCAAGATCGCGCCACTGCACTCCAGCCTGGGCGACAGAGTTAGACTCTGTCTCAAAAATAAATAAATAAATAAATAAATAAATAAATAAAACAAAACAAAATAAAATAAAATGTTAGGCAGGGACCTGGCTACAGTGACTGCGGGGCTGACGAGAAACTACTGAAGTTCTGGGGGAAGCAAAGCAGAATTTCATAAGAACACAGTGTATGGAGAGGAGAAACCCTGTGGTGGCTGAGGAGGCCCCGAGGCCATGGATGTCAAATTGATATCTTCCAATGGTGATAACTTTATTGTAATGGTAAATTCCACTTGAAAGCACAGACGCATGCCTCCTCCTAGTTTTGTTACCATGTATTCCAAACAGAAAACCATTGTAGGGGTAAAGGTTTGGGAGAGGGGAGGGAAACAGGGATCAAAGGGATGGAAGATTTAGTTGAATGCTCGGTTTCATCCACTAACTGAGAAAAGTGTCTAAATTTGGTCTCTTGCCTGTGAAATTAAGAATAACTCACCCTAAACTGGGTGCAGTGGCACACACCTGTAGTCTCAGCTACTTGGGAGGCTGACGCAGGAGGATCACTTGAGGCCAGGAGTTCCAGGCTGCCGTGCGCCGTGATTGCACCTGTGAATAGCCACTGCACTCTTGCCTGGGCGACACAGGGAGAGCCCTCTCTAAAAAACAACAGGCCGGGAGCGGGTGTGAGCGGTGGCTCACACCCGTAATCCCAGCCGTTTGGAAGGCCAAGATAGGCGGATCACCTGAGGTCAGGAGTTCGAGACCAGCCTGGCCAACATGGCGAAACCCTGTCTTTACTAAAAGTAAAAAAATTAGCCGAGTGTGGTGGCAGGCGCTTGTAATCCCAGCTATTCAGGGGGCTGAGGCAGGAGAAGCTTGAACCCGGGAGGAGGAGGTTGCAGTGAGCCGAGATCGCGCCAGTGCATTCCAGCCTGGGAGACAAGAGTAAGACTCCCTCTCAAAAAACAAAACAAAAGAAAACAAAAAAACAAAAACAACAACAAAAATCCCACCCTAGAAAGTAAAAGGACTTTGAACAATGCTACCTTGAAGCCCAGCTCCAGCCTCCTTTTGCAACCTAATGAATGCTAAAAAGCCTATTCAATGCTGTGGCAGTTTTTTTGTTTTGTTTTGTTTTTTTGAGATGGAGTCTTGCTCTTGTCGCCCAGGCTGGAGTGCAGTGGCGCGATCTCGGCTCACTGCAACCTCCACCTTCCCGGGTTCAAGCGATTGTCCTGCCTCAGCCTCCCAAGTAGCTGGGATTACAGGCGCCTGCCACCAAGCCCAGCTGATTTTTTTTTTGTATTTTTAGTAGAGACGGGGTTTCGCCATGTTGGCTAGGCTGGTCTCAAACTCCTGACCTTGTGATCTGCCTGCCTCGGCCTCCCAAAGTGCTGGGATTACAGGTGTGAGCCACCGTGCCCGGCCGTGCTGTGGCAGTTTTTAAAAAATGATGTGGATATGCAATTTTTTTTAGAAAACGATTTTTAATATCATGTCTCCCTTTAAAAAGTGTAGGCACGTTCAGCCTAAAAAAGGAAATTCTGACACCTGCTACATCATGGGTGAACATTATGCTTTATTGAATAATCACAAGGGCCAAATTCTGTATGATTCCAATTATTCGAGGTACCTACAGTAGTCAGTTCATATGACAGAAAGTAGAATGGTGGTTGCCAGGGGCTGGGGAGAGGGGGGAATGAGGAGTTATTGTTAATGGGTACAGAGTTTCAGTTTGGGAAGAGGAAAATAGTTGTGGAGATGGATGGTGGAATGGCTGCACAATGTGAATGTACTTGATGCCATTGAACTGCACACTTAAAAATGGTTGAAATGGTAGATTTTACTCATATATATTTAACCACAAAGTAAAAAAATTTTTTAAAGTGTAGGCCCTCATCTGGCGACAGTTCACTTGCTGGCTCATTTCTAGATATTTTAACAGGGTGGTAATTTATGTCTGGTTCTTATAATGTAAGACCCGTAAATTTGGTTTAGCTCTTAATTAATATCTTTTGAATTGCAACGGGGGACTTGACAGTGGCTTTCTTGAAACACACCTGCAGTTTGCAAGCTGCCTGCAGCAGGTAAAAATGCACAGTTTATTTTTATGATTAGCCTTGAGCAAGAGCTGATTAAATGCTTGATAAAATAAGTTCTTGGAAGACTTGATTTAGATGGTGCTTTCCTCCTACTTTCCCACCCCCTTTCCTTCCCTCATGAATACCACATAAAAACTGACAGTTTGTAATTTTTTCTCCTTTTTCAAGTATTAGTATCAAAGTAGGATGGGACCTTCATGCTTCTTCTGAACACAGTCAGGCTGCATTCCACTCTGGGAACACTCCCTCCTACCGTTTCAACCTAGGCAATCCCCTATCAAAGAAAGGGCAACTTACCCAGTCTCAAAATCAGGGTCTAAGCACAAATAGGACATTTCCTTTGTACCTTTCCCCAAACATGATGGTTTCTTTTGGGGAAGGGGCGTTGGAGAGCACACTGGGAAATAAAGCCTTCTGGTCCCCAAGTTCCTCTTTCAATTTCTGTGGTTTTCACTTCCCCTCCCGTAAGAAATCCCCATGTGGGAGTAATGCTTTCTCCTCTTCCTTCCCTGTCATTTCCCTTTCATTTCTCCCCGACACCTCTCCTGGGTTTGTCTACCTGCTACTGCTACTTTTCTCTGCCTTCACATCTTTATTTTTCATTTGTTTATTTTTTAGAGGCAAGATCTCACCGTGTTGCCCAAGGTGGCCTCAAACTCCTGGGCTCAAGCAGTCCTCCTACCTCAACCTCCCAAGTAGCTGGGACTACAAGCACGCCACGCTTGGCTGTCTTCACGTCTTGAGTTCCATTTCAAAAAAGGCATTGGCAGGCTGTCTTTATACCAAACACAATGCTCTACTTTCAGTATTACTCTTCATATTTGCAGTTCTCATTGGTCATTCTTGGCACTTTTTCACACCACAGACCTTGGGCGAGAACTTCCGGTCTCCCTTCTGGCTGCTTTCATTTGCTCTCCACCACCAGAGTTCTCTGGTGCTCTCTGGCTACTCACAGAGGAATTTCACAGAGGAGGTTGTGCCTCCCGCTGTTTCTCTGGAGCTACGGGTCCCCATTTCACCTCAACGGTGGCTTTTCGAAAAGTAAAAATGAAATAGAGCTTTATTGGATAAGCTACCTCTGAAGCCAAAAACCTCATTAGGGCCCTCAAAAATTCCTGTCAAAAATTCCAATCCTGTGGCTCATACCTGTAATCCCAGCTACCCAGGAGGCTGAGTCAGGAGAATTGCTTGAGGCCAGGAGTTCAAGACCAGCCCGGTCAACTTAGTGAGATCCTGTCTCTATAATTTTTTTTTTTTTTTTTAATTAGCCAGGCATGGTGCAGCTGGCCTGTAGTCCTATCTACTTGGGAGGCTGAGGTGGGCTGCAGTGAGCCATGACAGTGCCACAGCATTCCAGCCTGGGTGAGTGAGATGCTGGCTCAAAATAAATAAATAAACAAACAAACAAAAATTAAAAAAAAAAAATTCCAGCACTCCGGGAGGCCGAGGTGGGCAGATCATCTAAGGTCAGGAGTTTGAGACCAGCCTGGCCAACATGTAAAACCCCTTCTCTACCAAAAAATACAAAATTAGCCAGGTGTAGTGGTATGCCCTTGTAGTACCAGCTACTCAGGAGGCCAAGGCAGGAGAATCGCCTGAACCCAGGAGGTGGAGGTTGCAGTGAGTCAACATCACACCACTGAACTCCAGCCTAGGTGATACAGTGAGACTCTGTCTCAAAAAAAAAAAAAAAAAAAATTCCAAACCTATCCCCTACATGAGCTTCTAAGCCTCATCTCAGTTGACTCTGTTTAAATGACTCTGACTTGGACTGAGAACCCACCCCTTCTGTATCTTTTCATTATAGGGTGGTGGCATGGTTAACCCCCATTCATTCACACCCCGCTATTCCAAAGTGTGTAGAATTGCCTGGACATGCTACACTAAAGTTTATTTCTGCACTTTGTTTTTCTTTTTTGTTTGTTTGCTTGTTTGAGACAGGTTCTTGGTCACCACAGCCTGAACCTCCTGGGCTCAAGTGACCCTCTTTCCTCAGCACCCCCAGTAGCTGGGACTACAAGCCCGTGCTACCATGCTCAGCTAATTTTTTTTTTTTGTAGAGACAGAGTTTTATTATGTTGCCAAGGCTGGTCTCGAACTCCTGGGCTCAAGCAATCCTCCTGCCTCAGCCTCCTGAAGTGCTGGGATTACAGGTGTGAACCACCACGCCTGGCTTGCATTTTCTGTTTTTTGTTTTGTTTTGTTTTGTTTTTTGAGATGCAATCTCGCTCTGTCACCCCGGCTGGAGTGCAGGGACATGATCTTGGCTCACTGCAACCTCTGCCTCCTGGGTTTAAGTGATTCTCCTGCCTCAGCCTCCCAAGTAGCTGGGACTACAGGCGCGCGCTACCACGCCCAGCTAATTTTGGCATTTTTAGTAGAGACGGGGTTTCATCATGTTGGCCAGGATGGTCTCAATCTCTTGACCTTGTGATCTGCCTGCCTTGGCCTCCCAAAGTGCTGGGATTACAGGTGTAAACCACGGCGCCTGGACTTAATTTTTTATTTATTTATTTATTTTTTCTTTTTGACATGGAGTCTCACTCTGTCGCTGAGACTGGAGTGCAGTAGCACGATCTCGGCTCACTGCAACCTCTGCTTTCCCGGGTTCAAGTGATTCTCGTGCATCAGCCTCCTGAGTAGCTGGGATTATGGGCGTGTGCCACCATACCCAGCTGATTTTTGTATTTTTAGTAGAGACAAGGTTTCACCATGTTGGCCAGGCTGGTCTTGAACTCCTGGCCTCAAGTGGTCCGCCCACCTTGGCCTCCCAAAGTGTTGGGATTACAGGCATGAGCCACTACGTCCGGCCCAGGGTGATTTTAAAAATACAGATCCTAAACCACTCAATGGTTTCCCATTATGTACAAAGTCCAAAATATGTGACAGTTCCTGCAAGCCTTGAAGGATGCGTCTAATTCTCCGGATCTCCCTACAACCTACTCCTTTTTCTGTGCACAGGGCTCTGACTTTTCTGTCCTTTCAAAGTCAGGTTTTTCCCATGGGAAATGTTCACAGATGCTGTTCCCTCTGCCTCCATGAAGCTTTAGGTCTCGGTTTAAATGTCATTTTCTTCTCTGAACTTCCTCCGATCCCATGCCACTCCAATCCTCAGTTAAACTCTGTCCTAGCACCCTGCTTTTCCCATCAGGGCACGTATTACAAGTGCTATTTATAGATTTTTGTCCAACGTCTTCCAAACTAGGCCACAATCTTCATGAGAATTTGATCACCATTGTAACCTCCAACACCTACTAAGTGCCCAGTAAATACTCATTGAGTGAAAGATTGAATGAAAGTACCAACATTCACCCCACACTTACTTCCTGAGAGAATCCTCAAATTATCACCTCATAGAATATCTGGTCTTTCTTGTACTCTTCTACCCTACTACAGGAAAACACTTTACCTTTTAAAGAAAATTTAATTGACAAATAATAATCATACACGCTTATGGAGAACATGATGCTTTGCGAACACTGTACCCTTAAAGCTCAGCCCTGATGGCGGATCTCTTCCTCTACAAGGCCAATTAAGATGCCCCTGGACAGTTGCTGTCTTTCTCCTGTATCCTCTGAAAATCTTTATTACAGTGCTTATTGACGTGTCACTACCAATTCCATTTCTGTTTCTGCACCAAGACTGATTATCTTTCGGACTCAGACCTTGCCATTCCTCTTTGTGAATGGTATAAAGTAGGCATTTCAGAAGTGACTGGAGAGCCCTGGTGTTCCAAGAATCTCTTTTGTAGAAAAAAAAAAGTTTCAGCTTCTTTAATTTCCATAGTTCTCAAAAAGTTACAACTATCCCTTAGAACAAGGCAAATACTCCAGGCGAGATTTCTTCTTAAGCTTTACAGTAATATATTAAATAATGCTTACATCCAACCCTTCTTGAGAGCTGGCTTTGACAAGCGGGTGGAAAAAGAATGAATGCTCTGCCTAATTCTGCTTTTTATCTTCTCTCTCTTAGAGAAACTGATCTAAAAAGAGAGGGTGGGCCGGGCACGGTGGCTCACGCCTGTAATCCCAGCACTTTGGGAGGCCGAGGTGGGCAGATCACCTGAGGTCAGGAGTTCGAGACCAGCTTCAACATGGAGAAAACCCGTCTCTACTAAAAATACAAAATTAGCTGGGCATGGTGGTGCATGCCTGTAATCCCAGCTACTAGGGAGGCTGAGGCAGGAGAATTGCTTGAACCTGGGAGGTAGAGGTTGCGGTGAGCCGAGATCAAGAGCGAAACTTCGTCTCAAAAAAAAAAAAAAAAGGGGGGTGAGTAACTAGGGCACTGAATGTAAGCCTGTAACAAACAGCTAAGAGTACATGGAAGTTGCTTTTGTCCACATACACTAGGACATAAAAAAGAGAAGAGAAAGGAAATACAAGACATTTCTGATTCTCTTCATGGTAATCACACAAAAGTGGAAACAAAAGAGTTAGAAAAATGCTTTCTTGGGACTTAGGAGAAATTTAAAACAGGGCAACTGATTGGTTTATTGCTAGGACACCAATGTCATACAGATCAAAATTCATACATTTTTCTTTCTCTTTGAATAACTGTCCTAAACCTAATTTTGTGGATCCATAGGGTATCTGCAGGATTCTACACATGAAAGATTCTTACTCTTAGCTCCAAAACTGTTTGACTTGTAAGCTTGGATCCTAATAAGGATTCTACTTGCTTACTTCAGTACCAAAAACTGTTGTGGAACAGTTACCATACAAGGGCAGAGAAGCTCCGAGGAGGAAAAGGGGGAGGGAGAACATCGCTGCAGCACAGCAGTTATATAACGCACGAGGAGCGCTGCAAAAGCAAAAGGCTCTTTCTGCCTTCCTTCAAAGTATTAAATTCTAAAAATGTCTGAAAGACACCTAATATGCACATCTTAGATGCTGAGGAGTTAGTAGCTGAAATATAATAACATCCAGATATCAATTAAATCTGATAGGTTTATGTTGCTGTTTTAAATAACTTCAGATACTTGGTGTCCACAAGGAACAGTTACAGAAATATATGTGCAGTATGTTTCAGTAATGGCAGAGCAAATGTCATTTCCTTTTTCACTGATAATGAGTTATGAATGTTGACCTACAGACTGTCCCCAAACAAGATGCATTCCAATAGTTCATTTCTAAGTCAGTTGCTAGGAACTCAGAACATAGTTTCCCATAGAAACAATTTTAGACGTGGTGGTTTAGATTTCCAGATATGGCCAAAGAAGTCTATTTAGTCCTCAGAAATTTTACTAAAGATAACCACCATGTATAACAATACTTTTTTATAAGAAAATATTTCCTAACTTCTAAGTTGCAATTTGTGTAACTGCTCTTCCCTTGCCCTGGAAGGTGTGCAGAATGCCCTGACTTCCGGTAAAGAAGCACAGAGGCAGGTTGGGAGGTGGTAGTGGGGTGGGCAGGGAAAAGTAGGCTCTTCCAGTGCAAAAGTAAGGACTCTGAGATAGAAGTGAACTCTGGTGGAGTCTGGGCCCTGCAGGGCTGTGCACCTGTGCCAGTAACCTCCGCAACTATACATTGAGGATGTATCTCTTTCTAGAAGGAACTCCCTAAATGTTCAGAATGATGTAACTACCTTCTATTGATCACATACTCTATACTAGAGCACGGAGTTAATTGCTGTGTCTACCTTATTTCTCTTAATTCTCCAAGCACGCTCAATGTCTGTGAGGCCAATTGTTATCTGCCTTCAAGAAAGAGGACACGAGCTGGGCGCGGTGGTTCATGCCTGTAATCCCAGCACTTTGGGAGGCCGAGGTGGGAGGATCACTTGAGTCTAGGAGTTTGAGACCAGCCTGGGCAATGTGGTGAAATTCCATCTCCAAAAAAAAAAAATACAAAAGTTAGCCGGGCATGGTGTCATGTGCCTGTAGTCCCAGCTGCTCAGGAGGCTGAGGTGGGAGGATTGCTGGAGCCTGGGAAGTCGAGGCTGCAGTGAGCTGTGATTTTACCACCGCACTCCAGCCTGGGCAACAGAATGAGACCTTGTCTCAAAAAGAAAAAAAAAAAGGACATGAATGAAGTCTTAGAAATGTTAAGTAACTTGCCTAACTTTATATAGTTAGAGCCAGAACTTGAACCTAAGCTGGCTTTACTCCAAATCCACTTATTCTATACTCTTTTCCAGAGATTTGAGGAACATTTCCAACAGCTTATTTAGTTTCCCAGTTAACAGCTTTAACTAAGGCAATAATCATCGCCTGCAATGAATGGACTGGATTAACTCATTCAAGAAATATTAAGTGCCTTCTATGTGGACCATTCAAGGAGGAAGGTGCTAGAAATGCAGTGGATACAAGACATCCAAACATGAAGATTTGGGTAACTTTATGCAGATGACCAGTGCCAGAGGAATGTACATACCTTACTTTGTTATTTAGTTCAGAGTAAGAGCTGAAGGGTGGTTTCTGTGACCTGGAATTATCACAGAAGGCCTCATCAAGGAGGTTGGACTTAAGCTGTGCCTTGAAGAAATGGGTTTAGATAGAGGGCATTTCTGATGGAGGGCTCACGGAAGCACATTTGCATGCTAATGATTTTTAAAATTTAGAGTGGAAGTTGAAAATACTGGGGCCAGAAGGTGCAGAGACCTCTAG
Source organism: Pongo pygmaeus (assembly GCF_028885625.2). Taxonomy (NCBI): domain Eukaryota; kingdom Metazoa; phylum Chordata; class Mammalia; order Primates; family Hominidae; genus Pongo; species Pongo pygmaeus. The sequence goes on along the minus strand of NC_072376.2, from coordinate 166,375,516 downwards.
AATTTGTTATAATTTAGTTTTTTGAACAAATAATCATAATTTTAAAAATTTATAAACAGGAATGAAGGAAAAATCCCTCCACTTCACATAAATAACCACTGTTAGTCATCTTTCCATGCATCCTTTTTCCTGTGAACAGATAAGCAATTATAAATATATATGTATATATGTTTAGTATATGTATTCTTATTCTCCCCTTTACTTATTAAAAGTTAGCATATGGCCTGCAAAAATTTCAAACAGTAAAAATTTACTTTATACATGTATCTACTTTACTATTTAAAATGACTACATTTACTTATTTAATATAAGGGTGTTTCCCAGTGTGGTTTTACCAAACAAATATCAAGCATTGGGGGTCCAGAATAGGGGCAGTAACTTCCAGAGGTAAACTCACCAGAATCCATTTTCTGACCACAGAAACAAAGCATGGGTTTAGGGTGACGAATGCTCCTCGTCAGTGTTGCCATAATGCCTTGTATGCACCACGCCCTGGCTTTCTTCGTTTTTTTTTTTTTTTTTTTTTTTTTTTTTGAGATGGAGTTTTGCTCTTGTTGCCCAGGCTGGAGTGCAGTGGTGCGATCTCCGTTCACTGCAACCTCTGACTCCCGGGTTCAGGCAATTCTCCAGCCTCAGCCTCCTGGGTAGCTGGGATTACAGCGGCCTGCCACCACCCCTGGCTAATTTTTTTTGTATTTTTAGTAGAGATGAGGTTCCACCATGTTGGCCAGGCTCATCTTGAATTCCTGACCTCAGGTGATCCACCCACCTTGGCCTCCCAAAGTGCTGGGATTACAGGCATGAGCCACTGCACCTGGCCTTTCTTCATAATTTTATAATGATCTGTTTGTGTCTGCCTCATCCACCTGATGGTGAGTTCTTTGAGGCAAGGACTACGGAGCTCCCTCATCTTTGTGGCATCAACATCTAATATAATGCTTGGCAAATATAATATTTGATATTAAATGGCTGTTCAAGTGACTTAATGGCTGTTCAAATGACTTAATGGAGAAAAACATTTGTTGAATGACTGTGAATAACATGTATAACGAATGATTTAGATTTAGCTGATCCTTAGGGTATCAGAATATCAGGAGAAAGAATGGTATTTATTCCATCTGGCAATAGAGTTTGACGAAACACCGTGGAGATGTGTTAAGAAAGATCACGCAGTAGAGAAGAGGAGAGCGAATGAAGATATTGGGAGAGGAGGAGGAGAAAAACGAAGCAAGGTCTTGGAGCACCCCCAAGGGAGCTGGGGTCATGGGCAATGGTGGAGAGTTTGGCCTGAACAGGAAGTATGGATGTGAAAATAATTTTGGGTACAGAGATTAGTAAATTGAGATTATGCTTAAAGAGCTCAAATTTTAAAAGAAAACAAAAATTTTCTTTTCTTTTTTTTTTTTTTTGAGACGGCGTCTCGCTCTGTCACTTAGGCTGGAGTGCAGTGGCGCGATCTCGGCTCACTGCAAACTCCGCCTCCCGGGTTCATGCCATTCTCCTGCCTCAGCCTACTGAGTAGCTGGGACTACAGGTGCCCGCCATCTGCCCGGCTAATTTTTTGTATTTTTAGTAGAGACGGGGTTTCACCGTGTTATCCAGGATGGTCTCGATCTTCTGACCTCGTGATCTGCCCGCCTCGGCCTCCCAAAGTGCTGGGATTACAGGCGTAAGCCACCACTCTTGGCCAAAAATTTTCTTTTTTCTTTTTTTTTTTTTTTTTGAGACGGAGTCTCGCTATCGCCCAGGCTGGAGTGCGGTGGCGCGATCTCGGCCTGCAGGCTTCGCCCCTCAGGGTTCACGCCATTCTCCTGCCTCAGCCTCCCGCGTAGCTGGGACTACAGGCGCCCGCCACCTCGCCCGGCTAATTTTTTGTATTTTTGGTAGAGACGGGGTTTCACTGTGTTAGCCAGGATGGTTTCGATCTCCTGACCTCGTGATCCGCCTGCCTCGGCCTCCCAAAGTGCTGGGATTACAGGCATGAGCCACTGCGAAAAATTTTCTTTTAAATAGAAAAAAATTGAGGAAAGTGTGGTTGAGTAAAGAGGCCTGAGTGGCAAATGTTTGACATAGTTGTAGGGACTGAGAGGAAAGCTGATTGAAATGTAACAGCTACCTTACAGCCCTTCTGGAATAAGGGCAATTATATTAACTCAAGTAAAGGCATTGATAAGCAATGTTGAGAGTCCATTTAACCTGGAAATTATGAAATTGTAGTTCTTTTATGTCAAGAACCTTGTGAGGTGCTATGGGCCTACAGAGATGAAAATCAACAAGCCCTCAAGGAGCTTTTATCTGCAAGGAGAAGGCCATCTGTCCCTTCAAAATATATTTAATTCCAACATACCACCTTACTCCTAAAGTGACCTTATTATAACATCGTTAACACTGCAATGTAGTTGTCACTGCTTCTAAATATTCTGTTGAAATATGTGAAAAGTTAACTTTTTTTTTTTTGAGACAGGGTCTTACTCTGTCACCCAGGTTGGAGTGCAGTGGCACAATCACAGCTCACTGCAGCCTCAACCTCCCCAGGCTCAGGTGATCCTCCCACCTCAGCCTCCCAAGTAGCTGGGACTACAGGCGCACACCACCACACCAGGCTAATTTTTATATTTTTAGTAGAGACTGGGTTTCACTATGTTGGCGAGGCTAGTCTCACATTCCTGGGCTCCTCCTGCCTCAGCCTCCCAGAGTGCTGGGATTATAGGTGTGAGCCACTGTGCCTGGCCCATACTGTCTTTTTAAAAAATTTAGTTCTAAACAAAAATTTATTTATCCTACTTTCCTGCTGAAGATATAGCACTTTCAATTATGGTTATGCAAAATAATTTTATTCCCTGAAGCTGTGTTACATTAAAGATTGACACTTTTCCAAAAAAGAAGTTATTTTTCTGGATCTTATTAAGGTAAGCATCGTTATAAAAACTATATTTTTATCTGTAACAAACAGACAGGCCTTTTTGATCTTTGTACATATAAACATTTTGTTAGGGTACTTAAAGGCAAAATAATTGTTCCAGTTGACCTAAGAATCAAATCAAATCTAAGCAAGTTAAATTCAGTCAGGTGTGAGTTTCCAGAGCTCACAGGAAACACATGCAAGCAAGAAGTACATTTACTTAAACACGGCAACAACCACAACTGGACAGAAAAAAGCCGCACATCTGTTCAATTTAAATGAGTTAAAAGTTCCCATAGTTACTTTTCAAAATGTTGTGAGAAATATGATGCCTTCCAAGTTCAGGCTTGCAAAACAGCTCACCCTTTCTGCATTAGATCCAGTCTCCAAATTGGTAACTTATATTCTAAAGAGGTTTTCCAGAAAGCATTTGGGATTTAACTTTAGAAAGCCATTTTTTTTTCTTTCATGAAACAGTGTCTCGCTCTGTCACCCAGGCTGGAGTACCGTGGTGCGATCATGGTTCACTACAGCCTTGACCTCCTAGGCTCAAGCAGTCCTCCCACTTCAGCCTCCTGAGTGGCTGGGATTATTATAGGCATGGGACACCATGCCTACCTAATTTTTGTATTTTTTGTAGAGATGGGTTTTCACCATGTTGGCCAAGCTTGTCTTGAACTGCTGAGCTCAAGTGATCTGCCTGCCTTGGGTTCCCAAAGTGCTGAAATTACAGGTGTGAGCAACTGCGCCCAGCCTAGAAAGCCAATTTTTAACCTAAAGACATATAAATATTCATTACAAATTTTCTTCTGCATTAATTAATTCCAACTAAAAGGCAGTTTTTTTTTTTTTGAGACAGAGTCCCGCTCTGTTGCCCAGGATGGAGTGCAGTGGTGTGATCTCGGCTCACTGCAAGCTCCGCCTCCTGGATTCACGCCATTCTCCTGCCTCAGCCTCCGGAGTAGCTGGAACTACAGGCACCCGCCACCATACCCGGCTAATTTTTTGTATTTTTAGTAGAGACAGGGTGTCACTGTTTTAGCCAGGATGGTCTCGATCTCCTGACCTCGTGATCTGCCCGTCTCAGCCTCCCAAAGTGCTGGGATTACAGGCATGAGCCACTGCGCCTGGCCAAAAGGCAAGGTTTTTTTTGTTTTTGTTTTTGTTTTTTCTTTTTTGAGACAGAGTCTTATTCTGTCACTCAGGAGTGCAGTGGCATAATCATGGCTCACTGCAGCATTATACTCCTGGGTTTAAATGATTCTCTTGCCTCCCGAGTAGCTAGAACTACAGGCACACACCAATACACCCAAATAGATTCTTTAAATTTTTTGTAGAGACAGGGTCTCATTATGTTGCCCAGGCTGGTCTTTAACTCCTGGACTCAAGCGATCCACTTGCCTTGGCCTCCCAAAGTGCTGGGATTACAGGCATAATCCTCCGCATAGGACCCTAAAAGGTAGTATTTTTAACAAATTTTTTTTTTTTTTTTTTTTTTGAGACGGAGTCTCACTCTGTTGCCCAGGCTTGAGGGCAGTGGCGCGATCTCGGCTCACTGCAACCTCCGCTTCCCAGGTTCAAGCGATTCTCCTGCCTCAGCCTCTGGAGTAGCTGGGACTATAGATGCCTGCCACCACACCTGGCTAATTTTTGTATTTTTAGTAGAGACAGGGTTTCACCATATTGGCCAGGCTGGTCTCGAACTCCTGACCTTGTGATCTGCTCGCCTCGTCCTTCCAAAATGCTGGGATTACAGGCATGAGCCACCGTGCCTGGCCAATAAATATGTTTTTTATAATAGATACCCAGCTCATTTTATATAAATCTTTTTTTTTTTTTTTGAAGGAGTCTTGCTCTGATACCAAGGCTGGAGTGCAGTGGCGCGATCTCAGCTCACGGCAACCTCTGCCTCCCGGGTTCAAGTGATTCTCCTGCCTCAGCCTCCAGAGTAGCTGGGAGTACAGGCATGCACTACCAGGCCCAGCTAATTTTTGTATTTTTAGTAGAGATGGGGTTTTGCTGTGTTGGCCAGGCTGATCTTGAACTCCTGACCTCAGGTGATCTGACCACCTCGGCTTCCCAAAGTGCTGGGATTACAGTCATGAGCCACTGTGCCCAGCCCACAAATCTTTTTAATAAAAAACTTACTTAAGAGTTCATTTCTGAAACCCGTTGGAAAAAGCAATTTTAAAAGTCCTCAAAGCCATTACCTTTCCTCTTCTTCTCTATAAAATTCAGCTCTGTCTCACATCTCACATTCCTTTTAGAGGATCAAGTCTTTCTGAATATGGACTCTTTTTTTCTTTTTTGTCAAGGAATTCATCCTTAGATTTCCCACAAATGTGCAAACAGATATATTTAGAAATGTTCTCTGAGGCCAGACAAGGTGGCTTACGCCTGTAATCCCAGCTCTTTGGGAAGCTGAGGTAGGAGGATCACCTGAGCCCAGGAGTTCAAGACTGGCCTGGGCAAGATAGAGAGATTCCCCATCTCCACAGATAATTTAAAAATTAGCCAGGTGTGGTGGCATGAGCTGTGATCATGTCACTGCACCTCAGCCTGGACAACAGAGCAAGACCGTATCAAAAAAAAAAAAAAAGAAAAAGAAAAAAAAGAAAGGAGTTCTTGAAAATATTGTCTGAAATACCAAGAAACTGAAAACAAACCAAATGTTCATCAATTTTGGTTTAATAAACTACAGTATATCTTTATGAAGAAATACTATATAGCAAGTAAGACAAACGAGGTAAATCTATGACTAATATGTGAAGATGTCTAATAATCATTCTATTGACTGTTTTTTGAATGAGGGTCATTAATTTATTTCTTATATTTTGAATGGAAGTCTCTGCTGCCCTGGCTGGAGTGCAGTGGCGCGGTCATGGCTCACTGCAGTCTTGAACTCCTGGGCTCAACTGATCATCCCACTTTGGCCTCCCAAAGCTGCGATTACAGGCATGAACCACTGTAACTGGCTCAGTAACAGTTTTAAATGAAAGATAAAACAATGTTGACCAATATGTACAGAATGATCTAATTTTTGTTTTTGTTCTTGTTTTAAAATTATAGTTAAGTATCTTTTTTTTTTTTTTTTTTTTTCCCTGAGATGGAGTCTCACTCTGTCACCCAGGCTGGAGTGCAGTGGCGTGATCTCGGCTCACTGCAACCTCTGCCCTCTAAGTTCAAGCGATTCTCCTGCCTCAGCCTCCCGAGTAGCTGGGATTACAGGCGCCTACCACTGTGCCTGGCTAATTTTTTGTATTTTTAGTAGAGACAGGGTTTCACCATCTCGGCCAGGCTGGTCTTGAACTCCTGACCTCGTGATCCACCTGCCTCGGCCTCCCAAAGTGCTGGATTACAGGCGTGAGCCACCGCGCCCGGCCTATAGTTGAGTATCTTTAGAGACCAAATAGTCCCAATGCTACATAAATTGTTTCGGGACATATGAAAGAAAAACTTCTAAATATATATATGTATATGTGTGTGTGTGTGTGTGTGTGTGTATATATATATATATATATATATATATATATATATTAGATGGAGTCTCGCTCTGTTGCCCAGGCTGGAGTGCAGTGATATGATCTTGGCTCACTGCCACCTCCGCCTCCCTGGTTCAAGCAATTCTCCTACCTCAGTCTCCCTAGTAGCTGGGATTACAGGCGCACACCACCACGCCCGGCTAATTTTTGTATTTTTAGTAGAGACGGGGTTTCACCATGTTGGCCAGGCTGCTCTTGAACTCCTGACCTCAGGATCTGCCCGCCTTGGCCTCCCAAAGTGCTGGGATTACAGGCGTGAGCCACCACGCCCGGCCTCCACTACAGTTTTATGAGTAATATTAGCCAATGCAAATGGATAAGAGAAAACAATTAGAAGGATAAGATTTAAAGAGAATTAAAACTATGTCCATTTGAAGATTATGCCTGGAAAAAGATTATACCTGGAAAAAGACAATATACCTGAAAATTTTCAGAGAATTAATTATAAAATAACTGAACAAACAAGAATTTAACAAGAAGCAGAGTATAAAAGTAATGTGCAAAATCAATAGGCTTCAGATACATAAATAAGGCTAACTAGGAGAAAAAATGGAAGAGAACACCCCATTTAGAATGGCAACAACAACAACAACAAAATACTTAGGAATATATATGAGAAATGTGAAAAATCTATGTGAAGAAAATGACAAAACTACCAGAAAAAATAAAAATGTACTTGAGCAAATAGAAAGGAATCCCTTTTTCTTGGATAGAATGTCTCATCATTATCAAGATATCAGTTCTCCTTAATTTATAAATGTAATATAATCTCAATAAAACACAGAGCCAATTTTTTTTTTTTTAAGAAGAGAAGAGGAGACTTTATTTCTTAGGATTACAGCCTCAAGGCAGGTATTTTTCCTGGAATTAGAAAGTTGAAACTAAAGTTTGAGCTCAAGTCAGTTTGTCAACTCAGAACAAAACTTAAAGGAGAAAGCATGCTTGTATCCCTCTAATACATGAACTCACTACCTTATAATCCTATTGAGGCAGTCCTACTTACCTCTAGCTGATTTGCTGCCATATGGAATGAAGACTTAGGGTTGCCAAATCATCCAGTTTCCAAAAGAAGCTGAATATCTCAATTTGCAAGTGACATTTTACAGTCTGAATATATTTGCAACTAATTTAAATGAAAAATAAAATACATTTTGGGAAAAATAAAATACATCTTGCAGATCATATCTACTTCACAGGCTGTTTTTGACCTTTCAGGGATTGGTAAACTTTTTCTGGAAAGGGTCAAATGGCAAACATTTTAGGCTTTGTAGGCCACTACCAGTCTCTGTCCCATATTCCTGTTTATTTTTATATCATTAAAAAATGTAAAAAGACAGCAAAAATAGACCTTGGGTTTGGCCCTCAGTGTGGTAATTTACTAATCTTGGTTAACAGAAACCATTAGCCTTGAGATTCGACAATGAGTACCTTGGAAGGAGACAGCCAGCCACTTCCATCTCTGACCTCTATCTCTTAGTTTTTCTTGTTTTTTTTTTTGGAGTCTCGCTTTGCCACCCAGGCTATACTATAATGGCATGACCTTGGCTCACTGCAACCTCTGCCTCCTGGATTCGAGGATTCTCCTGACTCAGCCTCCTGAGTAGCTGGGATTACAGGCGCCCACCACTACACCCAGCTAATTTTTGGATTTTTAGTGGAGATGGGGTTTCACCATGTTGGCCAGGCTGGTCTTGAACTCCTGACCTCAGGTGATCCGCCTGCCTTGGCCTCCCAAAGTGGTGGGATTACAGGTGTGAGCCACTATGCCCGGCCTTCTCTCACAATTTTTTTTTTAAACTTATGCTGGGATAAGTATAATATATAGATTCACTGCAGTGGGTCATTTTGTAATGCAGTGCTTTTTCTTTCTGGCAAATAAACAATATCCAGAAGCATATCCTGAAAGGGAGTTTATGCATAATATTGCGATGTCATCCCACCATCTGTCACATTTTAACTGCTCTTACAGATGATACCATATCAACTGAAAAATGTTTTCTAGATACTTTACTTCAGTCATGGCTCTCAAAAAACAGTATTATCAGATTTACAGTTTAGACTTTTCTGCTCAAGAATTATTAGGGTGGTTCTTGCTTGTTGGCTGGCAGCTATACTCATTTCCTTTTTTAACCCTTTAAAGAGAATCATGTTTCTGTTTTTCTTTAGAGACAGGATCTCATTCTATTGCCCAGGTTGGAGTGCAGTGGGGCAATCACAGCTCACTGTGGCCTCAAACTCCTGGGCTCAGGTGATGCTCCTGCCTCAGCCTCCTGTTAGCTGGGACTACAAGTGTGTGCCACCACAACTGGCTTTTTTTTTTCATAGAGATGGGGTCCTGCTATGTTGCCCAGGCTGGTCTCAAACTCCCGGCCTCAAGGGATCCTCCCACCTGGCCCTCACAAAGCACTGGGAACTATAGGTGTGAGCCACTGTGCATGTCTGAAAATCATGTTTGATAAAGTAAAGAACAATAGCATATATTTCTGAGACATGCCAAGAACTGTATAATCCCACTAGATTAATGATGTGGTAAACATCAGGAGAAAAGTCTTACCCAATTCGTCCTTACAGAGTGCTTTGGTCCTGGTCTAACCTCAGAACAGACATTTCACGGATTTGATCTGGCCTTGGACAATTGTGAAACTTACCAGGAGACTGTAAAAACTTTTTTAGAATCCCTTAAGAATAGGACAGATATTATTTGAGATTTAAAAAAAAAACATGTAAAAGAGGTTGATAAGATGCCTTTTAAACTTCACAATTCATTGAAAAGACACTGGGATTATCATTTATAGCATGATTTACTGAATCAAATTTGGTCCTGGATAGCTTGTAATATGATTCTAGGTTTACCCAAGTTGTCCTAAATCTTCAAATCAGTAACAAAACCAACCCAAGACTAAGGATTATCTTGAGCTTAGCTAGACTCATGCTCCTGGGCTGCTGCTTTTCTTTTTTCTATTTAAAAGACAGGGTCTCACTATGCTGCCCAGGCTGGCCTCGAACTTCTGGGCTCAAGCAGTCCTCCCACCTCTACCTCCTCCACAGCTGGGTGATACGGTTTGGCTGTGTCCCCACCCAAACCTCATCTTGAATTGTAGTTCCTATAATCCCCACTTATCATGAGAGACACCCGGTGAAAGGTAATTGAATCATGGGTCAGTTACCCCCATGCTGCTGTTCTCGGGATAGTGGTTGAGTTCTCACAAGAGCTGATGGTTTTACAAGGGGCTTTCCCCTCTTTTGCTTGGCACTTCTCCTTGCTGCTGTCACGTGAAGGACATGTTTGCTTCCCCTTCCGCCATGATTGTAAGTTTCCTGAGACCTCCCCTGCCATGCTGAACTGTGAGTCAATTAAACCTCTTTCCTTTATAAATTACCCAGACTGGGGTATGTCTTTATTAGCAGCGTGAGAACAGACTAATACACTGGGACTACTGGCACAGGCTACCATGCCTGGCTTCCTGCCTTCTTAACTAGTATCTCGAACTTCAGGTGAGAATAAACTCAAATACAGCTCTTAAAGATTAACGACAGTCATGGACAGGAGCAGGTAAGTCAACTGTTTAACAGACAGCCAGTGGTTAAACACAGCCAGCATTAAAGATGAAGTTATGTAAAGGATGATGAACTGTATATTAAAAACAAAGACGCCAAATATTGAAGAGTGATCACTCCCTAAGTACTTCACTACATTTTACCGTTCCCTGTGCTGTTGAGTTTTATTATCTACTGCATCTGTATGGTGGAGGTACTACATAATGGTGTGCTGCCGAGCGTCTCTTCCCCTTCTCTACTGGCATCGCACTGGTAACCTCAGATTGGCTATGCTGGCAGTACTTACACCACGCAAGTAGGCAAACACTGTAAGTCAGCTTCCCTCTTCCAGAGAGCCAGCTATTAAACACTTAGCAGCACACTGCTGGCTAAAGAAAATGCTACAGCCTCTGGTTAGCTCATGTATAGACCCCCATCTCACTCACTCTCGCGCTAGCCCTATAGAGAACTAAATTCTTAAAAGTTATCTAAATATTAAACAGCATCTTTTAGAGATCATTGGAAATGGTTTTTTGAACACACATACCTCCTTTCTAAACAAGTATCTTTTATAATAATAGCAAATTAGGCCTGAGAAGTTTTGGAATTCCCACGATTAGTTTTAGAAAAATTGGTTATTTTTATTTTTTGTCCTCTGTCTCTTACATCAAATACTTTGTCAGAAGAGCTGTTGCCTAAGGCAACATAAACTGGCCTCATGAACAGATAGGCCAATTTGCTCCCCACCAACCTCCAGGAAGTGATTAAGTAGGCCCAGAGCAACTCCATGCAATACAAAGGCCAGATTCACTAACAAATGGTTTGGATGCCATTTGGGTCATTTCAGACATATGGAGTATTTCACTCGAGTTACTTAAAAGAATATCAAAATTAGACAATGTAAAAAAAATAAGCATGTGTGTAGAGGGCATTACATACGTTTTGATTTTATTTCTTTAGATGTGGAGTGCCTGCAAATTATCTAAATAGCCAAGCTGAACTGGAAAAAGATATATATATGGGATATGTCATTTTTAACCTATTCTTTTTTAGATAGCTGAAAAAAACCCTAAAATTCTATATAGCTGGTGATGTGTGCTATACAAAGACAACTACGGTCATGCACTGTTTAACAACAGTGTCAAGAACAGACTACATATATGATGGTGGTCCTATGAGATTATAATGGCACTGAAAAATTCCTACCACTTAGTGACATCGTAGCTGCGGCAGTGTCTTAGTGCAACACATTACTCACGTGTTTGTGGTGATGATGGTGTAAACTAACCTACTGCACTGCCAGCTGAATAAAAGTGTGGCAATACAAGTACGTATAGCACATAACACTTGATAATGATATTGACGATGTTACTGGTTTATGTATTTTCCATGTTTTTAGAGTGTACTCCTTTTACTTATTAAAAAGAAGTTCGGCCGAGTGCAGTGGCTCATGCCTGTAATCCCCGCACTTTGGGAGGCCAAGGTTGGCGGATCATCTGAGGTCAGGAGTTTGAGACCAGCCTGACCAACACGGAGAAACCCCATCTCTACTAAAAATACAAAATTAGCTGGGCAGGTGGTGCGTACCTATAATCCCAGCTACTCAGGAGGCTAAGGCAGAAGAATCGTTTGAACCCAGGAGTCGGAGGTTGCAGTGAGCTGAGATCGTGCCATTGCACTCCAGCCTGGGCGACAGAGCGAAACTCCGTCTCAAGGAAAACAAAAACAAAACAAAACAAAACAAAAAGCTCACTGTAAAACAGCCCCAGGCAGGTCCTTCGGGAGGTTTTCCAGAAGAAATTGTTTTCATAGGAGATGGCAGCTCCATGCACGTTATTGCCCCTGAAGACCTTCCTGTGGGACAGATTGTGGAGGTGGAAACAGTGATATTGGTGATCCTGACCCTGTGTAGGCCTACGCTAATGTGTGTGTTTGCCTTGGTTTTTAACAAAAAGTGTTTTTTTTTTTTTTTTGAGTCAGGGCTTCACTCTGTCATTCAGGCTGGAGTCAGTGGCATGATCTCACTGAATACAACTTCTGATTTCCAGGATCAAGCGATCCTCCCACCTCAGCCTCCCGAGTAGCTGGGACTACAGGTACGTACCACCACACCCAGCTAATTTTTATATTTCTTTGTATAGGCAGGGTTTCATCGTGTTGCCCAGGCTGGTCTCGAATTCCTGGGCTCAAGCGATCTGCCTGCCTCAGCCTCCCAAAGTGTTGGGATTACAAGTGTAAGCCACCACACACAGATAAATTTTTTTTTTTTTTTGAGACGGTGTTTCGCTCTTGTTGACGACTGGAGTGCAGTGGTGCGATCTCGGCCCACACAACCTCCACATCCCAGGTTCAAGTGATTCTCCTGCCTCAGCCTTCCCGAGTAGCTGGAATTATAGGCCCCCGCCACCATGCCTGGCTAATTTTTTCTTTTTTTTTAGTAGAGATGGAGTTTCACCACGTTGGCCAGGCTGGTTTCGAATCCCTGACCTCAGGTGATCCACCTGCCTTGGCCTCCCAAAGAGCTGGGATTACAGGCGTGGGCCACACCTGGCCTTAAAAATTTTTAAATATTTATTAATATTTAATTTTTATTAATAAAAATATTTTTGTACAGCTGTACATATTTTAAACTAAATGTTTTACAAGAGTCAAAACATTTAAAAATTTAAATTTATAAAGTAAAAAATTGTAGTAAGTTAAGGTTATTACAGGAAAAAAGTTTTATAAATTTAGTGTAGCCCAAGTGTACAGTGTTTACAAAGTCTAGAGTAGTGTGTAGTCATGTCCTAGGCCTTCACATTCACCCACTACTCACTCACTCAGAGCAACTGCTTTTTTTTTTTTTTTTGAGATGGAGTCTCACTCTGTCGCCCAGGCTGGAGTGCAGTTGTGCAATCTAGGCTCACTGCAACCTCTGCCTCCCGGGTTCAAGCGATTCTCCTGTCTCACCCTCCTTAGTAGCTGGGACTATCGGCACGTACCACCACGGCTGGCTAATTTTTGTATTTTCTTTTTTAGCAGACGGGGTTTCACCATGTTGGCCAGGATGGTCTCGATCTCTTGACCTCGTGATCCGCCCTTCTCGGCCTCCCAAGGTGCTGGGATTACAGGCATGAGCCACTGTACCTGGCCACTCAGAGCAACTTCTTGTCCTGCAAGCTCCATTTATGGTAAGTGCCCTTGACAGGTGTGCCATTTTTATCTTTTATACTGTATTTTTTTTTTTTTTTTTTGAGACAGAGTCTCACTCTGTTGCCCAGGATGGAGTGCAGTGGTGCATTCTTGGCTCACTGCAACCTCTGCCTCCTGGGTTCAAGCAATTCTTGTGCCTCAGCTTACCTGAGTAGCTGGGACTACAGGTGTGCGCCAGCACACTAACTTTTTTTATTTTTAGTAGAGACAGGGTTTTGCTATGTTGGCCTGGCTGGTCTCGAAGTCCTGACCTCAGGTCATGCACCTGCCTCGGCCTCCCAAAGTGCTGGGATTACAGGAGTTAGCCACTGCGCGCGGTCCTATACTGTGTTTTTACTATATTTTTTCTATGTTTAGATATGCAAATACTTACCATTGTGTTACAATTGCCTACAGTCTCCAGTACCATAATATGCTGTATAGGCTTGCAGCCTAGGAGCAATAGGCTATACCATCTAGTCTAGATGTGTAGTAGGCTATACCATCTAGCTTTATGTAAGTACACTTTGTAATGTTAGCACAATGACAAAATGGCTTAATGATGCATTCCTTAAAACATATCCCCATTGATAAGTAACACATGACTGTATATCATCTTATAAAAAGTGCATAAATCAGGACAAATGGCCATGCACTTGTTCTTTCCAATAGAAAGGTATCAAAAACTCAAAAGAAAAAAGTAGTTTTCATGTCTGAGGAATTACTACTTAACTAAATTTGAGGAATACCAACTTTCTGTATTTTTTTCTGTGGGAAATTTGCAAAGATAATGCAGAATACCGAGTTCAGTCACTGTTGGGAAATAGGAGAGCAGCCATTAGGATTTTAAAGGTTATTTCCAAGCATTTAGGTGTGTGTATATGTATGATGGATCCTTCAAATACACTTTTTTTTTTTTTTTTAGACAGAGTCTTGCTCTGTTGCCCAGGCTAAAGTACAGTGGCACAATCTCAGCTCACCGCAACCTCCACCTCCTGGGTTCAAGCAATTCTCCTGCCTCAGTCTCTCAAGTAGTTGAAATTACTTTTTGTATTTTTAAGAGAGACGGGGTTTTGCCATGTTGGCCAGGCTGGTCTTGAACTCCTGAGCTCAAGTGAAGCTGCCTCAGCTTCCCAAAGTGCTGGGATTACAAGCGCGAGTCACCATGCCCAGCCCAAATATACCCTTAATAGTTAATATTAACATTTAAGCAAAACTAAAGCATTATCACGTCATGGTTTTGATCTTAAAAAAAAAATCATTTGTAAATCTGCCTGGACTGAGATGGATGGATTTGTATTGTCCTACTTTGATGAGCACTGGGGGGATATGGTTATCATCCTGCTTTTGATCTACCAAAAGGGGTGAAGAACATCTGCATTTTACACTTTATTTAACATTAATAAAATGATAAACACAGTTACAGGCAAACGACAATTCAGTACACTTAGTTAGATAATAGTTTAAAATTTACATATTCACAAGCTTGTACATCCTTCACCACCATGGAATATTTTAGTCTATGTAGTCAAAGTCTTCTGGAATTCCAAAAGTTTTATCAATTTTATTTCCTTCAAACCCAAATTTTCTTTTGGCCCAAGATTTTATTGCGAATATGTTATCTATAAAGAAAATTGAGAAATAATTTTGAGAAAAACACAATCATAAAACATTTCAAGTATAATTATCTTCATTGTTCTTTTATTTCCTTCTATTAACTTTCAGATATATCAAAATAAGGAGTTTTCTGTATTTTTAAGAGTAATGGCAACTAATTAAAAAGTACTTAAGGCCAGGTGCGGTGGCTCATGCCTGTAATCCCAGCACTTTGGGAGGCCAAGGCAGGCGGATCATGAGGTCAGGAGTTTGAGACCAGCCTGGCCAATATGGTGAAAACCATCTCTACTAAAAATACAAAAATTAGCCGGGCATGGTTGGTGGCAGGCACCTGTAATCCCAGCTACTCGGGAGGCTGAGGCAGGAGAATCGTTTGAACCTGGGAGGCAGAGGTTGTGGTGAGCTGAGATCACACCATTGCACTCCAGCCTGGGCAACAGGAGTGACACTTTGTATCAAAAAAAAAAAAAGTATTTAAATACTATTTTGAACAAGTTAATAGATCTCATATTTAAAAATTCTGTAAGCTGCTTGCTGCTAAATACCAGACTTAAGAATAATAGAAAAACAGGGACAGGTTAATGGTGTCTCTTCTACATTTCCACAGCAGAGGCCAGGACGGTTGCCTCAGGAATTAAAGTTGCTCCTGTTCCCAAAGGGAATACATTCTCTCCAGACCCTTCTTCCTGTCCCACAGACAGTAATGGCTTCCAGACAATCAGGCCAGTACTAGGGAGAGGGGGTGGGGAGCAGGGAAAGGGGTTCTGTTAAGACTAAGAACAGAAATGTCCTCAGCATCTCCTGGGGGGATTTAAAATGCATTAACGACTTAAAAAAAGTGGTATGTCTACTTCAAGGGATTTATCCCAAGGAAATAAAACGAACTGTGTACAAGGACTTTTGGTCAAGGGTCTTTATCCCAGTGCCATAATAGAAAAAATAAAAGCAATCTAAATGTCTACTCGTCAGGAAGCTAGTGAGGGAGGCAGGACCGTGCCAGTGTGCTCACACTGGCTGCACTGGGGAGGTTGGGAGGAACAGTGGATTTTTTTTTCCTTTTTTTTTTTCCCTTGAGACAAGATCTTGCTTTGTCTCCCAGGCTGGAGGGCAGTGAGTGGTGCAATCTCAGCTCACTGCAGCCTCCACCTTCTAGGCTCAGGCAACCCTCCAACCTCAGCCCCATGAGTAGCAGAGACAAACAGGCGTAGGCCACCACACCCGGCAACTTTTGTATTTTTTGTAGGGATGAGGTTTCACCATGTTGCCCAGGCTGGTCTTGAACTCCAAGCCCAAGCAATCCACCCACCTCGGCCTCCCAAAATGCTGGGATTACAAGTGTGAGCCACTGTGTCCAGCCTTTCTTTTCTTAATTTCATACATTTCTTTAATTTACATACACAACCTTTATGATGAAAATGTATTACACACACAGAAAAAATAATGGTATAAGATTTTATAGCTTGTCAGAGTATTCTGTAAAACGTTAAACACTCTATTAGTAGTGATAATGAAGTAAAGGGTTAGAATAGGTTCTTCTGGAATGTTACGGGCTGAATCATTTCCCCCCAAATTTGTATGTTGAAGTCCTAGCCCCTACTACCTCAGAATGTTACTATATTGAAACAGATCTTTAAAGAGGTGATTAAGTTAAAATGAGGTCATTGGGGTGGGCCCTAATCCAGTAGGATTGGTGTCTTTATAAGAAAAGGATCACAAGGTCAAGAGATCGAGACCATCCTGGCCAACATAGTAAATCCTGTCTCTACTAACAATACAAAAAGATTAGCTGGACGTGGTGGCGTGCGCCTGTAGTCCCAGCTATTCCGGAGGCTGAGGCAGGGGAATTGCTTGAACCCGGGAGGCAGAGGTTGCAGTGAGCTGAGATTGTGCCACTGCACTTGAGCCTGGAGAGAAAGCAAGACTCCGTCTCAAAAAAAAAAAAAAAAAAAAAAAAAGGAAGAAAAGGATTGGCTGGTTGCGGTGGCTCATGCCTGTAATGCCAGCAATTTGTGGGGCTGAGGCAGGCAGATTGCCTGAGGTCAGGAGTTCGAGAGACCAGTCTGGCCAACATGGTGAAACCCCGTCTCTACTAAAAATACAAAAAAAATTAGCCGGGCATGGTGGCGTGCGCCTATAATCCCAACTACTCGGGAGGCTGAGGCAGGGAAATTGCTTGAACCAGGGAGGTGGAGGTTGCGGTGAGCTGAGATTGCACCACTGCACTCCAGCCTGGGCAACACAGCAAGACTCCATTTCAATAAAAAAAGGAAATTTGGACACATTGAGAGACACAGGAAAAACTGTGAGAGGACACAGGGAGAAGGAAGACCTACAGAAGAAACCAAACCTGCCAACATCTTGATCTTGAAATTTGATCCTCCAGGATGGTGAGAAAAATTTCTGTTGTTTAAGCCACCCTATCTGTGATGTTTTGTTCTGGCATCTCTAGCAAACTAATACATGGAGTTTGATCACTTTTTAAAATATTTTTTCTATGGAAGTTTATTTCCAAGTATCAAATATTGATAAACACCTTTCTGGAATGAATTTTATGGAGAATACTACTGCATCAAATAGAATAATGTTAACAAAATTAACTTCTTTCAATCAAAGTGTTGTGGAATGTCAACAGATATTAAAATGATCTTTACTCTTTGTAACAATCTAAAATGAATCTTTACTTTTCCTAACAACCTAAGAGAGAATGTTAAAATAACACCATAAGATATTCTAGGATAATTTTTACCAGTCTCTGCCCAACCAGTACATTCTTGCTAATCACATCCAAATGTTATGTCTGCTGCTACATAAGACAAGTATCAGGTACACTGCAGGTATTACAGAATGTGAAAAACCTATGCCTTCAAGTTGACATAAGAGTGAAAAAATAATTTATTACTAAACAATTACAAAGTGATAGGTGTCTCAGAGAGAAAAGGCCAAGTCTTACGTGTATAGCTTACAGGATAGGCTTCATGAATACAGAAAGATTTCTAGGAAATGAGAGAACAGATACAACAATGTAGGAAGCTTGCAGGGAACAAACTTCAAACCTGGATCAGAAATGAGAATGAGGCACCAGGGTAAGACTATTGAATAGCCTCTACAGGAAGGATTTCCTGATTCATAGGAGGATAAGAAACCATTTCATTATAAACATTTAAAGGTTAAAAGCAAGAAAAAGAACAAATAAAAACCTCTCCACAACAATGCCTAATGGACCAATTCAAAGAAGACTCTGATTAAACATTTCTTTGGGCCACTGGATGTTGGCCTTCAAGATAAAATGTCACTGAGAATCTTGATAGTTCATTCTCTGTCAAATAATTTCCCTATTTAATGTAGAAATTTTTATAAATGGATATAGAATAATTTTTTTTCTTTTAAAGAAACAACCTTAAGACTGGCAGAATTTCTGTTTGATTTATATGGTGGCACAGCAAAGATACCTATAGGAATAGGATGGGCAATATCATTTGCAATGAATCTAGGTTGGGCCCTCACAACACCTGTCCCTCTTCACTCGTTAAGATTCCTCTCATATGTGTTTACAAAAACCTCACCATCTTAATTGTTAAGCAAGGTTTCATATGATATAATTGAAGTCACACTTAAAGTGTATTTAATATCACAAAACATTTAGATGTGGCATTTCTATACTTAGACTCTGAGGTAATCTCTCATCCTATAGAACTGAGATACTGAATTGTTGAACAGTATATATTCTCAATTCTAGCCACATTTTTAAGGACTTTTTTATTTTCTTGAGACAGTGTCTCACTCTTGCTCAGGCTGGAGTGCAGTGGCACGATCTCAGCTCACTGCAACCTCCGCCTCCTGGGTTCAAGCAATTCTCCTACCTCAGCCTCCTGAGTAGCTGGTATTACAGGTGTGTGCCACCATGCCTGGCTAATTTTTGTATTTTTAGTAGAGACAGGGTTTCATCATGTTGGCCAGGCTGGTCTCGAACTCCTGACCTCAAGTGATCCTCCTGCCTCAACCTCCCAAAGTACTGGGATTACGGGCATAAACCACCACGCCCGGCCAGGACTTTTTTAAGTAAAAAGAAAGCAAACTTTCTTTCTATGTGATAATTTTAATATGAATATTAAAACAAACTT
This sequence comes from Pongo pygmaeus, assembly GCF_028885625.2. Taxonomy (NCBI): domain Eukaryota; kingdom Metazoa; phylum Chordata; class Mammalia; order Primates; family Hominidae; genus Pongo; species Pongo pygmaeus. The sequence goes on along the minus strand of NC_072376.2, from coordinate 166,356,626 downwards.
TAAAAGCTATATGATAAATAAGACTGCAATTTCATTAAAAAACAAACTAAAGGCCAATTATATTGATTTTACCAATCTACCTAATTCTAAAATAGACTAGGGAAAAAATCATTCTTATTACTATTTTCTTTCTGTTTGTTGTGAAGGTGGTGGTTTTCTGAGGTGTGATGCTTTCTCTCTTATCTCCGTCTTTTCGTAACACATGTTTAAGCTGGAAGCTGGAAGGAGTAAGTTGTAACTTTAAATGGAAATATGGTTCTTAACAGCTCTTTCTGCTGTTCTAAAAATATCTTTCTTCCTCATGGTTTTAAAAGTCCCAGGTTCTTCTGCAGCTAATAGGATAGGAAAAAAAAAAGCCATTCCAAATGTTTTTCCAATTATAATTTTGGAAGTTTATGATCAATTGGAAAACATGAACTTTTTTAAGAGAAGAAAAGGAAAAGGGGAGTATTTATCTACGTGTCCAACATGGTGCTGAAGGGCTTACAAACTGTCTTATTTAATCCTCCCAAAATTGGAGGTAGGTATTATTTATCCACATTGAACAGATGAGGAAGTAGGCTGAGAGAGGGTCAAGAGGTCACACAGCAAGTAAGGAGAACAGCTTGGATTCTTTTCAAAGCCACCTTCCTCCCACTACACACATGCTGCCTGTGCCTACTGTGTGCTGAGCCTCTTTGTTGAAAATACTGGGGGAAATCACCTTGGATTCCTATCTTATATTTAACCTAAAAATCCACATTTATTTATACTTTGTGGGACACTTATTTCATGTCAGTTTGCTGTTTCACCCTCTGTTCTTACCACTAAAGCATTACCTTACTTAAGAAATAACTTTGTAATAAATGAAACTGCAATTTCAGAAAAAAAAAATCCGAAAGGCCAATTATATTGATTTTACCAATCTATTTAATTCTAAAATAGAGTAGGAAAAAAATAATTATTATATTTTTTGTGTGAAACAGAGGCCTGGACAGGGAGTCAGAGAAACCTGGCTCTAGCATGTTCTTCCAGTGACTAATCGCCTTTGACTAAACATAGTCATTTTAAGTCCAGCCAAAAAAGCTGGATTATAATTCCCGTTCTGCTGTCTGACACATGTGTGGCCTTGGACTCCTGAGGGTCTTAGTTTTGTCTCCTAAATTAGGGATAATAATCATATCTACCTCACAAGATTATCATGAAGATAAAATGAGAATGAACCACAGACATTACAATAACTGGCAAATAGTCCTCAACAAACCTTAGCTATTATTATTATTATTATTATTAGCAAGATGATAAATCTTTAAGATTTCATTATCTTAAAGTGTAGCTTACATTAATATATATGAAAGTTAAGTGATTAGCCCAAGTGACTTATCTTGGGAAAAGTTGTACAAAAGTTAAACTGGAAGCAATCATTAGTTTTACAAAAATATCTTATGCTTTACAAAATGACTCATAAGATTATAAAAAAACCTTAAATAACTGAAATGATTTAATATGTAAACATTTCAGTAATGCAAACATTTTACATTAACGTCCTTTCTTGAACAAAGCTAGCACAAGGTATCTGAATTTCACGTCACAGTAAGTGTGAAGGGAGTTTAGCTATAGTTTATCAGCATTATTATAGTACATACCAGTCCATCTGTTAGCAGCTTCTTTGGCTACTTTATTTGCTTGGCCTGAAAAAAAATTATATATATAAAATGAAATGTATTTATATGTATATATAAAATTATCTTTAGCTATGTATACATTTGTATTTTTTCATATGAACAAATTTTTATAAAATTTATGTATAAAATGGCTATGAAAAAAGCTGAAATAGTGACATAATATTGTATTTTACAAACTCTTGCAAATTCTCAAGGAAATTTAGGGAGTTGCAGTAATATTAGTAATTAATGGAAAGTCAAAGTGAACAATTTCCCTTTCCTAAGTGTCCATCATCATTGTACTTGCTCCTTTAAAGACAACATGTAAGTTTAAATAAGATGTTTTTCAAACAACTCACCATACCAAAATACAACAAAATAAGTTAAATTTAATGATAAGAATTTTACTATATAGGCATTATAAGACCACAATAAGTGTGACTCTAAAAAAAATTTTAGTGATAAGAAAGTAATCTCATAGCAGGAAGTATTTACTTTTACTTTAGAGTTAAATACACATCGTGCTATCAAATGTATCTGTATGTATATTATGTACTTCAAGTTAATCTGCACAGCATGTAACAATGCCATGATTAACGGGGCATTAACTATTACTTACGATGATGGCATTTTTAATTGAAAGATAATTTATATGTCACAAAATTCAGCATAGTAAACTATATAATTCAGTAATTTTTATTTATTTATTTACTTATTTAGGGACTGGGTCTCACTCTGTCTTCCAAGCTGGAGTGCCATGGTGTGATCATAGCTCACTGTAGCCTCAAACTCCTGGGCTTAAGCAATCCTCCTGCCTCAGTTTTCTGAGCAGCTGAGACTACAGGCATGCGCCACCATGCCCAGCTCATTTTTTATTTCTTGTAGAGATAGGGGTCTTGCTATGTTGCCCAGGTTGGTCTCCAACTCCTGGCCTCAAGCGATCCACCCCATCTTGGCCTCCTAAAGTGCTAGGATTACAGGTATGGGGCACCATGCCTGGCTTTCAGTGGTTTTTATGATAGTCACAAAATTGTACAACCATTATAGTATTTAATTCCAGAACATTTTTTTCATCACCCAGAAAAAACCCTTGTGCCCCTTAGCACTCACTCCACATTCCTTCTCCCTCCGTCCCCTGGCAACTACTAACCTAGTTGCTGTCTCTTCTCTATGGATTTCCCTTTTGTGTACATTTCATATGAACGAAACATACGATATGTGGTCTTTTAGGTCTGGCCTCTCTCACTTAACACAATGTTTTCAAGGTTCATTCATGTATCAATACCTCATTCTTTTTTATGCTAGGTACTATTTTACAATTTGCTTATCCTTTCATCAGCTGATGGACATTTGGGCTGTTTCTGCTAATACGAATAATTTTTGTGTGGACATATTTTCAATTATCTTGGGTATATATTTTGGCGAAGAGATAAACTGTTTGCCAAAGTGGTAGCACCACTTTATAATACCACCAGCAATCTAAGAGTTCCAGTCTCTCCACAGTCTCATCACTTATTATTTTCTATTTTTTTTTTGAGACGGAGTTTTGCTCTTGTTGCCCAGGGTGGAGTGCAATAGCGTGGTCTTGGCTCACTGCAACTTCCGCCTCCCAGGTTCAAGCAATTCTCCTGCCTCAGCCTCCCGAGTAGCTGGGATTACAGGCATGCGCCACCACACCCAGCTAATTTTGTATTTTTAGTAGAGACAGGGTTTCACCATGTTGGTCAGGCTGGTCTCCAAGTCCCAACCTCAGGTGATCCACCTGCCTCGGCCTCCCAAAGTGCTGGGATTACAGGCGTGAGCCACCATGCCCAGCCTCGTTATTTTCTATTTTTACATTATAGCCATCCTAATGGGTGTTGATATGGTTTGGCTGTGTCCCCACTCAAATCTCCTCTTGAATTGTAACACCCACAATTCCCACGTGTTGTGGGAGGACCCCAGTGGGAGGTGATTGAATTATGGGGGCGTGTCTTTCCTGCCCTGTTCCCATGATAGTGAATGAGTCTCACAAGATCTGATGGCTTTAAAAATGGGAGTTTCCCTGCACAAGCTCTCTTCTCATCTGCCACCATGTGAGACGTACCTTTCACCTTCCGCCATGATTGTGAGGTTTCCCCAAATACGTGGCACTGTAAGTCCAATAAACCTCTTTCTTTTGTAATTGCCAAGTCTCAGGTATGTCTTTATTAGCAGTGTGAAAACAGACTAATACAAGTGTGAAGTAGTATCTCACTGGGGTTCTGATTTGCATTTCCTAATGATTTTGTGTATCTTTTCATGTGCTTACTGGCCATCTGTATATCTTCTTGGGGGAAGTGTCCGTTCATATCCTTTGCTCATTTTTCAACTGGGTTGTCTTTCTATTGTTGTATTATGAGTTCTTTATATATTTTGGATACTAGACACTTGTCAGATATAGGACTTGTGAATATTTTCTTCCATCCTGAGTTCACTTTTCACTTTCTTTTTTTCTTTTTGTGATGGAGTCTCTGTCACCCAGGCTGGAGTGCAGTGGTACAATCTTGGCTCACTGCAACCTCTGCCTTCCTGGTTCAAGCGATTCTCCTGCCTCAGCCTCCTGAGTAGCTGGGATTACAGATGTGTGCCACCACACCTGGCTAATTTTTGTATTTTTAGTAGAGATGGGGTTTCACCATGTTGGCCAGGCTGGTCTCAAACTCCTGGCTTCACATGATCCGCCCGCCTTGGCCTCCCAAAGTGCAGGGATCACAGGCATGAGACACTGTGCCCAGCCTCTTTTTACTTTCTTGATATTGTACAAAACTTTTTAATTTTGATGAAGTCCATTTATCTACTTTTTCTGTGGTTGTTTCTGCTTTTGGTGTCATATTCAAGGAATTGTTGCTTAACCCAAGGATGAAGAAATAATAAATCCGGCCTGGCGCAGTGGCTCATGCCTGTAATCCCAGCACTTTGGGAGGCCGAGGCGGGCAGATCACGAGGTCAGATCAAGACCATTCTGGCTAACACGGTGAAACCCCGTCTCTACTAAAAATGTAAAAAATTAGCCAGGTGTGGTGGTGGGTGCCTGTAGTCCCAGGTACCCGGAGGTTGAGGCAGGACAATGGCCTGAACCCGGGAGGCAGAGCCTGCAGTGAGCCGAGATCACGCCACTGTACTCCAGCCTGGGCGACAGTTTCATAGTTTTAGCTCTTCCATGTAGGTCTTTGATCCATTTGAGTTAATTTTTTTGATGTAAGGTGGGGGTTCAGATTAATTCATTTGCATGTGGATATCCAGTTGTGCCCAATACCATAAGCTAAAAACATGATTTCTTTCCTGATTCCATGGTCTTGGCACCTTTGTTGAAAATCAATTGGGTTTATTTCCGGACTCTTGATTCCATTCCATTAATCTATGTCTATTCTTTTTTTTTTTTTTGAGACAGAGTCTCGTTCTGTCGCCCAGGCTGAAGTGCAGTGGCATGATCTTGGCTCACTGCAAGCTCCGCCTCCTGGGTTCACGCTACTCTCCTGCCTCAGCCTCCCGAGTAGCTGGGACTACAGGCACCCACCACCATGCCTGGCTAATTTTTTATATTTTTAGTAGAGATGGGGTTTCACCATGTTAGCCAGGATGGTCTCCATCTCCTGACCTCGTGATCCACCTGCTTCGGCCTCCGAAAGTGTGTATGTCTATTCTCATACCACTACCATACTGTCTTGATAACTGTAGCCTTGTAGCGAGTTTTGAAATTGGGAAATTTGAGTCTGTAACTTTGTTCTTTTTCAAGATTCTTTTGACTATTCTGGATCTCTTGCCTTTCCATATGAAACTTAAGATCAGCTTACCAATTTCTGCAAAAAAGCAGCTGAAATTTTGATAGGTTTAGCATTGAATCTGTAGATCAATTTGGGGAGTAGTTCCTTAATAATATTGTCTTTCAGCCGGGTGCAATAGCTCACGCCTGGATTCCTAGCACTTTGGGAGGCTGAGGCAGGAGGACTGCTTGAGCCCAGGAGTTCAAGACCAGTGTAGCAGGACCCCGTCTCTGCAAAAAAGATAATTAAAAAAAAAAATAAGCCAGGTGTAGCAGTGCACACTTCTAGTCCCAGCTATTAATTTTTTTCTATTTCTCTTTCGTCTAGCTAAAGGTTTGTCGACTTTGTGATCCGCTTAAAGAACCAATTTTTGGGCCGGGTGTGGTGGCTCATGCCTGTAATCCTAGCACTTTTGGAGGCCGAGGCGGGCAGATACCAGAGGTCAGGAGTTCGAGACAAGCCTGGCCAACATGGCAAAACCCCGTTTCTACTAAAAATACAAAAAAAAAAAATTAGCCGGGTGTGGTGGCTCATGCCTGTAATCCTAGCACTTTTGGAGGCCGAGGCAGGCAGATCACCAGAGGTCAGGAGTTCGAGACAAGCCTGGCCAACATGGAGAAACCCCGTTTCTACTAAAAATACAAAAAAAAAATTAGCCGGGCGTGGTGGTGGGCACCTGTAATCCCAGCTACTCAGGAGGCTGATGCAGGAGAATCGCTTGAACCCGGAGGCGGAGGTTGTAATGAGCCAAGATCGCACCACTGCACTCCCACAAGAGTGAAACCCCGTTTCAAAAAAAAAAAAAAGCTGCATGCAGTGGCTCACGCCTGTAATTGCAGCACTTTGGGAGGCTGAGGCAGGCAGATCACGAAGTCAAGAGATCGAGACCATCCTGGCCAACATGGTGAAACCTCGTCTCTACTAAAAATACAAAAAAAAAAAAAAAAAAAAGCTGGGCGTGGTGGCGCTTGCCTGTAGTCTCAGCTACTTAGGAGGCTGAGGCAGAAGAGTTGCTTGAACCCAGAAGGCGGAGGTTGCAGTGAGCTGAGATCATGCCACTGCACTCCAGCCTGGTGACAGAGCAAGACTCCACCTCAAAAAAAAAAAAAAAAAAAAAAAAAAGAACCAATTTTTGGTTTTGATTTTCTCCTTTTTCATTTCTCTTTGAATATATTTAAAGTGTCTTTGTCTAGTAAGTCCAACACATGGGCTTTCTCAGGAACAGTTTCCATTGAAAACAGTTTCCACTGAAAACAGTTTCCATTGAAACATTTTTACTCCAGTATGTGAGCCATAGTTTATTTCTTTGTATGTCTTGCAATCTTTTTGTTGCAAAACTGGATATTTAAAATGTTAGCCTGAGTAACATGGTGAAATCCTGTCTCTACAAAAAATACAAAAATTAGCTCAGCACGGTGGCATGTGCTTGTAGTTCCAGCTACTCAGGGGACTGAGGCAGGAGGATTGCTTGAGCCCAAGAGGTTGAGGCTGCACTGAGTCATGATCATGCCACTGCACTCCAGCTGAGGCGACAGTGAGAGTGTCTCAAAAAAAAAAAGTAATAATTAATTTAAAAAATAATATAAGGCGTTGTAATCTCAGCTACTTGGGAGGCTGAGGCATGAGAATCACTTGAACCTGGCCAGGAAGCAGAGGTTGTAGTGAGCCAAGATCGTGCCACTGCACTCCAGCTTGGGTTACACAGCAAGATTCTGTCTAAAAAAAAAAATATATATATATATATATATAAATAGCAACCCTAGAAAGCAGATTTTTCCCCCTCCCCAGGATTGTGGATTGTTGCTTGTAGTAGTTGTTACAATTTGTTTAGTAATTTTCCTGAACTCAATCTGTAAAGTCCATGTTCTTAAGTGTGGCCACTGAAGCTCTACTTGGTTAGCTTAGCGGTCAAGCTATTAATTGAACAGAGATTTCCTTAAACGCTTGGACTAAACCTCTATGAAGAGGTTCTCTTTTCCAACGGGCTCAGCCGTCTTTGCTAAGAGGGTTTGCATGTGCTGCGACATGCGTTCTCAGCAAGGTAGTTTATAACTCTGACTTAGTCTTCGCTTCTTGCTTGCACAGAGCATCAAGGTCAGTTAGATGTGGGGACTGTCCCAGGTTTTTACTGAGAATGTGAACAACCCTAAGCATGCATGTAGGCCTTCTATATTTCCAGGAATATGTTGCTCTTCAAGGCTCTCATGAACATATAATTTAGTTTCTCCTTTTTTTTTAGAAGGGTCTCACTCTGTCACCCAAGCTGGAGCACAGTGGCGCCATCATGGCTCATTGCAGTCTTGATCTCCTAGGCTCAAGTGATCCTCCCACCTCAGCCTCCTGAGTAGCTAGTACTACAGGCACATGCCACCATGCCTAATTTTAAATTTTTTACACAGATGGAGTTTTGCCATTTTCTTCAGACTGGTTTTGAACTCTTGGGCTCAAGCAATCTTCCCAAAGTGTTAGGATTATAGGCATAAACCACTGCATCTGGCCCTTTTAGGCTTTTTGATTAGTCTACTGTTTGCCTCAACTGTTATTCATCAACAATGATTAACTGAGAAGTTAAAATTATTGTTTATAATTGTTATAGACAAACACTCCCCACAGAGAGGATTTTAGCATTGGGCATACCCCAGGCCAGATCAAATAAAGACAGTTTTTCCTACTGGTGTCCTCCAGGGAACCACCAAACATGTAAATAATGACAATTCTTTGGGATCAAGGCTCTTACAGAGCTCCAGCTGCATTTTGCTCCCCTAGACAGTAGGAATGCAGGGTTGTTATCCTTCAAGGTCACTGCTGAGGTGAGAGTGGGAAATGAGTATAGGCAAATTCAATACCGCAAAGCTCATTATTCTTACTCAGAGTCTGCTAATTTTCCTCAGTAGGCTCCTGTAAGCCTTTGGTTAATTTCCAGAGTTCTGAAAAAGTAGACTACAACAATTTTTGCAAGTTTTCTGAAAGGGCAAAGTTTCAGAAGTCTTTACTCCACCTTTTTACTGTCATCCTGGCATTTATTTATAAGAAAATTACTTAAGTACCTCTAAGATATTTTCAAGTATTTTTGTGGGAATTTAATTTCTACTAACATGTTTTATCTGGTCACATTTGAATAATGGTCAGAATAGCTAAATTAAAAAATTCTTTAAAGAATTGTTGCTTTTCCCCTTCAAAATAAATAAGAATTGTTGCTTTTAAATATCACTTCTTTGATATTGCAATTAATGTTTGTTGTTGTTGTTTTGAGACTGTTTCACTCTGTCACCCAGGATGGAGTGCAGTGCGTGATGTTGGCTCACTGTAGCCTTCGCCTCCCCAGTTCAAGCGATTCTCCTGCCTCAGCGTCCAGAGTAGCTGGGATTACTGGTGTGTGTCACCATGCCCGGCTAATTGTTGTATTTTTAATAGAAACAGCATTTCACCAAGTTGGCCAGGCTGGTCTCAAACTCCTGACCCCTAGTGATCTGCCTGCCTCTGCCTCCAAAGCAATTAGTCTTCTAAATACTTGCTTAATGATATCAATAATTCAACTGGCATAATTAAATATATGTATTTCTCACGGGTGTTAATGAGAAATAAGAAAATACATAGCCATGCCGCATATGAACAAATGGTTATGGCTACAGTCACCAAATTGTTCTCTGAATAAAATCATGACAGACTTAGAGATAAGCCTGAGCAATATAATATGGGGGGCTATAGCCATGCTACTAAGAACCAAATCCTATTAAAATCAATTTGTGAAACTCATAAGCCTTTAATCCAGTATAATCTGTTCTGCGTTACCATGATAGCTGAAATCCCATGAAACCCCTATCAAAAAGTGCATTTTAAAAACAATAATTTCATTGAGGAATGGAGATTTGGGGTGAGTAGAGGTTAAAGTCTTAAGAAGTTCTCTAAAGTTAGTGATAATGGGATCACTGGCATCTACTACTTAAATATTTAAATTTCTTGGATTTGTGGGTTTACACTTTTCATCGAATTTGAAAAACTTTAGCTTTTATTTCTTCAGATATTTTTCTGGCTCAGCAACCTCTCCTCCCACCAAAACATACTCCATTTGGGACTGTAATTACACATATCTATAGGTCCCTTGAAGTTGTCTTAAGGCTCACAGATGCCATTTTCATATTTTAAAAATTTTTATTTTATTTATATGGGAGTCAAGGACTCCATATGCTGTCCAGGCTGGTCTCGAACTCCTGGGCTCAAGTGATCCATCCACCTTGGCCTCCCAAAGTGCTGGAATTACAGGAATGAGCCACTGCGCCTGGCCCCATTTTCATATTTTTTAAATTCTTTATTTTCTGTGTTTCATTTTGGATGTTTCTATTGCTGTATCTTCAACTAACATCAATTCTTTCTTCTGCAAAATTTAATCTGCTGGTAATTTACCATCGTGTATTTTTCATGTCAGACATTGTAGTTTTCATGTCCAAAAGTTTGACCTGGGTCTTTTTTATATCTTCTCTATTTCCACTTAACTTTTTGAACATATGGAATACAGTTATAATAACTTTTTAAATGTTCTGGTCTTCTGATCCAAATTTCTGGGTCAATTTTGATTGATGGAGTATTCTGCTCATTATAGATCATGTTTTCCCACTTCTCTCCAGGCCTGGTAGTCTTTGCTTGTATGCCAGACATAATGAATTTTATCTTGCTAGATGTTAATCCTTTTTCAAGAAACAGGGTCTCACTCGGTTGCCCAGGCTGGAGTATAGTGGCACGACCATAGCTCACTGCAGCCTTGAACTACTGGGTGCAAGCAATCCTCCCATCTCAGCCTCTCAAGTAGAAAGGTAATAAAACTGGAGGAAGAAAACTTGACTAAAGTGCATGCCAGCATGACCAGCTAATTTTAAATTGTTTGTAGAGATAGGGTCTCACTCTCTTGCCCAGGCTAATCTCAAACTCCTAGCCTAAAGCTATCTTCCTGCCTTGGCCTCCCAAAGTGCTGGGATTACAGGCATGAGCCACTGTGCCTGGAAAAAAAGATGATAATCTTTAATAAATTTTTTAAAATGCACAAAGCCAGGAAGGAAGGATTCTTACTCTCTCATTCCCAAGTAAAAAATTAATATATCTCTAATAGACTCCATTATAAGTTCTCCAGGATCCATCTTTACATGGTTGTATAAATAACTATTAAAAGATAACCTAGTCTGATGTTGATGAAAAATGATAAAGGCCAAGCATGGTGAATCACACCTGTAATCCCAGAACTTTGGGAGGCCAAGGGGAGAGAATTGCTTGAGGCCAGGAGTTCGAGACCAGCTGGGCAATACAGCGAGACACCATCTCTATAAAAAATAAAAGTAAAAGTAAACTAGCTGGGTATGGTGGCATGTGCCTGTAGTCCCAGCTACTTGGGAAGCTGAGGTGGGAGAATGACTTGAGCTTGCGGGGGTTGAGGCTACAGTGAAGTGCACTGCACTTCAGCCTGGGAGACAGAGCAAGGCCCTGTCTCCAAAAAAAAATCTCACTGAAAACCAGAAAATTTCAGGTTTGTTCTCTCAGTGAGACCTCATATACTGTAATACTCATTCACAATGGCATGTTTTCCTTGGGTTGGGAAATAAATTACCAAAGTTATAAATTCAAGGGTTAAGATAGACAGCAGAATGCAGGCAACCAGTTTAAAATTTCAGTTGCTGCCTCCTCAACTGTGTTATTCCACCCTCCAGAAAGTTCACCGTCCTTTGTATACCCTGAACTTCTTTTCTGAAGTTTTATTACCTAAGAGGTGATGTGTTTGCCAAAAGTGCTACTTGAATCAGACCTACAAGGAATGGCAACATCTTAAATTACATGCCTAAAATACAAGTTTTCCCCACTTCATGAATTGGTCTGGCACAATTCCCTATCTCTGTTAATTTCCTGAACCTTAATGTGATCCACTGGCTCAGGGTCACTATCAGTGTAGGTTACAGTAGTTTAGTAAGCCTAAATAAGAGTTTTATTCATTCCTGAGAGGGCAGAATGTATCAAAATTAAGAAAAGGACTGGGGAGTCAATTGGAGGTGATGTCAGTGAGGGTCACCTGCCCAAGGAAATAGCTGTGGCAGTACAATAGCGACCACGGAGTGGAAAAGCTTATGTCTTTTTGGATATACCTAAGAGTTGTAGGTCCCAGACATAAAAGAGAATGAAACAGGTAAGCAAAGAGGTAGCACACCAAGGAAAAAGTACAAGAATCACACAAAACTGAAATCAGGAAAAAAGGCAAGTAAGAGTAAATGAAGGGTCAGATTTGGTTATCGTGAAACTCAGATTTTTCATGATGAACTGCTAGAGGGCACAGTCATGCTATCCTGAAAATAAATCACCTGAAAGTATTCAACCTAGTTAAGAAAACTGTGCTTGAAGTTCTCTTGCAAGAGAATGAGAAGGTGCTCTAAATAAGGTACACAATGTTCTAAGTCTTCCTGAACAAGCAGTCTGTTTCATTTTGAAGATGAATCATACGCAGGCCTAGCTTCCTAACAGTAACCTTCTACCTGTGAGGTACTCTCCTGTTGTGATGTGCTTGTGCTCACTGAGGATCATCTGGTATTAGTTAAAACTTTCAAACAGATTAGGTGTTTATTTTTGTAGGTGTAGATTTGATTAGCACTTTCTTCTGCAGGACGATGACAAATAAATCTGTGGTCAGCATAAAAGAGCTGACATGTCTCCCGAAATACTTAATTTACAGACAATGACTGGCTCAGGGAGTTCTTCTGCCTCCACCTCTCTTTGAAAATCATCCTGGGTAATCAGCTGAACCAGTGGCACTACATATCACCACCTAGGCTATGTACTCCATATATGTGAATGGTGCCTCCTGGAGTTGTGCAAAGCAGTGACCTGTCTCTAAAATGAAGTTTAACTTTAGATTTACACTAACTGAACTGCTTAAAATTCTTTAATTGTAAAGACCACTGCCAAGGACTAGGCCAGCTTAGTTGCAATCAAACTATCCTCAGGTTAATTTTAACACACCAAATATTTTCCATTTCTTTCAAAGCCTTCTATCACACACTATAATATCAGTTTTTCTATAAGTTTCACTTGGTAAAGTTTCCTAAATAAAAGACAGGCTAAGATAGAAAATTATTTTAAAAGTTATAAATATTTTCCCAAATAATTAAATGCTCTGTCTTTTTACACTCTTTTATCTCCTCAAATATTCACATTTCTATCTTTAAAAAAATATAAACATTATTCAAAACAAGGCTCTGGGGACTCTGGTCTAAAAGAAGGAAAAAAAATCACTGGTATATTTAAAAGGCAACTCAATGTACAGACTGATTTTCTGCAACTTGCAAACTTTTCTACTTATGGTATCATTTTTCCTAGAAGATAATGATGGATTTCTTTACAGAATCAAAGTTCTTGAGGCCAAATTAGCTCTTTTTCTGACTCCTCAGTTCTCTAACCTTATATTTTATGTCTTTATCCTTCTATCCCACACATCTTCCTTAATTTTAAAATGCTTGTAATTTCAAAGTTGTCACTGTTCAATGCTCTAACATTAAGACTTTGTTTTTGAGACAGAGTTCTACTTTGTCACCCAAGCTGGAGTGCAATGGCACGTATAGCACACTGCAGCTTCAACCTCCTGGGCTTGAGGGATTCTCCCACCCCAGCCTCCTGAGTAGCTGGGACTACTGGCATCTGTCACCATGCTTGGCTAATTTTTGTGGTTTTTTTTGTAGAGATGGGATTTCACCATGTTGGCCAGGCTGGTCTTGAACTCCTGAGCTCAAGCAATCCACCCACCTCAGCCTTCCAAAGTGCTGGAATTACAGGCATAAGCCAACGTGCCCGGCACATTAAGACTTCTTAATGGCAATACTAAAGCAATATTTTCCTACTATGTTACAAATACAAAATTAGAGTACTACAAACAGAATACTATCTTAACTGGTTTTATTTTCTCATATACATGGAGAATGGTTAGCAGGCAACTACAAATATAAAGTCTTTTTCATTATCAAAGTTAAAGATCCCTAAGGTATGACACAAACTTACGTATTTCTTCCATGACTTGTGGATCACAGTCTTTGTATTTTTCTACTTCTGCCTTTAGCTGTTCCCTTTGGTCTCGAAGTGAAGAAAGCTCTTTTGCTAGCCTAGTTCGCTCTTCCTGCATTCCAGATAGTTTTATGTTCAATTAACACAAACAAAATTCTATATGTTGTAAGGTAATACATTTTATAACAATTTCATTTTATTTCTTATAAATGATGTGCATTAGACTTTTGACATTATTTATATAAGTATACACACACAGATATTCACAGTATAAGAACAAGCTCAATTCTCATCTTTCCTGAAATCTCAAGTATCTTTTATATATATTGAATAACTAAATGGGAGTTAATATGTAGAATGGAATGCTCATAAATAGGTGAGAGGTTCATGTTAGAACTCTAAGATGACCATGTCGTCGTATGTTAGAGAAAAAAATTATACTACTTTTTGAGTAGTTTCACAAGATTATGTCTATATGTGTAAGTAACATTTTAAGACAACATCGATCATTATACAATTATCTTTAAAAGTGTTCTAGACAATTTTTCAATTTTTAAGAATATTTTAATATATCCTTTATATTTTATATACATTTAAAGAAATAATACAATTGTAGCTTGAGGCCTCCCACCACCTATTCTTTAAAGGTAAACCAGAATAAAGCTTCAAAATACAATATGATCCAATAAAAACCATTTGAAATGTCTAGCCATATTTCTCACTAGCAGGTAGAAGTCATAGTGCTATACGTATTCAATTTGTATTTCTGAAACCTGAAAAGTAAGCCCAAACAAAAACCAAATGTTGGCAAAGATTATAGTACAGAATCATAGGATAAATTCGAGGCAAAATCAAGTAAAGTTCAAACTGCCTAACACGACTCATAAGGTTGCCAGCTACCTTGTATTTTTTATTTGTATTTTTCTACTTTGCTTTTAGCTGTTCCTTTTGGTTCCAAAGTGAAAAGAGTTCCTTTGCTAGCATTTGTACAAGAGACTGCATATACAGAGCAGCACGCTCAGAAGCAGCACAGCCCAGCAGAACTCTCAGCAGTGAGGAAAACTTTCTAGATCTGCACTCTTTACTGCAAGACCCACTAGCCACATGTGGCTACTCAATATATGCAATGTGGCCACTGTGACTGAGAAACTAAATTTAATTGTAGCTAATTTTTATTTAAATATAAATAGCCACACATGGTTAGTGTATATCACATTAGCACAGCTCAGGAGAGATTTTAAAATAACTAGAATATAAGAAGATGGTCATTATTTGCCATCAATACCCAAATTATACATGCTTCAAAAGGAACACTGTCACCAAGTGTGGTGGTGCCTGCCTGTAGTACCAGCTACTCAGGAGGTTGAGGCAGGGGGATCACTTGAGCCCAGGAGTTCAAGGGCAGCCTGGGCAATACAGAGATACTCCATCTCTAAAGAACAAACCAAAGAACAAAAGAAAACAAAACAAAATCAAGAGGAGAAAAAAAGACAGGAGAAGCAAAGTGGTGAACATCCAATGTGAATATAATGATAGTTCTCCAGGTATCATGCATTGAAACAATCTTAGACAATCACTATCACTGAGATCTTTGCCAAAGTATTTAACCTCTTTGTGCCTCCAGTTCCTCGAAAGCAAAATGGAGACAGTAATGGTAGCCACCTCCCTAGACTGCTGGTAGTATTCAATAAATATACAAAATCCATTTAGAACAGTAGTTGCCTGGCTCAGAGTAAGCAGAATACACGTTAGCTATTTTTCTTCTTTACCAACAGCAGGATCACGACCATCATCAAGAATAATTAGCAGATAGGGGCTAGGTAGTTCTGAAAAGTCCTGGCTGGTAAGATCAGGATGAGCACAAGACTTCATCTTTCTTAGGAACCTTTCTGAACCACTAAACTCTTCTGATATCTGCAGGCGGCAACTATGTTTGCTAGTGGGTTTTTCCCCGCAAGATGCACTTGTTCCAGTGGATTAAAACTAGACTGGCTGACAACTTCTGGGCAAGCATATGTCACCATTAGTTGAAGGTGGTTATTGCCAGTGTTTAAAAAAAACAAACGAAAGGAACAAATAAAGAAGTGGTAGTTGCTACTGTCAACTGAAGAGGAAATAGAACAGCTTCAGGTTATGCCCAGAGTTTACTTTTCCTTGAATATTCTTCAGAAATGACTATTCTCCAATTCCTATCTGTGACTGTGCTGATGAGTCACATAAAAGAATATATGTGAAATAACTTTGAAAGCATAAAGCCGCTGTAAAGCTTTGCTGTATTACTTTCTACTATGTGACAAGTTTTCCAGTTGCTTTCTTTCCCAATCAAGTGATACAAATAGAGACCCGGATGAAATGCTTAGTGGTTCATGTTGATCTTCAATATTTTTTAAAGTCATAAATCTATAGTTTAGATAATGATGAAAATAGAAAGTGAAATGATTTTTAAAAATCTCTAACCTAATACTTAGAAAAATATTGTACTTTAAAAAATAAAATAGGTCAATATTTATTTTAAAAATTTTAAAATATTACAAGGCCAAAGACACTATGTTGATGGTTTTCAGTTTGTTCTATGCAAAAAAATTTTTTAAAAGACTCTTAAAAATTTACATAAACATTTATATAGGGCTTACCATGTACCAGGTCCTCTTCTAGGTGCTTTGCAAATATTAACTAGTTTAATCCACACAATAACCCAATGAAGTATAATAGATTTTGTTACTCCCCATTTTGCAGCAGAGAAAAGTGAAAACAGAATTTGGGAGACTTTCAAATCCAGACAGTCTGGCTCTAGGGTTTATGCTTCTATGCTATGCTGCCATATATAATAATAATAAAATCTAGACTCACAATTAGTGAATCCTACCAGGTCAAACGTTCCTATCCTTGGCTATGATCCCTTTCTCTTCTGGTAGAAATGCTTCCTCCTCACAGGAAGCTCTGTGTCGCTTACTCTAATATTTAGAATTGCCATTATTAAAAGAATCTATAGACACAAACTTACCGTTTCACATCGGCCAATTTTAGCTTTCTCAATGCTTTTCTGTAGGCTTGCATGCTTTTGACTTCCCTCAGACAACTAGAGAATCAAAAACAAATAAAAGAGCTTGCTGAGATAAACTGACATGTAGTAGTTGATGAAAACAAAGTCCGCCGGGTGTGGTGGCTCACACCCCAGCACTCGCCCCAGGCCGAGGCGGGCAGATCACAAGGTCAAGAGATGGAGACCATCCTAGCCAACATGGTGGAACCTTGTCTCTACTAAAAATACAAAAATGAGCTGGGCATGGTGGTGCATGCCTGTAGTCCCAGCTACTCGAGAGGCTGAGGTTGCAGTGAGCTGAGATTGCGCCTCTGCACTCCAGCCTGGCGACAAGAGCAAGACCCCGTCTCAAAAAAAAAAAAAAGAAAGAAAAAGAAAACAAAGTCAAACACTATACTGGGAATGAATTTCTCCAATTTGAAGAAAACCAAGGACCATGAATCATTAGGGTACACTGAAAAAAAAGAGTTTAAAAAACATTTTCTTTTTATTCCATGCAGATAGATAAAACGAATATCATGCCTTTAATCTTTTCCACATAGTCTCCATTTATTAGGTTCCCACTCCTACTCCAAGTAACTTGAGGTCTATTATTTAGTTAGAAATTGAACTTGAAGGCCAAGCACGGTGACTCATGCCTGTAATCCCAGAACTTTGAGAGGCCAAGGCAGGCAGATCGCATGATCCCAGGAGCTAGAGACCAGCCTGGGCAACATGGCAAAACCCCATCTCAACAAATACAAAAAAACTTAGCCAAGCGTGATGGCGTGAGCCTGTAGTCCCCGCTACTCAGGAAGCTGAGGTGTGAGGGTGTGAGGACTGCTTGAGCCTGGGAGCTTCAGGCTGCAGTGAACTGTGATAACCCCATTGCACTCCAGCCTGGGTGACAGAGTGAGACCCTGTTTCAAAAAAAAAAGAAATTGAATTTGAAAATCCAAAAAAATCTTTTATATAAATTCTCTCTGCAAATTTTATTCCACTTCTGACTAAAGTCTTTTCAAAATACCTGACTTATTTCACTAAGTCAATAATAAATTTGTCACTTCTTATTATTAAGTAAAGTACTTTACAAGGAATTGCATAGTTACATATTATGTTCTCAAAGAAGAAAAAAATCTGTTAGCCTGCTGCCAATTTTAGCTATGTTTTATATCTTTTTCTCTTTTTTTTTTTCTTGAGACAGTGTCTCACTCTGGCACCCAGGCTGGAGTGCAGTGTCACGATCGTGACTCCCTGGAACCTTTGCCTCCCAGGCTCAAGCCATCTTCCAACCTCCACCTCGCAGTAGCTGGGACTACAGGTGTGCACCACCACAATCAGCTATTTTAAAATTTTTTTCTAGAGATGGAGTTTCACCATGTTGCCCAGGCTGGTCTTGAACCCTTAGGCTCAAGCAATCTTCCGACCTCGGCCTCCCAACATGCTGGGATCACAGGTGTGCACCCTGGTACTCAGCCTGTTTTATATATCTTAAAAGTCATCAGTTTAAACTTTTTACTCAGCTTAGAAAGTAGATAAGTTATATGTGGAAATGGATTAAATAATACCAGCATAAGGAGACTATAGATATTGAATGTTGATTGGCATGTGGGTAGGCCTACACATCAAAAAGGACTGGTTAATTTCAGAGTGTTGGCTTCTTTTCTCAATTTTATTAATCTCACCTGGGTCTACAAGTAAACAAATAACCACAGGGAATTCCGAATACCAAATTCTCCACCTTTTGCTATAAACTAGTTAGAAATTACAGATTCATGTGATTAGGTAAGGGCCTTCTTAAAAAATATTCCACTCCTCCCTCACTCTTGAATTATAAACATTTAGAAAATAATTAATAACTGGATGGGTTTAATTTCTGTTGGCTGATTATAAAAAACTAACTGTTTACGGCTGGGCGTGGTGGCTCACACCTGTAATCCCAGCACTTTGGGAGGCCGAGGCGGGCGGATCACGAGGACAGGAGATCGAGACCGTCCTGGCTAACATGGTGAAACCCCGTCTCTACTGAAAATATAAAAACAAAATTAGCTGGGTGTGGTGGCGGGCACCTGTAGTCCCAGCTACTTGGGAGGCTGAGGTGGGAGAATGGCATGAACCCAGGAGGTGGAGCTTGCAGTGAGCCGAGATTGCGCCACTGCACTCCAGCCTGGGTGACAGAGTGAGACTCCATCTCAAAAGACAAACTAAACCGCCCCCATCCCCCGCAAAAAACAACAACAAAAAACTAACTGTTCACAATATGATCTAGTTATATGTAAAGAGTGGATAATATTTAGATACCCTTTTTTTGCTTAAAATTCAGAAATACTATCTTCAAAAAGTTGGTAGGTTTACCCTTGTTTTGGGAAATCTTTTACTTCTCAGTACGCATAAAGGGACCGTTGCAAGCTTTCCTTTAACAGTTCTCCAGTCACTGATTCTAATCCATAGCATGATCAAGATCTATAGATAATGCCAGGCAGACATCACTACAAACCAGTTATACCTCTCCTTGCGAGTAATTATCTTCCTAATTAAAAAAAAAAATTTGCTGTATGATATATATGTATGTATGTATGTATGTATGTATGTGTATGTGTGTATGTGTGTGCGTGTGTGTGTGTGTGTGTGTATATATATATATGACGGAGTTTCACTCTTCTTGCCCAGGCTGGAGTGCAATGGCACAATCTTGGCTCACTGTAACCTCCGTCTCCCAGGTTCGAGCGATTCTCCTGCCTCAGCCTCCGGATTAGCTGGGATTACAGGCACCCACCACCACATCTGACGAATTTTTTGTATTTTTAGTAGAGATGGGGTTTCGCCATGTTGGCCAGGCTGGTCTCGAACTCCTGACCTCAAGCAGTCCACCCACTTCAGCCTCCCAAAGTGCTGGGATCACAGACGTGAGCCACCACACCCGGCCGGAGTCTAGTTCTTTTAAAAAGAGTTCTCATTTATAAAATAAGGTCATAATTTAAAAGTTAATATTAGCCTGACCAACATGGGGAAACCCTGTCTCTACTAAAAATACAAAAATTAGCCAGTCATGGTGGCGCACACCTATAATCCCAGCTACTCGAGAGGCTGAGGCACGAGAATCACTTGAACCTGGGAGGTGGAGGTTGCAATGAGTTGAGATCGCACCACTGCACTCCAGCCTGGGCAACAGGGTGAGATTCTATCTCAAAATAAAAAAATAAATAAATAAAAGAAGTTAATATTCCACCCTGAAGGACCTACCTGAACTAATTAAAATATATACATAACATTTAAATTTAGAAGTAAATAATTTCTTCCAATTAAAAAAACACACATATTTTAGCATAACATTTTTCCATTAAAAGTGTTTTTAAAATAACCAGACAGGTAGACATTATCCAAAAAGTTACTAATTATATAAAAGCCAATAATTAAAGGACATTTTATATATATATATATATATATACACATATATACACACACACATACATATATATATATACTTTTATTTTTTATTTTTTGAGATGGGCTGGTTCTCTTTTTTTTTTTTTTTTTTTTTTTTTTTTTGAGACAGGGGCTGGAATGCAGTGGCCCGAACTCGGCTCACTGCAACCTTTGCCTTCCGGGCTCAAGCAATCCTCCCACCTCAGCCTCCCAAGTAGCTGGAACCACAGACACATGCTACCACACCTGGCTAATTTTTGTATTTTTTTGTAGAGATGGAACTTTGTCATGTTGCCCAGGCTGGTCTTGAACTCCTGGGCTCAAGCAATTCGTGCACCTGGGCTTCCTAGAGTGCTGGGATTGCAGGCATGAGCCACCACACCCAGCCAGGATATATACCTTAATTATATTAATTAAGAGTCTTTCAGGTACTATACATCTGTTTGGAATTATTTACAACTTCAAAGCATTTGAAAGAGAGCTCATTCAGAAATTCCTTAATTATGAAAATAATCTTACATTTTCAAATGTGAAGCATGGAATTCATGATTTGTCATTTTAAATATCTTGGTAATAGAGGGAGGCACAATCCAAAATGTGTTATTAAAGGAAAAGCTTCTGCTAATTATCCTAAGTACTGAAATAATTTGGTTCAACTCAATAGTGAAGGATTCTTGGCTCACTGCATAGTTCTTAAAATCCCAACCACTGGAAACAAACAATGAAAGCAACTCTTGTGGAGCTGCCCATGCTATCAGCTTTTCATCTATACAACTGCACTACTGCCATAGTTCCTAACCTACACCTTGGAAATAAACCAAATGTAGTCCTCATGTGATAAAAGCTGAGATTTCTAGTCACCATATATAAACTATCTGAAACAGTAGTTATCAAACTTTAGCATATAGTGGAACCCAAAGGGCTTTTTAAAGCACAGGTTGCTGGGCTCTACCTCCTGAGTTTCTGAATAGCACATCTGGGGTGGGGCCCAATAATGTGCATTTCTAGTATGTTCCCAGGTGATGCTGCTAGTTGGGGACACCACACTTCTGAGAATTAGTGAACTAAACAAGAATCTATTTTCTTACAGTAACAAACCCAACTAAAACACACAGGATATTTATATATAGAAAAATATTATCTAGTTCACAAGCAAAGATGAATTACTGCTAAATACTGTAGCCCGAAGTAGAAAACATCTTAATGTTTGTCTTTAAAAGAAATACGAAAGTCCACATTTATAAAAATAGAGAAGTGATAGCCTATATTTTTAAAAAGGCATGGGCTGGGTGCAGTGGCTCACACCACTAATCCCAGCACTTTGAGAGGCCAAGGCAGGTGGATCACTTGAGGTCAGGTGTTTGAGACCAGCCTGACCAACATGGTGAAACCCCGTCACTACTAAAAATACAAAAATTAGCTGGGTGTGGTGGCGTACGCCTGTAATCCCAGCTACTCAGGAGACTGAGGCAGGAGAATCGCTTGAACCCAGGAGGCAGAGGTTGCAGTGAGCCAAGATCGCACCACTGCACTCCAGCCTGGGAGAAAAAGCGAGACTTCATCTAAAATGAAAATAAATAAATAAATAAATAAAAAGGTATTTACCATAATATTCTTTTAAAGAGCAAAGTCTTCAACATTCTATAATGCAATTGATAATGGCAGGAGGCAGAAAAATGCCTAGGCAGATAGAGGCGGGTCCCCGGTGAAACCCCACCTCCAAGCCGAAGACAGTTTAAAGCCTGAAAGCCAAACTACAAATTAAATCCACAGACTAGATTGAGAACCTGTCTTCCCATTTGGTGGTTTTCCTCTGATCCCTACCGTTCACCTATTTTACACATACCTACCCTTTCCTAATTGGTTTTCTATATTGCTGTGCTCACCTTTGAGTGGTACCTTTAGTCTTTCTTTGCATACTCACAAACCAATCAGTATGTACTCTCCTACTCCGTGCCCATAAAAGCCCCAGATTCAGCCATACTGGGAGAGAAATCATCGGACTATGGGGTAGGGGACCATCCCCTGAGTCCCCTCTCCACTGAGACCTGTTCTGTCACTCAATGAAATTCTTCTCTGTCCATCCTTACCCTTCAACTGTCAGCATATTCTTGTTCTTCTTGGAAGCAGAGTAAGAGCTCGGGAACCGCCAATGGCAGTACAAGCTGTAACACAGGTGGGCTAAGTGGGCAGGGTACCTCCAGCAGCAGGCCTGGGGCTGAGCAAGGCCGAGGTGGGGGCTAGTGGGGTGCTGCTGGCTGTGGAGGTCTCCAGTTGGCAAAGTGGCTGAGAAAAATCTTGTGTCACAATTATATACTGTAACAAATCCACTTCCAAATTTCACTAAAGCAAATAATAATTTTTAAAAACTCAGTAACCCAGAACAAAACTGCAGCTGCAACGATAATAACTACTTATAATTAGTAAAAACAGGATTTCATCTTTATTTATTTTTTTGAGACAGGGTCTTACTCTGTTGTTCAGGCTGGAATGCAGTGGCATGATCATGGCTCACTACCCCCTTGAAATGCAGGGTTCAGGCAATCCTCCTACCTGAGCCTCCTGAGTAGCTGGGACTACAGGCATGCACCACTATGCCTAATTTTTTATTTTTATTGTACAGACAAGGTCTCACTATGTTGCCCAGGCTAGTCTCAAACTCCTGGGCTCAGGTGATCCTCCTGCCTTGTCCTCCCAAAGTGTTGGAATTACAGGCATGAGCCACCACACCCAGCCTAGGATTTCATCTTTAGATCTGAGGAACTGACAGGATGCTTCTCTTTAAATGCATTCCAGGTCACCTATACAGATAATCAGGATTGAGAAACATAATGCCAATGTTTTCTAAAGGGCTAATTCATTGCCTGGAGGAACTGACTATTCATAAGACACAGAATGATTGATTCAAGCTGGCTGCATTGGAATTCTGATTTACTCTTTTTTAGAAATTAAAAAAATGTCGAAGCATTAAGGGAAGAATATAGAGATGTTCACAGATGGGAAAGAATGCCAAGGAACAGAGAAGGAGAAAGAGATAATAGCAAAAGCAACTAGATCAGCCTACTGCTTTATCAAAATTCGTGTACTATGTTGTGGAAAAAAACAGGTTATATTTCCATTCTGCTTTAAAAAGAAAAAAAAAGCCATATAATTTATTTATTTATTTGGGTTTTTTGTTTCCTTGTTTTGCTTTGTGACAGGGTCTCATTCTGTCACCCAGGCTGGAGTGCAGTGGTGTGATCAGGATCTCCCAGACGCAAGCGATCTTCCTGCCTCAGCCTCCTGAGTAGCTACGACTACAGGTAGGCACCACCATGTCAGCTAATTTTTTTATTTTTCATTTTTTTGCAGAGATGGGGTCTCACCATGTTGTCCAGGCTGGTCTCCAATTCCTGAGCTCAAGCAATCTTCCTGCCTTGGCTTCCCAAGTGTTGGGATTACAGGTATGAGTGACTGAGCCTGGCCTTGTTTACGTTAAAATTTAAAATTTGTATCTTCTAATAAAGGTAATATTCCATTTAAAAATTAATCATAAGGAAACAAACACTGTAAAGATATATTTATACATAAAGATGGGAGCAATCTACTTGTCTCAACAATAGAGAAATGTTCATATTTCATGGCATAAATATGTCATAATTACACAACTAATGGAAGTGTTTTCAAAGTATTTTTAATGAAAAATTCCTATGGGATACAACTGAGTTTTTTAAAAGCTAGAAGGAAAACTATAATACATTGAGAGCCTATCTATGACCAAAAAAACAACAAACAAACAAAAACCACTACAAGAAAATGCACTAAATCTAAGCAATGCTTATCTGTGTTGTGAAACATACTTTTAAGTTTTCTATATAATTAGCATACATAACTAGTATTTTAAAAATTATTTTCCCGTTATATGAATATATTCTCAAAAGATTAAAATGTGAGCATTCTTGTTTTAAAAGACTCAAAGCAAAATCCTCATTTGCCTTTCCACTTCTGCACCATCCCTACAACCTCCTCCCCAGAGTGACCCCTGTAAAGCCCAGTGTGCATCCTTCTTGTCTTATTTCTTTGCTTTACATCTAGATATAGATCAATATGGATAACACTAAAAACATATAGGGGATTATCCTTTACGTAGTGTCTTACGCCTTGCTATTTTCAGAGAAATTTCCACATCTGCATATATAGTTAGGTCTACTTTGATTTCCTTTTTGTTGCTGTTGTTGTTGAGATAGAGTCTTGCTCTGTCGCCCAAGCTGGAGTGCAGTGTTGTGATCTCGGCTCACTGCAACCTCTGCCTCCCGGGTTCAAGCGATTCTCCTGCCTCAGCCTCCCGAGTAGCTGGGATTACAGGGGCAAGCCACCACGCCTGGCTAATTTTTGTATTTTTAGCAGAGACGGGCTTTCACGATGTTGGTCAGGTTGGTCTCAAACTCCTGACCTCGTGATCCAGTCTCCCACTGTTGCTCAGGCTGGAATGCACTAGTGCAATCATAGCTCATTGTAGCCTCAAAACTCCTGGGCTCAAGTGATCCTCCTGCTCCAGCCTCCTGAGTAGCTAGGACTACAGGTGTGCACCATCATACCCGGCTAATTAAAATTTTTTTTTTTGTAGAGACAAGGTCTCACTATGTTGCCCAGGCTGCTCTCAAACTCCTGGCCTCACGCAATCCTCCTGCCACAGTCTCCCAAAGTCCTGGGATAACAGGCGTGAACCACCAAGCCTGGACTCATTCATTAAAAAAAAAAAAAACAAAAACAAACCAAACACTTTTATGTTTTAGAACAGTTTTAGGTTCAAAGTACAACTGAATGAAAGGTATAGAGATTTCCCATATATTACCTAATTCCACATATGTACAGCCTCCTCTGCTATCAAAATCCCACACAAGATGGTACATTTGCTACAATCAGTGAAACTACACTGACATCATTATCATCCGAAGTCCACTGTCTACGTGAGTTCAAAGTCTTTTGCTCAGTGGTTGTGGGAAACAACTCTCCCTGCCCTCTGGATTCTAAACTACATAGCTACAATGAGGCAAACAGCCCAAATTACTGCTGGCATCCACCTTGTCATCATGAAGAAAGCCAACCTGAAGACATGACCATCACACAAAAGGCAAAGCCAAGATAAATGCAGAGAAATGCAGTCAGAGTCTTAAATGATGTCTGAAGCATGCTCTACCATTTTTTCTTTTCTTTTTTTTTTTTTTGAGACAGGGTCTCACTCTGTTACCCAGGCTAGAGTGCAGTGGCATGATCGTGGCTCACTGCAACCTCAACCTCCCAAACTCAAGCAATCCTCCCACCTCAGCCTCCTGAGCAGCTGGGAAAACAAGTATGCACCACCACACTGGACTAATTTTTGTATTTTTCATAGAGGCAGTGTTTTACCATGCTGCCCAGGCTGGTCTTCAACCCCTGGAGTCAAGCAATCTTCTTACATTGGCCTCCCAAAGTGTTGGGATTACAGGCATGAGCCACTGTGTCTGGACCATACTCTACTTTTGAAAAATTTGAACTTAAACGAGTCATTAAATCAATCTCCCCTCTATCTTTTAAGCAAAGTAAACCTGGATTTTCTGCCTTTAACACAGTAAATATTTTAACTGTTACAATGCACAAAGCTTTAATAATAATCTCTTTCATATAGTGCTGGCCAACTATGAAGGCTGTGAAAAATTTTGGGAGATATCAAATTTAAAACATCCCATTCCTCTATTTTGGGACATACAACAAAGTGTCCAAGAATAAGAGTGGCTGGAATAAAGTAATGCATGCCAGGAAAGCTATTCATTCAATAAGCATTTATAAAGTACCCACTACATATACAGTTACAGTATTATTGGCTTAGATCTTTTCACAAAATATAGCTGGGTAATGAACAATTTAAGGTATTGCTTTGCATGTAGTGAGTACTGGATGTTTGTTGAATAGTTTTGGATTAACTTATTTTTCATTACATGCTGTAAGACAGTAGTCATTAAAAGAAAACACTCTGTGAAGCTAGCAAGAATACAGCATATTAATGTTCCACTTAACCAGAGGGTTAAATTTCCAGCAATCCAACCCTGAGGAACACATTAAGAACCTGGAAATAAGAAATGTAGTCCAGAAATCCTAAATAATGGACACAGAAAGAGTATGAAAATCCCATCAAGTAAGAAACATAAAGGACAAGTGAAGCCACTTAATAAGTACATGCTGAGACACACATAAAATAATGCCTGCTAAAGATAGGACCACAATCAATTACAATGTGAAAAAACGAACTGTCAGGCAGAGTCAGAGCCTAACAAGTGACTAGTACCTCAACTAGATATAATAAGACTAAAGTAATAAAAGTAGAAATAGGCCGTGCATAGTGGCTCACACCTGTAATCCCAACACTTTGGGAGGCCAAGGTGGGAAGATCAGTTGAGGCCAGGAGTTCGAGACCAGCCTGGCCAGGAGAGCAAGACCCTATCTCTGACCAAAAAAAAAAAAAAAAAATTAAAAATTAGCTGGGCATGGTGGCATGCACCTGTAGTCCTAGCTACTCAAGAGGGTGAGGAATGAGGATCACTGGAGCCACAAAAGTCAAGGCTACAGTGAGCCATAATCGCACCACTACACTCCAGCCTGGGCAACAGAGTGAGGCCCTGGCTCTTAAAAACAAAACAAAACAAAACAAAAAAAAAACCAGAAGTAGAAATGGAAATATGGAAGAAAAAAAGCAGGCAGATTTTAAAAGGAACCATTTTTAACTTCTAGGAAGGATTAAAAATATTAAAAAGTAGTTAAGAGATATGAAAGATCCAACAGAAGCCTAACGGTGTCAGGACAATGAATTTAGTTGTGGCTACAGTCAAAGGCTTACGTAGAATCCAGTTAGAAATCATTCAGCTATTTTGAGAGTCAAAGACATGCAAAATCCAACTGATGCCATGAAGGAAGTTACATACAAACTTATGAATGTTTACAGACTGTTTAGACCTGAGAAATGGGTTCTCCTATAACAAATCCAGAGATGAGGGCTAAGTTGCAGAGGCCACTAATTGTCTACCAATATCCATTCTTTCTTAGTAACAGGACCTCAGACAATAGGCCTAGCTAAAAACAAAAACAACAAGAAACTGTATTTCCCTAACTACTTCAAATCAGGTGTAGCCATATGACTAAGTTTTGTCCAATAAAATGGGATCAGATGTTGGAAGCGGATGTGCCCTTTACCCTTCCCTCTCTCCTTCGTGCTACCTCTGTAATAAGGACATGATGGTGAGTGCTTCAGGAGTCACAACAGCAGTCTGCTAGGGAGGGCAAGTAATCTTTGTCTCTTTTTTAGTCTAGAGTTCTTCCAGTCCACTGACTGCAATTTCAGCTTCCTGTCCCTTATCCCAACCAAGGCCTGGAGAAATGGACAGAAAGAGAGAGGAGGTAAACGAGACAGGAAATACACTTAACAAGTATTGTTGTTAAGATGCCTCAGTGTTCTCTGGGCCTAGAAGATATTTAAGCTAAATCCTTTTATGCCACACTTCTGGGTTCTTTGTGCGTGTCCCTGTTGGACACTCCCCAGTTGCAATCCACATGATGTAGAAAACACATTCTATTTTTCTGGCTGCTACCCACCATTCCACCTCTCACCATCCGGCTTCTTTGTTTGCCCCCAATCTCCTTCCAGCCTGGGTTTTCAGAGATTCATAGTACACAGACTCTCCGTTAGGTTTCAATGCCCTTCTCTGGGACAGAATTTAACGCAGCTCGAGGTGAGCTCTTGTTCTCTCACTTTTGTGTGTGGGTCACATGCAGTCCATGGAAATATTCATATACTCAACAAATTTCAGGCTTGCTGGCTAAGGTCCTACTTTTACGTATTATAAAAACTGAAAGAACCTCCCAACAGATCTACATAGATGCTAAAGATCAGCAAAATTATTTTCACGTATGGAATTGCTTTTTTCCTATTTTTTTTCCAAGAGCATTGAGAAAGAACAGGCCTAAAAGTTAGCCTATTCAGTAGTCTCCATCATGTCACTAAAGTTGTCTAGGCTGAAAGTTTCTCATACTTGATTCAGTTTTACTCCTGGCATTTCTGAATGCTTATGAGAATTAAGATTGCCCACCACTGAAATTTCTAATGAAAATATTGTTTAATTACTATTTTAAATGTTTTAATGTAATGTTATTCAGTTCCTTTAATTTTATTAGAAGGCATCAATCTAAAATAAAACAAATTATTTGCTAAGAAACACCAGTTAAGAGTTTAAACTCCAATTTCTACTTAAATAGAATTAACTTAAAGATTTAAATTTCTATTTAGATCAGGTTAAAATAAACTTCCCATTAAATTTATAAAGTCTGAGAAATATTCAGTGATTAGAGTACCTGACCATAAAGGTTTTTATCTTTTTAAGAGAATAATGCTCTTACTTTTCTACTTCTGCCTCTTACAGTAGAATGGTTCAAGAGGACTTGGATTTCAAAAAATTAAAACGGCAAACTAATGCCTTCCCTTCCATAGGCTATATAGCTAAAGAAGAGCGAAGAAAGCAAGCGAACACATTCTAATGGCAAACTAGCTCAAGAGTTGTGAGCAACCCACCAAACAAAGATTGATGGTAAACCAAAGTGTTAGAGGTTATCTGAAAGGTGAATGCATATAGCTTTAAAAAATAACAATTAATATAATTTAAAACTGAGATTGCTTTGTTTTGGATCTAAAGTTAAGCTTTTTTTTTCAAAAAGAGTTATCGTGTACAAAAGTTATGGTTAAGTAAATATAAATACTGAGGAACCTGAACAAGGCCCTGTATCTGAATGTGATGAAATACAGGCCTGGATGTTTAAACCATGCCCTTGAGTCAAGTAAGAGCTAGACTTTAAATGAAAAGAAGCACCCTCCTAACAAGCTTATTTTTATGAAACTTCTCTAAGTATATAGCCTGGTGTGGTGGTGTGCACCTGCAGTCCCAGCCACTTAGGAGGCTAAGGAGCGCTTAAGGCCAGGAGTTCTAGGCTGTTGTGTGCTACACTGATCAGGTGTCTACACTAAGTTTGGCACCAATATGGTGACCTCCTGGGAGTGGGGACCACTGGATTGCCTAAGCAGGGGTGAACCAGCCCTGGTAGGAAACGGAACAGGTAAAAACTCCCATGCTGATCAGTAGTGGGATCATGGCCATGAATAGCTACTGCATTACAGCCTGGGAAACACAGCAAGATTCTATCTCTTAAAAGAAAATTATATATATATATGTTTGTTTATTTTATATATATAGCAGCCAGAGATGTTATGAATATTGAAATTTTAAAATTTATAAAATATCGATATGCTTTGGGGGCAGCAAAACAGCCCAAACAAATTGAAATTAAGGCTATTCCAGGAAAGAATATATATAACTTTGACACTCTGCCACTACCTGGTAGCAGCACCAAAATTGTACGCCCGGTTTTTTGTAGAATAAATCTTTTCAAGGTTGTTTGATTTGGGGGGAGTATATTTTTGAAGAATGGCTGCCACAAACCTGTTATCTCATATGAAACACTGAGTGTTTGGGAATGGGAATTCTATAGCTGTAGGGTCAGCCTTCTCAGGTTCATCTACCAAATAGCTTCAACAGCAAAGGAGAATCATTGCTGGAGGAAGGTTTGGAAGCCCAGCCCAAAGCTACCTACCACAAAAGCAAAACAGACAATAAATATAAAAATAAATCTCTGGCCGGGTGCAGTGGCTCACGCCTGTAATCCCAGCACTTTGGGAGGCCGAGGCGGGTGGATCACAAGGTCAGGAGATCGAGACCATCCTGGCTAACACATTGAAACCCCGTCTCTACTAAAAATACAAAAAATTAGCCGGGTGTGGTGACAGGCGCCTGTAGTCCCAGCTACTTGGGAGGCTGCGGCAGGAGAATGGCGTGAACCCAGGAGGCGGAGCTTGCAGTGAGCCGAGATCGTACCACTGTACTCCAGCCTGGGCAACAGAGTGACACTCTACCTTAAAAAAAAAAAAACAAAACTCTGATGTCTTAAGTTATACCACACAAATTCATATAAGCTTCAGAGTTGTAATATTATACTTTTCAGCATTATTTAAAATAACTTACCAATAAAAATATCTTAGTTTATTTACCTTATTCTCCCCCACAATCTTTGAGTCATTTAATTTCAACAATTATATATCTAATTCTGGATTATCCAGGTCAATAGAGAAGTAATAAGACAATTCAATTTAGAAAAAGTGACTTTTAAGTGCACAGAGATATAATCTGGCAGATCCTGTTAGTTGCCTCTCCAAAGCCAGCCCTTCTTTGTTAACAGAACTACAATTTCTGTTCAGACTGAGGTGGTAATGTGCTCAGAGGATGGTCCCTTCCCAGAGCATGAATTTTTTTCACTTAGATCCTTTCAGTGTGAGCAAGTAATTCAGATCTGGCCAATAAGACATAAAAGAAAGCCTACTTGGGACAGGAGGCATTCTGGGATATTTCTCCTGGATAAAGAGAGATGTCTAAGAAGACAGTTCATCTTTCTTTCTGCTTTGACGTTGTCATGGTAGGACATAGTAGCTGCAGTAACTACTTGCATGTAAAAAGGAAAATCCAAAAAATGCCAAAAAAAAAAAAAAAAAAAAAAAAAAAAAAAAAATCCAGTCCAGACCTCCGATATCAACGTGTGGTGGGATTAACCAATCCTGAAAAATGCTACCTCCAAATTTGTTACATAAGATAATCAACTCCTATTATTTAAGCCAACTTTGATCTACTTTTCTGTTATTTGTGGCTAAAAATATCCTGATTCATGCATATAAAAGAGAAAAAAAATTATATAAAAATGTCCACAGTAATTAGTTTTGAATGACAGAATAACAGACCATTTAATTTTCTTTATTCTTTTCATCTACAGTGAATAACTTTTTTTTGGTGTGGGGGGATAGGGTCGTGCTTTGTTGCCCAGACTGAAATATGTGGAACAATCATAGCTCACTGTAGCCTCAATCTCTGGGGCCCAAGCCATCCTCCTGCCTCAGCCTCCTGAGTAGCTGGGACTACAGGTGTGTGCCATGACACCTGGCTTTTTTTTTTTGAGATGGAGTCTTGCTCTGTTGCACAGGCTGGAGTACAGTGGTGTGCTCTTGGCTCACTGCAACCTCTGCTTCCCAGGTTCAAGCGATTCTCCTGCCTCAGCCTCCTGAGTAGCTGGGATTACAGGCACACATCACCATGCCCAGCTAATTTTTGTATTTTCAGTAGAGATGGGGTTTCACCACGTTGGTCAGACTGGTTTCAAACTCCTGACCTCATGATCCACCCATCTCAGCCTCCCAAAGTGTTGGGATTACAGGCGTGAGCCACCACACCTGGCTAATTTTTCTTATTTATTTATTTTGCAGAGATGAGGCTTGCTATCACCGTCAAGCTGGTCTCAGACTCCTGGCCTTAAGCCATCCTCATCTTGGCCTGTCAGAGCACTGGATTACAGGTGTGAGCCACTGTTCCTGGCCTTTTAGAATGGCTCTGTCCAGTTCAGACTTACTTAAAAAATGGAAATATCAATACTTTAAAATAGAATATGTAGCTTTTGTGGTTTTTTTTTTTTTTTTTTTTTCCTTTTCTTCTTCTTCTTTTTTTTTTTTTTTTTTGAGACAGAGTCTCGCTCTGTCGCCCAGGCTGGAGTGCGGTGGCAGGATCTCGGCTCACTGCAAGCTCCGCCTCCTGGGTTCACGCCATTCTCCTGCCTCAGCCTTCCGAGTAGCTAGGACTACAGGCGCTCGCCACCATGCCCAGCTAGTTTTTTTTGTACTTTTAGTAGAGACGGGGTTTCACCGTGTTAGCCAGGATGGTCTCAATCTCCTGACCTCGTGATCCACCCACCCAGGCCTCCCAAAGTGCTGGGATTACAGACGTGAGTCACCACGCGCAGCCCGCTTTTGTGGTTTCAAAAGTTCTCACTTGCTAATGTCATGTTAGAGATACAAATATAAAGTATGCTAAATCGGTGGAGAGAACAGATGTTTAATCTATAGACACTTATACATACACTAAGAAAGCTGACTACTCTACTGAAGTCCCTTATAAGAAGAGAGTTGTTAAGGATAAGGAATACGGATTGGGCTCTTTCAGAGACTCCATACAGGTATATTTAATTAGCAAAGGAGTCAAAAAACACCAGTTGTTATCAACAGCACTTTGCACATGTTGGGATATGATTTGCCAACTGGTGAGACTATTCCAGGTATGAACACAGAATATACGTCAGCTCTGGGGAGAAAAAGTAGTCTAGGACAGTAAATAGTCTTATTTGCTAAAACGAACCCAAAAACTTAGGCAGCATTTCTCCAAAGTGTATTCCATGGATCACCAATCCCTCATAAAAATGGGTTGAATGAGATTCACAATGCATGCTGGCATATTAAAGCTTTAGAAAAGTCAAACTAGTTTATCTTTTTCAACCCACGATTGCTCAAATTCCTTTGATTATAGAACCCCCTTTTATGTAACACTTATCATATATCCATTCCACAGAATTACTTTGGGTAATGCTGAGCTCAGGCCCAGCAAAATATAATTCAGGTAAGGTAGTAGAAAAAAGAGTTGAAAATTCACATTTAATTATTCCTATATAATATGTATTTCTGAAGCTGAGTTCTAGAAAAAAAATCAAGATTACTAAAATAACTATTTAATGGAAACCACCTTTTCTGCTGTATGTGTAGACTGGGAGTCAAAGAAAAGGTATGGGCCAGGGAGTAAGACTACTGGACCCAGTACACAATAGCTGGGACAGAAACAAGGCTGTGATATATTGATTTATGCATTCACTCAAAATTTATCATGTTTCTATATGTTTCAGTGTGTCTCAGAGACTGCATTCCACGTGGGAGATAGAAAATGATTAAGATATAGACCCTGCCTTCAAAGAAAGTCTGCCACAGAAACAAGGCACATAAGGACTTCATTTGAGAAAAGATATATATAAAAGACAGTCACAGCACAAAAAAGTATTATACTCTGCTAAGGAGGAAGGGATTAAAAAACTTCCAAGTAAAAAGAACAAGGCACATACAACTATAATTAGTCCATTATAGACAAAGAAAAAGAAAAAAGCCAGGCACAGCATGTAAATGGCCGAAGTTAAATTTGAATCTAGAGAGTCTAGGTTTAGAGTCTACTCCCTTAAATCACTGCGCTATAGTGCCCTTCACCCTTCAATTCTCTTATGACTCCCACAGATCTTTCCAGCACCAACTTATACATCTCCTTAACTATAAAGCCTTTTCGGAAGCAGAACTGACTTTCACCCTCTTTTGTACTATCATTATTTTTCAGCATTGCATATATCACATCATATTGCAATGATTTGTTGACATGGCCATCTCTTCATTACAGTGAGAGGTTCTAGAGAGCAGAAACTACCTAATTCGTTCTTATGTCCCTCTCATCAATCACAATGCCTGCCATAGCAAGCATTCACTAAACATTTACAGAACTGAATAAACTTCAGTAGAGATGCCTATTTTTATTCAAAAACATTTCAAGTTGTCTACACAGCCCAATAGTGGACCTACTCTCGATGCACTCAGTTTTAGCTATAAAGAATTCTATATACTCACTTCTAAAAATTGGTAAAAAAACAAAACAAAACAAAACAAATACTTAAGTTGTCCTAAGAATATCTGTTACTGTCTTCCCTAAACCAATACACAATATCTAAAATTCAGCTTAGTATGGATTTCAAAATGTAATTCTTATCATAAGCCAATCCCTAAAAAATATGTCCCCAAACTACCTTCCAGTGGCAATAAGTGGGGTATAAACCAGAACTTGGATGAAGAACGAAGGAAGAGGTCAGCAGGGGAAAAAAACAAAGTAAAGATTTTGATTTTCATAATTCTGACCCATTAACTTTAAATAAAACTCAGTCAAAAACCACTACATAGACTTGCTGCCATATTAATAAAATTCTCCAAATTAGTATAAGGTTTTTGTTAAGAATAATTTCATACCCTTTATTTCCTTTAATTTTCATTCACTTGTCAAATATTTGAATCTACCACATGCCAAAAACGGGGCTAGGTACTGATACAAGTTGACTAAGACATGGGGTTGAGTAGGCCAACAACTGTAGCATAGTCCAGTAGATTAGAGTTATGCTCGGGGTACCACAGCACCAGAGAAAAGGAATACGTAAGTCAGAACAGGAAGTGTGGAAGGGACGGACAGGGGTACAAATACAAAAATAAATTTTGGAAATTCTATTCTTTTTGGAAAAAGACTAAAAAGTGTGTATTTCAAGTCAGTAGTGGTCAGTTACCTCCTGTACTGCCAGGTGACTCGAGGGGAATAGCAGGTTAGACATAATAGTTACAACATTCCTCTTTCCTGGCTGTGTGCACATCACAGGACCCCACGCTATGTCCACTAACACAAGCCAAGTAAAATGGAGGAAGCCATTCCCTTGAAGTTGAATTGTTCTTTCATTCTTAAGACCAAGTTATTTGGGAGGGGCAAACAAGAGAACCAGAAGATGATGGGAAGAACCTATCCTTACACATTTTTACCTTGCTTTTCCTTACAAAAAATATTCAGAAAGACCACAAACACACTCACTCCTTCTCTCTTTCAAGTGTGTGTGCGCACACACCCACAAACACACATTCACACACACAGTGACTAAATCATTACCACACAGGGGAAAATCAACAAGTTCCAGCTAAAATTCTAGAAATAGCTATCAAGACGAAAAAGTCATCTCTTGACTTTCAATAATTTCTATATATTCTTCAGCATACAGAGAAATGTCATTTTACTTGGAAGTTTCTACAACATAATTAATCTTTATAATTATTATCTGTCGAGCCAAAATAGCTGCTTCACTATCATCCAAATACTAAAAAAATTTACATATATTTCAGGAGAACTAGCAGATTAGAACATGCACTACCACTTTCATCACTTCCACATAAAGCTTTTCTTGCCCATTAAAATTATTAATTTATGTTTAAAGTCTTCAGAAATGCATCTGTGTCACAGCTAGAGAGGTTAGTTTAACAATTATTTTTCCAAGCCAATACAAAGATTTATTTCAGCTTTGCAGAAATAAATTACTACACCTCAAATTATTTTCAGCAAAATTCAATCACATATACAGGGAAGGAAAATTTTTTGCTTAATATCAGAATATAACAGCTATTTTCTAAGCTTACATATAATCTAATTGTTTTAAGCAATGAGGTAAGCAAAAGAATATAAAAACATTCTGACAGGAAAACTTCCAGCTTCCTCTGCTTGGTGTACATGTACACAACAAAATTCAACCAAACACTAAAACACCCCATATTATGGCCTCCATTTGATTTCCAACCTTATTTTCCCATTACTACATAACACAAAATTGCATATCCTTTCCAAGCTGGTCACCAACTATCCACTAAATGTAATCTGCTTTAAAGTTTTGTTTATCTGTGGTTACAAACAAGGATTATGGAGTAAGAATGCCTGGATTTGAATCTTGCTTCATCATTTACTAATACTGTCACCTTGGGCAAGTTATTCAATCTCTTAGTGCCTCCATTTTCTCTTACATAAAATAGAGTTAGTAGCAATACCTACTTCATGCAAGTGTAAGAATCAAAGGATATAAAACATGCAAAAGCTCTTAAAACTGTACCTAAATGCTCAATAAATATTCCTTCTGTTTTCCCTTGGGAATTTCCTCCATCCATCTAAACCTACCCAATTTTCAGCTCAAAATAATCATTTCTTTTTTATTTTATTATTATTACTTTAAGTTTTAGGGTACATGTGCACAATGTGCAGGTTAGTTACATAAAATAATCATTTCTAAGAAGTCTCCCATAGCTATATAAATGTATAAAAATCCTGCCATCCTTTAAATTTGTATAACAATTAGGACCCATAGCAAAGACAGTATTTGGCACTGAGTATACATTAAACATTACACAGTTAAATAACTGTTTCCAATAAGTTAATTAACTATATCAGGAATTTATTTTGCCTTACGAATTAAAGTGTAAATTCTCTGGATGTGAACCTCATATTCTATTATTTTTATATTGCCCAAAAAACTTAGCACAGCACATGCACAGAACAGCCACACAGAAAATAACCGCCAAAGTTAACACAACTAATGGGCAGTTGCTGGTTTGCTTGCTATCTTAGAAGATGTTAAAGAGAAACATTAATTATAACCATGAGGCTTATAGACTGTATTTAATAATGATCAACACATACAACCTAAAGGCAAGAGAAAAAAATGTTTCCTGATTTTTCAGATTATAAGAATGTCTGTTCTCAAGGGACAAGAACATTCCTGCACATAATTGGAATCACTGGCAGAAGAGAATGATGAAAAAAAAAAATTAAAGACTCTCCCCCAACCCCCATCTGGAAGTAATTAACAAGAAACTCAAGGGAAGTTAACATTATAATTTGGCAATATGTAGAATAAGCTGATCTTTACTATAACCTCAAGTTTGGAACCTAGTTCAATCCAACATGAACTGAGTGGCTTCTATCTTTATGTGAATCCCACCATCTCTCGAAGCATTTTTCATCTCTAATGCTCATTCAGGCAGTTTGGCATGTATTACTTTTCACTCATTTTACTCTTTCAAGTGTATATATCTCGTCTTCAGCACAGGTTACAAGTTCCTTCTTATAAAGTCTGGACCCTGACCTCTACTTTTATGAACTACCTTCAGTATCTGGTAAAATGTTTTACACACAACAGACCCTCAAATATTTGTTCTAACTAAATGAATAAGCTTACGGTATATATTCCTGAGTGAATACTGATTTAGCTGATCTGTGGCCACCATATACTGAGTGCCTAAAGTACCAGGCATCTTACACATACCACTTAATCCTCACTACAACCCCCTTGAAGTAGGTGTAAGCTTTCTTTCACAAACTAGGAAACCAAGGATATAAAGGCTTAAGATATTTTTCTAATATTGTACAGCTGGTCAAGAAGTGAAGCTGTGATTTCCATCCATGTCTGCTTTCTAACTACTTCTCTTTACATGAAGCCATATTGCTTCTCTAAAATGATAAGTGATCTTCAGAATGATGGCTGAGGGGCACAGTGTGATACTCTCATGACTTCTCCATATCCAGTTAAAGATTAAAGTAGGTTTTGGTCTGCGAAATGGCATTGAGGTCATTTTATTTGAGTTAAAAAATATAGTTATCTATAGCAAATGCCAAGGGCTATCAACCTTTT
This sequence comes from Pongo pygmaeus, assembly GCF_028885625.2. Classification (NCBI taxonomy): domain Eukaryota; kingdom Metazoa; phylum Chordata; class Mammalia; order Primates; family Hominidae; genus Pongo; species Pongo pygmaeus. Next base: position 166,319,505 of record NC_072376.2, on the reverse strand, counting down.
ACAAATGACTTATCAAAACCTTGCTCTTCATTTATTTCTGGACTGCTTAGAACAGGAGGTATAGGATCTACCTATGTGTTAGCCTCTGATGTGACTTCGACTTATGAGCAGGTGTGTCAGATTAAGCTTTGATCTCCAGTATGTGAGAGTGGGGAAAGAGGGCCATGTCACAAAATACACTGGATGCCAATTCTCTCATTCAGAATTAATAAACACTGACATTAAGCTCAATTTTTTAAAAGTTAGATTCACTGTACTAACAAGAATTCCTTGCTTAATTCTATTAAGATTTGGCAAGCTTCCCCACTTTCTAAGTAGAAATTATGTGAAATCCAGAAGTAAAGAAATAAAAACCATATATTTGACCTTTTCCCTCAAATGCAAAGAATTTCTCTGAAGTCAACCAAGAAATGCTGAATCAGCCCCCATTATGCCTAGTTTTAGGAAGAAATGATTGTCTGGTAAGAAGGTAAGTACTTGAGGCTCAATAATTATTTGTTGAATAAATAAAACACAGTTCTTGTCCTCAAGTAACTTAGAGACTAGTTGAGATAAGATGGCAGATTTAACATAACTACATAGGTAATCACACTAAATGTAAACGGTCTAGACACCCTAATTAAAAGGCAGAAATTGTCAGATTATACAAAAAAAGCAAGTCCCAACTATATGTAAGAAGCTTACTCTAAATATGAAAATACAAAAAGATTAAAAGTAAACAGAAAAAGATATGCCATGCTACTATTAAAAAAAAAAAAAAAGATTTCCTATAGAAAGAGTTACTCAAAAGAAAGAGTTCCTATATAACACCAGAACAAAGAATATTACCTGGAGTAAATAAGTCATTTTATAATGATAAATACTTCAAGGGCACATAATCCTTAATGTCTATGCATTCAATAAAAGAGCTTAATACCCAAATGTTCATCAATAAACTGTTGTACATTCATACACTGAAATTCCACTCAGCAACAGAAATGAATGAATACATAAAGCAACATGGGTAAATCTTAAAATAATTTTACTGAGTAAAAGAAGCTGGAGGTGGGGGAAAGTACATACTATGGTATGATGCCATCTATATAAAATTCTAGGAAATACAAACTAATGAATAGTGGCAGAAAGCAAAGCAACAGTTTCCTGGGGATAGGGGGAGGGGAGCAGTGTAGGGAAGGAAGAGAATGATTTTATGAAGGGGAATTAAAAAAACTTTTAGGGTTGATTGGTATGTTCGGTTACCTTGATTGTGGTGATAGTTTCGTGGACACATACATATGCCAAAGGTTATAAAAGAATACACTTTAAATATGAGCAGGTTTTTGTATGTCATTTATTTCTCATTAAAGCTGCTTTTAAAAAACAAAGAAGATATATACATGTAAAAAATTAAAAAAAAAAAAATCCTATGATATCCTCTAAGATGGCCTGAACGATCCCTCTTTGTGCAGGCATACCTCATTTTTATTGTGCTTTGCTTTACTGCACTTCAGATAGTGTGTTTTCTACAAATTAAGTTTGTGGCTACCTTGAGTCAAGCAAGTCTATCGGTGTCATTTTTCCAATGGCATGTGCTCACTTCTGGTCTCTGTGTAATTCTTGCATTATTTTAAACTTTTTCATTATTATTATATCTGTCATGGTGATCTGTGATCTTGATGTTACTATTGTAATTGTTTTGGGGTGTCACAAACCATGCCCACATAAGACAGTGAACTTAATATATGCTGTGTGTATTCTGACTGCTCCAGTGACTCACCATCCCCCCATCTCTCACCCTCCCTTGGCCTTCCCTATTCCTTGAGACACAACAATATTGAAATTAGGCCAATTAATAACCCTACAGTGGCCTCTAAGCATTCAAATGAAAAAAAGTCACACATCTCTCACTTTCAATCAAAAGCCAGAAATGATTAAGCTTAGTTAGGAAGATACAGTCAAAAGCCAAAACAGGCGGAAAGCTAGGCCTCTTGTGCCAAAGAGCCAAGTTGTGAGTGCAAAGGAAAAGTTCTTGAAAGAAATTAAAAGTGCTAATCTAGTAAACACGCAAATGATGAGAAAGCAAAACAGCCTTATTGCTGAGATAAGGTTTTAGTGGTCTGGGTAGAGGATCAAGCCAACCACAACGTTCCCTTAAGCCAAAGCCTAATCCAGAGCAAAACCTCAACTCTCTTCAATTCTCTGTAGGCTGAGAAGTGAGGAAGCTGCACAGAAAAAGTTGGAAGCTAGCAGAGGTTGACTCATAAGGTTTAAGGAAAGAGGCTATCTCCATAACGTAAGTGCAAGACGAGGCTGCAAGTACTATGAAGTGAAGCAAGTTATCCAGAAGACCTAGCCAAGCTACACTAAACAAAAAATTTTCAGGGTAGACAAAACAGCCTTCTGTTGGGAAAAGATGTCATCTAGGACTTTATAGCTAGAGAGGAGAAGTCCATGCCTGGCTTTAAAGTTTCAAAGGCCAGGGTGACACTCTTATAAGAGGCTAATGCAGCTGGTGACTTTAGTTGAAGCCAATGCTCAATGAAAACCCTAGGGCCCTTAAGAATTATTCTAAATCTACTCTGCCTGTGCCCTATAAGTGGAATAACAAAGCTCAGATGACGGCATATCTATTTACAGCATGGTTTACTGGGTATTTCAAGCCAACCGTTGAGACTTGCTGCTCAGAAAAAAGATTTCTTTCAATATATTACTGCCCAATGACAATGTACCTAGTCACCCAAGAACTCTGAGGAAGATATACAAGGAGATTAACGTTTTCATGCCTAATAACACAATATCCATTCTGCAGCCTGTGGATCAAGGAGTAATTTCAACTTTCAAGTTTTATTATTTAAGAAAAACATTCAGTAAGGCTATAACTGCCACAGTGACTCCTCTGATGGATCTGAGCAAAGTAAACTGAAAACCTTCTGGGAAGGATTCACCATTCTAGATGCCATTAAGAGTATCTGTGGCCAGGCATGGTGGCTCCCGCCTGTAATCCCAGCACTTTGGGAGGCTGAGGTGGGCAGATCACTTAAGTCAAAAGTTCAAGGCCAGCCTGGCCAACATCGTGAAACCCTGTCTCTACTAAAAATACAAAAGTTAGCCAGGCGTAATGGTACATGCCCATAATCCCAGCTACTCAGGAGGCTGAGACCAGAGAATCACCTGAACCCGGAAGGCAGAGGTTGCAGTGAGCTAGGATCGCGCCACTGCACTCCAGCCTGGATGACAGAGTGAGACTCCATCTCAAAAAACAAAACAAAACAAAACAAAACATTTGTGATTAAGGGGAGGAGGTCAAAACATCAACATTAATAGTAATTTGGAAGAAGTTGATTCCAGCCCCCGTGTATGACTTTGAGGGGTTCAAGACTCCAGTGGAAGAAGTAACTTGATGTGGTGGAAATGGCAAGAATAAGAATGAGAAGAAGCAGAGAATAAAGATGTGACTGAATTGCTGCAATCTTATGATAATACTTAGATGGATGAAAAATTGCTTCTTTTTTTGAGATGGAGTCCGGCTCTGTTACCCAGGCTAGAGCGCAGTGGTGTGATCTCAGCTCACTGCAACCTCCACCTCCTAGGTTCAAGTGATTATCCTGTCTCAGCCTCCTGAGTAGCTCAGATTCCAGGCATATGCCACCATGTCCGGCTAATCTTTGTATTTTAAGTAGAGACAGGGTTTCACGATGTTGGCTAGGCTGGTCTTGAACTCCTGTCCTCAAGTGATCCACCTGCCTCAGCCTCCCGAAGTGCTGGGATTACAGGACTGAGCCACCGAGCCTGGTCCTAGGAATTGCTTCTTATAGATGAGCAAAGAAAGTGGTTTCTTGAGATGGGATCTATTCCTCATGCAGACGCTATGAACATTGTTGAAATGGCAACAAAGGATTTAGAATATTCCTGAAACTTAATTGATAAAGTAGAGGCAGGGTTTGAGAGGATTGACTCCAATTTTCAAAGTTCTGTTGTGGGTAAAATGCTATCAAAAAGCATCACATGCTACAGAGAAATCTTTTGTGAAATCAATCAATGGAGCAAACTTCACGGTTGTCTTATTTTTAAAAAACGACTATAGCCATCTACCCTTCAGCAACCTTCACCCTGATCAGTCAGCAGCCATCAAGATCAAGGCAATACCTTCCACCTGCAAAAAGATTACAATTCACAGAAGGCTCAGATGCTCATCAGCAATTTTAGCAATAAAGTATTTTTTAATTAATGTATATTAGTTTTTAAAAACGTGTTATCACACATTTAATAGATTACAGTATAGTGTAAATATAACTTTTAGGTGCACTAAGAAACCAAAAAGTTTCTGTCCTCACTTTATTGCATTATTCCCTTTATTGTGGTGGTATGGAACTGAATCTGCAATATCTGAAGTATGCCTGTATTTATGCTCATGTGTAATCTCCTCTCTTGAGTGTAGACTAAATTTAATGACTTGTTTCTAGGGAATAAAATGTGGCTGAGGTGATGGGATGTTGTTTCCTAGATTAAGATACAAAAAAACTACTGCTTCTGTCTTGGACTCTCACACATGAGCTTGCTTTGAGGGAAGCCAGCTGCCATACTGTGAGCTGTACTATGGAGAAAACCATGTGGTAAGGAGCTGAGGGAGGCCTCGGGCCAAAAGCCATCATGGAACTGAGATCTGCAGCCCAAGACCCTGCAAGGAACTAAATCCAATAACCACATGATTGGATTTGGAAGCAGATCCTCTCCCAGATGAACCGTCAGATGAGAATATGGCCCTGGCCAACAGTTTGACTATACCTCACATAAGGCCTTGAGCCAGACGTACCCAACTAAGCCATGCTGGGATTCATGAGTCCGAAGAACTGTGAGATAGTAATGTCTATTTCTTAAAGTCACCCAGTTTTGGTATTTCTTAAAGTCACCCTGTTTTGGAGTACATATTTTTGTTACACAGCAATGGATAACTAACACAAAATCTAAATCACACTTTTTTTTTAAAGGCTACAAAATAGTAGTATTCTTTTAGAATACACATTCGGCCACAAATAACAATATTTAACTAAAACTGGATTAAATAAGGCTAGTACAGTATCTCATGATGCCACCAGAGACCCAAGATCTTTTTTCCAGGCTCTGTCATTCTTTGAGAATGTGATAGGGACATGAATGAACAGAACTGTCATCCTTATGCTTTTTATCTCGGTAACGCAGTATCACAGAAAAGAGGAGAAAGAAGCTTTGCCTTTTTCAGGAAAGTGAAAACTTTCCCAGGAAAGTCAAAGCTAGTCTTCTACTTACATCTCATTTATCAGACCTGCTTCCCATTGCCACCATTAGTTGCCAGGGAGTCTGGAAAGATGAGTATTTTTTAGTAAGACACACTATCCCTTAACAAAGTGTTTTGTTAGTAAAGAAGAGGAGGACAATGTTTACTAGCTAGGCAACCAGCAGTACATGCCAAAGCAATATATTTTACTTGTGATAAAAAATATTACAGGAGGTTAGAGAAGGGTAAGAATATTTTAAGCAATGAGAGCTTGAGGAGGTTTCTGAGAGGAGAGATGTTTAGAATTTGGCTAAATAGAGAGGAGAGAAAAGGGAATTCTCAAAAAGGATAAAAGCAAGAACAAAAAAACATGAAGACAGGGAAGTTCAGTAAGGCCCATAAGTAAATTACCCTGTATAAAGTTTCTAAATTCATAACTAAGATTTTAAAAATTTGCTGAGTGATGAATATGCACGTTATTTCCTGGCAGGAAAGAAAAATACAGCATCACGTTTAAGAGAAGAGATATGGGCAAAGAATATTAATAAACATTTATTCAAGGAAGATATACAAATGGCAAAGAAGCACATGAAAAGATGCTCAACATCACCAGTCATCAGAGAAATGGAAGCCAAAACCACAATGAGATACCACTTCACACCCACTAGGATGGCTAGAATCAAAAATTCAGATAGGTTTTGGGAGGATGTGGAGAAATGAGTGCCCTAACACACTGTCATCAGAACTATAAAATGGCGCAGTTGCTCTGGCAAACAGTCTGGCAGTTCTTCACATAATTAAACACAGAGTTACCATATGACCTAGATGTTCTACTCCTAGGTATACACCCAAGAGAAATGAAAACATATGTCCATACAAAAACTTGTACATCAAAGTTTAGAGCAGCATTATTCAGAATAGTCAAAAAGTGGAAAAAACTCACATGCCCATCAACAGATGCATGGATACATGAGATATGGTGTATTTATGAATGGATAAATTAGATGTGGTATGTGTGTACAACAGAGTATTATTTGGCCATAAAAAGTAATGAAGTACTGAAACATACTACAACATAGATGAACTTTGAAAATACTATGACAAGGGAAAGAAGTCAGTCATGAAAGACTACATATTATATGATTCCATTCATACAGAATGTCCAGAACAGGGAAATCTACAGTGACAGAAAGTAGATTAGTGGTTGCCTAGATCTGTGTGGGAGGAGTGGGCTGAGAAGATTCAGAATAATAGCTAAAGAGTAGAGCGTTTCTGTTTGAGGTAATGAAAATGTTCTAAAATTGACTGTAGTGATGACTGTACATCTATCAATGAACATATTAAAAACTATTACATCATACACTTTAAATGGGTGAATCATACAGCATATAAACTATATCTCAGCAAGGTTGTTGAAAAAAAAGAGAGATAAAGTGAGCACTTTTAGAATATCTGCCCAGCCACAGCTCTTCTGAGACTTCCATTCCATCCAACTCTAGCAGCCAAGGGGAGAGGCGGGGAGAGTAAGGAGGGGAGAATGGAAAGACAGGCTACCTGTTTTGAGAAGTGGTGATTAAGAATGAGGACCCTGGAGTCAAAATACCTGAAACAGAATCCCAATTCCACACTTACTGTGAGACCTTGGACAAGCTCTTAATCTCTCTGTGCCTCAGTTTCTTCATCTATAAAACAAATATAATACTAACCTCATAATACTGTGGGGATTAAATGAGATAATATATTTAGGACCATGGTTCACTGCCAGGCACAAGTGCTCAATAAATACCAGTTATTATTCTTACATGTTTTCCCATTCCTATTTCTAGTTCCTTAAAACAAACACACTAGTGTGAGTAATGTCCTAGTACTTGTAACCAATAACACTCTAAATATATAACTTCAAAGAAAATGTGGAACAACTTGAGAGTCAGGGTTCAGTGAGGACTCCCCCATCTGCAGTGAGATTAGTGAAGCAGTTGGTTAAATTATAAAGACTTGTCTCTGAACTACAGATGCATATATTTAATTGTCTACTTGATATTTCCACTATCTTTGTCTAACAGTCACTTCAAACTTAACACGGTCAAAGCTGAATTTCAGATTTTCCTTCAGGAAACTGCTCTTCCTGCAGTCTTCCCTATCTTAGTTGAATTTTTAAAAAATTCATCCACAACTGCTGTGGTAGGTTAAATAATGTCCCCCAAAGATAGGAGGTCCCAATCCTTGGAACCTGTGAATGTCACCTTATGTGGCAAAGACTTTGCAGACATGATTAAAGATCTTGAGATGAGATTACTCATCTCAAGGATTACTATGACAGATCCTAAATGCAATCACATGTATCCTTATTAAAGGGAAATTTGACACATAACAGCAGAGCAGAAAGCAATGTGACCAAGAGGCAGAGATTAGAGTGATGCAGCAACAAGTCAAAGAATGCTGGCAGCCCACAGAAATTGAAAGAGGCAAGGAAGATTATCCCAGAGAGCCTCTGGAGGAGCAACAGCTGTGCCAACACTTTGATTTTGGCCTAGTAACACTGATTTTTAACTTCTGGCCTCCAGAGCTGTAAGAGAATAAATTTTTGCGTTTGCAGCCACTGAGTCTGCACTAATTTACTATGGCAGCCATAAAAAATACAGTTCCTTTCTTGACCTCACACTCTACATCCATTCCATAAGGAAATCCTATTGGCTCTAATTTCAAACTATATCCAGAATCCAACAATTTTTTCACAAATCCACTGCCACTGCTTTTGTTTAAACCATCATTACCGTGGCCAGGCACAGTGGCTCATACCAGTAATCCCAGAACTTTGGGAGGCTGAGGTGGGAGGACTGCTTGAGCCCAGGAGTTGAAGGCTGCAGTGAGCTATGATTGTGCCCCTGCACTCCAGCCTGGGTGACAGAGCAAGACCCCATCTCTTAAAAAGAAAAAAAAAAAAAAGATCATCTCTTTTCTGAGGCCTTCTCTTTTCTTTTTCTTAAATAAAAAATATAAATAAAAAACCACTGTAACTTTACAGTTGGATTATTCCAATAATCTATCTGATCTCCCTGCTTTCAACCTTTGTTAACTAATGGATCCCAAATGCCTAGAACAGTATCTAACACACAATAGATAGTGGTATTCAATAAATTTGTTGTTATTTTGACTCCATGTCCCGTGTTCCTTTCTAGAGTTTTTTCTCTTATTTTGTGAGTATCTATCATGGGAGCAAGGGTGCTGCTCAGCATCTGAACCCTGTTTCTGTTTTGGGGAACTGTTTGTGCCAACAGGAAGCAGCTAACTCCTACTACAGAATCTAGAAACCCCAATTATTTACTTCCCCAGCTCTCCTGGCAACTAGAGTGTGGACACGTGACCCAGGCTTAGCCAATGACACATACCTTCCAGAATTGTCACTGGTAGCTTGGATAGTTTTTTTTTTTTTTTTTTGGTGGCAACAACATCTGGTTCTTCAGTCAGGGACAGGAGTGCCAGTGGAACTATCTTCTAAGGTCAGCAATGTCAGTCCTCATTCTATTTTTTATTTCTGTAAGTTTGACTACTCTAGATACCTCACATATGTGGAATCATAGAGTATTTGTCTTTTTATGACTAGCTTTTCACTTAGCATATTGCCCTCAAGGTTCATGCATGTTGTAGCATTCGTCAGAATTTCATTCCTTGTGGTGGGATGAGCCTGCAATCCTAGCTACTCAGGAGGCTAAGGCTGGAGAATCGCTTACGCCCAGGAGTTTGAGGCTGCAGTGAGCTATGACTGTGCCACTGCACTTCAGCCTGGGCAACAGGGTGAGACTCTATCTCTAAATAAATAAATAAAAGGAATTTCATTCCTTTTTAAGGCTGAATAATATTCCACTTTCACATTTTGTTTATTCATTCATCGAAAGTCATTTGGGTCGCTTCTACCTTTCAGCGACTGTAATGCTGCTATGAATGTGGGTGTACAAATAGCTCTTCAAGACCCTGCTTTCAAGTCTTAGATATGTACCAAAAATGGAATTTTTTTTTTTTCTTAAACACGGTCTCACTCTGTGGCCTAACCTGCAGTGCAGTGGCACAAATACAGCTCACTGCAACCTCAAACTCTTTGACTCATGCGATCCTCCCACCTCAGCCTCTCGAATAGCCGGGACCACAGGAGCCTGCCACTATCCCCAGCTACTTTTACAATTTTTTTGTAGAGATGGAGTCTTGCCATGTTGCCAGGCTGGTCTTGAATTCCTAGGCTCAAGTGATCCTCCCACCTCAGGCCCCCAAGTAGCTGAGACCACAGATGCACACCACAGAATTGTTGAATCATAGGGTAATTCTATTTATAACTCTTTAAGGAGCCACCATACTGTTTTCCACAGCAGCTGCACCATTTCACATTCCCATCAACAGTGCACAAGGGCTCCAATTTCTCCACATCCTTGCTAACACTTATTATTCTCTTTTGAAAAAGTATTTATTATTATTATTTTGAAATAAATCTTGCTGTGTTGCCCAGGCTGGCTGTGAACTCCTGGGCTCAAGTGATCCTCCCACTTCGACCTCTCAAGGTATTGGGATAACAGGCATGAGCCACCACACCTGGCCCTCTCTGTTTTTGATAGTAGCCATCCTAGTGAGTGTGCAGATACCTCAATGTGGGTCCTCATTTGTTAATCATGCAATTACAATAGCCTCATAGCTGATTTCTCTGATCCTAGGCTCCATTTCATTCAACCTGCTCTTCATACTGTTCTCAGAAAGGCATTTATCATCATGTAACTTCTCTGGTAAAAATTTCCATTGGCTTTCCATCCCTCTTAGGTAGGTCCGAACTCCTGATCATGCCACAGAGGAACCTATAAGACATGGCCTCTACCTATCTCTTCACCAATCCTTCTCTAGCCTCTTCCTTTTCTCCCACTGTCCTCCTACAACTGATTGAAAGCTCTCTGAGGGCATGTATTTCCAAAATCCAGCACATCTTCTGTTACTCAAAAAACATGCAAAACCATTTTTTGAATGATGAATAAAAAAATAAAATAAGGCCAGGCACAATGGCTCATGCCTGTAATCCTAGCACTTTGGAAGGCCGAGGCGGGTTAGATCACCTGAGGTCAGGAGATCGAGACCAGCCTGGCTAAAGCGGCAAAACCCTGTCTCTACTAAAAATACAAAAATTAGCCAGGCGTGGTGGCGGGCGCCTGTAATCCCAGCTACTCGGGAGGCTGAGGCAGGAGAATTGCTTGAACCCAGGAGGCAAAGGTTGCAGTGAGCTGAGCTTGTGCCTCTGCACTCCAGCCTGGGTGACAAGAGCGAAACTCCATCTCAAAAAAAAAAAAAGAACTATCCCCAGGTGACAGAAATGAAAAAACAAAGAGCAACAATAGAAAAGTAACTAGGGGCTAGGAGTCTAACATGCACACCAGGAAAGCAGGTGTGAAGGGTCATGAGACAAGGAGAGCTAGAACTGAGCTCCAGATATAGCTCAAAGTACCAGCAAACTCCATGGAAAATAACAAGGAGCTTACCTCCATCTTGCACTTCATGTGGGGGTGGAGGAAAGTCACCTATAGGAAAACAAATCTCTCAATCCATGCCATGTATAGACATGCATACTAAATTTTACGCAGTACTCATCCTGTATAAAACATGAGGCGGTGGAAGTGTAAGCCAAGAAATTAACATAAAAATTGGTCCATAACTACTAAAGTACCCAGAGACTCTAAAAAAAAACAAGCCTAAACCACTATTTCACAGAGCACCTGTGGCTCCCACAGACTAAACATCACCAGTTGAATGTGAGCTCATAAATAAAAACTAAAAAACATACAGGTTAAAAAAATACTACAAATGGTAGTAGCCAGCAGACACACAGATCAAATTAATAGCCCTCCCCAAATGTGACATATTTAAGTAATCTGAAAATATAAGTTAAGTATGTGTATTAGGCTGTTCTCACATGGCTATAAATACCTGAGACTGGGTAATTTATAAAGAAAAGAGGTTTAATTGGTTCATGGTTCTGCAGGCTCTACTTGGAAGCATGGCAGCTTCTGCTTCTGGGGAGGCCTCAGGGATCCTTTACTCAGGGGGAGCAGGCATTTTACATGGCAGGAGCAGGACTGAAAGCGGGGGAGGTGCTACACACTTAAACAGCCAGATCTCATGAGAACTCACTCACTATCACAAGAACAGCACTGAGGGGATGGTGCTAAACCATTCATGAGAAACCGTCCCCAAGATCCAATCACTTGCCATCAGGCCCCACCTCCAACACTGGGGATTACAATTTGACACGAGGTTTGGGAGTGGACACAGATCCAAGCCATATCAGTATGTTTAAAGTTATAAAAGAGATGAAAGCAACAGAAGCCATAATGAAATAGAACAGTGCAGGAAAAACAGGATAGGCAGAACTGAAAAAGGACCAAATAGAATTTCTAGAGATAAAATCTAATTATTAAAATAAAAAGACTTAATGAACAGCTAAGCAGCAGATTAGAAATAGTTATGGAAAGAACTGTAAGTGAAAGAGAGCTGAGAAAATTAACTGCAATGAATCACAGACATGGAAAGACATGGAAAAATAAACAGTTCTTAAACAACATAGACGATAGAATGAGGATACAAATAGGAATCCCAAAAGGAAAGAACAGAGCTATTAGGGAACAGGAAACAGCTTAAGTAATACCACCTTAGAATTTTCTTTTTTTTTGAGATGGAGTCTTGCTCTGTTGCCCAACCTGGAGTGCAGTGGCGCGATCTTGGATCACTGCAAGCTCCGCCTCCTGGGTTCATGCCATTCTCCTGCCTCAGCCTCCCGAGTAGCTGGGACTACAGGCACCCACCACCACGCCCGGCTACTTTTTTTGTATTTTTAGTAGACAGGGTTTCACCATGTTAGCCAGGATGGTCTCGATCTCCTGACCTCGCGATCTGCCCGCCTCGGCCTCCCAAAGTGCTGGGATTACGGGCGTGAGCCACTGCACCCAGTCAGAATTTTCTATAATAGGAGACTTTAATTACTACATGGAAGCAGCAGCCAGGGTCCTAAAGCAGAGGAAATAAAAACGTGCAAACTCGGATTCATGATAAAACATCAAAACGTAACATCAAAGACTGAAGGAAATCTTAAAAGCAAACAGAAGAGAGATTACTAAGGAAAACAAGACAATTAGAATGATAGCAAAACATCTCATTAGCAACATATGCCACAAGACAGTGAAGTAATATTTTCAAAATGCTGAGGAAAAATAACTAAGAATTCTATATTCGGGAAGCAATGATAAATTAGACATTTTCAAACAAAGATTGAGAGTTTACCACTCTTAAACTCTGGCTGAACAAATTACTAAAGGATGTCCTTCAGTATGGATTCCTTCTTGAAGTGTTTTTAAATCCATAAAGTGCACAGGGTTACAGGCTGGTCGCAGTGGCTCACCCACCAGCACTTTGGCAAGCTGAGGTAGGTGGATCACTTGAGCTCAGGAGTTCAAGACCAGCCTGGGCAACATGGCAAAACCCTGTCTCTACAAAAAAGCGCAAAAATTAGCAGAGTATGGTGGTGCGCCTGTAATCCCAGCTACTCAGGAGGCTGAGGCAGGAGGATGGCTTGGGCCTGGGAGGTCGAGGCTGCAGTGAGCCATGTTTATGACACTACACTCCAGCCTGAGTGACAAAACAAGACCTTGGGTACTTCAGTAGTTATATATATATGTGTGTATATATGTATATATGTGTATATATGTGTATATACATATATACATAAAGCAAGACCCTGTCTCACACACACGCAAAAATATTTATATTTATTTATATAAAATATTTATTTATATAAAAATATTTATATATTTTTGTGTATATATGTGTGTATTTTTATGTATATATATATATATACACACACACATACAGAAAAGAGGTAAATTATACTAAAATACAGTTACTTTGGACATGTATGTACAAAAAGTTGAATTTAGACACACACTTTACACTTTTCCCAAAAATTAACTCAAAATGGATAATAAATCTAAGTGTAAAATGCAAAACTACAAAACTCCTAGAAGGTAACATAGGAGAAAATCTACATGCCCCTGGGTTTGGCCACAACTATTTAGTTACAACACCAAAAGAATGTCCCAGGAAAGAAAAAAATTGACCAGCTGGACTTCATTAAAATTGAAAACTGCTCTGTGAAAGACGCTGTTAAGATAATGAAAAGACAAGCCACAGACTCAGAGGAAATCTTTGAAAAACACATATTTGATAAAGAACTGGTGTCCAAAATATACAAAGAACTCTTAAAACTCAATAATGAGAAAACAAAAACCCAATTAAAAAATGGGCAAAAGATCTAAACACCTCCTTTTACACAGATGACAAGCATAAAAAAAGATGTTCCAGGGCTGGGCGTGGTGGCTCACGCCTGTAATCCCAGCACTTTGGGAGGCCAAGGTAGGTGGATCACCTGAGGTCAGGAGTTCAAGACCAGCTTGGCCACCATGGTGAAACCCCGTCTCTACTAAAAATACAAAATTAGTTGGGTGTGGTGGCGTGCACCTGTAATCCCAGCTACTTGGAAGGCTGAGGCAGGAGAATCACTTGAACCAGGGAGGCAGAAGTTACAGTGAGCTGAGATCGCGCCATTGCACTCCAGCCTGGGCAAAAAAAAGTGAAACTCCGTCTCACACACACACAAAAAAGATGTTCCAAATCATATGTCACTAGAGAATGGCAATTTAAAACAACAATGAGATACCACTACACATCTATTAGCATGGCTAAAATACAAAACACTGACAACACCAAATCCTGGCAGTGATGTGAACCAACAGTAACTCTTACCCACTGTAGTTGGGAATGCAAAAACAGATACTTTGGCAGTTTCCTAGAAAGTAAACATAAACTTACCATACAATCCATCAATCATGCTCCTTGGTACTAAATGTGTTGAAAATTTATGTGTAAACAAAACCTACACACGAATGCTTATGGCAGCTTTATTTGTAACTGCCCAAACTTGGATGTGACCCAGATGTTCCTCAATAGCTCAACGGATAAACAAACTGTGGTATATTCATATAACGAAATATTATTCAGCAATAAAAAGAAATCAGCCATCAAGCCATTAATAGACATAGAGAAACCTCAAATGCATTTTGTTAAGGGAAGGAAGCCAATCTGAAAAGGTTACATACTGTATGATTCCAACTATATGGAAAAGGTAAAACTATAGAGACAGTAAAAAGATCAGTGGTTGCTAGGGTTTCGGGAGAAGGGAGGGATGAACAAGTAGGAAACAGCAGATGTTTAGGGCAGTGAAACTATTCTGCACAATACTATAATTGTGGATACACGTCATCATGCATTTGTCAAAACTCACATAATGTATAACACCAAGACTGAACTCCAATGTAAGCTACAGAATTTAGTTAATAATAAATCAATATTGGCTCAATTGTGACAAACATATTACACTAGTATAGGATGTCAATAACAGGGAAAATTGTGTGCATGGTGAGGGAGAAAGGGCACGTTTGGGAACTCTCTGTACTTGTCCCTCAATATTTTTCTGTAAGTCTAAAATTGCTCCCAAAAAACCATCTATTGATAAAGAGAAAATTAAAAAACAATAAAATCAGCAACAACAAAAACAATATCTTGACATATGGGAAGACAAAAATTAAAACGTTCTAAGTTCCTCATATTGTTTAGGAGAAAGAGATGTTAATTATCTTTAGACTTTCAGTCAAATAATGCATATCAAAAATTTAAAAGAAACTGCTAAACGAAAAGAGGATGAAGTAAAACAACTCTCTGTTATAAAGCAAATCTATTCTTTTTAACTGTGGCAGCTTACCTGAGATTCCAGAACCTCCAACTTATGTTTCCTTGCATGAAGAGCTTTACTTGGAAAAGCCCAATAATAATTAGAAGTTCCGATCCTCTCACAGTCAACCATACCATCATCAACTAAGCTTTGAAGGACTTCTTTTACTGACATAGCAGCTAAGAGACAATTTTTAAAGACTCTATGTTAAAAAAACACCATAAATAAAATTAAAGGACAAATAACTGGGGAAACACTTGCAAAACATATGACAAATCAAGAGTTAAAAAGTTAATAATAAGCTCTTAAAAAAACAACATGCACAACAATGAAATTGCCTAAGGAAACATTTCTTAGAATGTATCCCCATCCTTAAGCAAAGCATGACTTGTTATACAGGAGCTTAGGGGAAAACAGGTAATATACAGGATTAAGAATAGGACCTGAGTTCTAATCCTAACTCTTAGCAGTAACACTGGATGACTCTAGGGCAAATTGTTCTTTATGCCTAATTTTAAAAATCTATTAGATATGATCATTTCCATACCTACTTTGGTGCATAGCGGTAATGTCAATAAAATGTTACTTGTGAGAAGCCTTTGAAAAAGTAAAATAAAACTATAGAAATGCAAGTTTTTCTCTCCCAATAGATTATGTAGTAATAGAAGATACTAGCATCAGTGCTTAGTAAATAATTTTAATAGTGTTAACACTTATAGTCTGTTGCTATATGGTATCTTTTCCTTTTCTAAATAATGTTTCTTTTTTAAAAAAGATGTTGGGTAATTTGGCTATCATCTTATACTGCAGAAAAAAATTGTCAATAACTGGGAGGGAAAATAGGTAAGAAGAAAAGGAATTTAGTTAATACAATAAATTTTTCCATCTTGTAGACTGGATTGAATTTTGTTTTTTGTTTTTGATCCTTCAAGATATAGTTGAGATTCCATTACCTACAATTTGTCTGGGGACATTAGGACACTGGTGTAATTAATATTGTATAGTTGACCCTTCAACGGTACAGGTTTGAACTGCATGGGTGCAGTTATATACATGGATTTTCTGCCACCTGAGACAGCAACACCACTTCCTCCTCCTCCTTAGCCTACTCAATGTAAGATGACAAGGATGAAGAACTTTATGATGATCCACTGCCACTTAATGAATAGTAAACACATGGTATGGCTTCCCGTCAACAGCAGGCTATCAGTAGTTAAGTTTTGGGGGAGTCAAAAGTTACATGCAGACTTTCAATTGCGTGGGGGATTGGTATCCCAA
This sequence comes from Pongo pygmaeus, assembly GCF_028885625.2. Classification (NCBI taxonomy): domain Eukaryota; kingdom Metazoa; phylum Chordata; class Mammalia; order Primates; family Hominidae; genus Pongo; species Pongo pygmaeus. Next base: position 166,303,186 of record NC_072376.2, on the reverse strand, counting down.
TCTTGAACAACATAGGTGTTGTTCAAGGGTCAACTGTGTATTTAAACTTCAGAAATTTGCGTATCTTTAAGAAGCAGCAGAACCAATTGTTCACTGATGACTGTAAAGAGAATAATTGTGTGGTGTACATAAAAGTGTGAGGGACTCTCAGTGGTTGTCTAGTTTCACTTGTATGTATATTCATAATAAAAGAGGTTTTTTCATTTTGAAACAACACAACAAAAGACACCGAAAAAATACATCAATGTGCATCTATAAAATATGCATGGTGGCTCATGCCTGTAATCCCAGCACTTTGGGAGGCTAAGGCAGGTAGATCACTTGAGGTCAGGGGTTTGACACCAGCCTGGCCAACATGGCAAATCCCCATCTCTACTAAAAATACAAAAATTAGCTGGGCATGGTGGCAGGAGCTTGTAATCCCAGCTACTCATGAGGCTGAGGCAGGAGAATCGCTTGAACCTGGGAGACAGAGGTTGCAGTGTGCCAGGACTGCACCACTGCGCTCCAGCCTGGGTGACAGAGTAGACTCTGTCTCACATAAATAAATAAATAAAATAAAATAAAATAAAATAAAATATGCATGGCCAATATATGAGAAAAATGTTCAACCCCATTAATAACTGAAGAAATCGAAAATAAAGCAATTAGACACGACTTGACTACCAAATTAAAAACACTAAAAAATACAATAAAGAATTCAAGGATACTTGAATGGGTACTCTCAGTATGGGTGGAGAAACGTGGCAATCTGTATCTAAAACTTCAGATTTATACATATCTTTTTTTTTTTTTTTGAGACGGAGTTTTGCTCTGTCGTCCAGGCTGGAGTGCAGTGGCGCGATCTCGGCTCACTGCAAGCTCTGCCTCCCGGGTTCACGCCATTCTCCTGCCTCAGCCTCCTGAGTAGCTGGGACTATAGACACCCGCCACCACGCCCGGCTAAGTTTTTTTTGTATTTTCAGTAGAGACGGGGTTTCAGTAGGCAGGATGGTCTTGATCTCCTGACCTCATGATCCACCTGCCTCGGCCTCCCAAAGTGCTGGGATTACAGGCGTGAGCCACCGCACCCAGCCCGATTTATACATATCTTTTATGGGGAAATTCCACCTTATAAATACAGCCAAACAAAAAATAATAGATATGTAGAAGGATGCCTGTCAACACATTGTTTTTGATAGCAAAAGAATTGGAAACCAGTCTAATAACTGGATTTTTATTTTAAAGACAGGATTTTGCTATGTTGTCTAGCTGGGCTGAAGTGATCCTCCCGCTTCAGCCTCCAGAGTGGCTGGGACTACAGGTGTGTGTGCTACCACCCAGCTTACCAACTAGATTTTTAAAAGTATTTTTTTATTGCAAAGGGATACTATACAATCATTTATGTTATAAAAGGATATTTAATGACAGGGATATATATTCAAAATGTAATATACAGGATGTAGTATACAGAAAAATAAAGGACAACATGACAGTGGTTATCTTTGGATGGTGATGATTTCTTTGTCTCTAGAAATTTAGGTTTTCCATAAAGTGAAAGACTGTTGCAGAAAAGATGACTTAATGAATATTAAGATATTTCCCAAAACATCCCAGTATATTTCCCAAAATATTCCAGTATAACTTTGGTACTTACTAATGCCTTTCTCTTTGGGAGCAATCTTCTCCAAGTCTTTTAATTGAAATACATCTTTCTGTTTAAAGGGTTTTAAAGAAAATGAAAAGCACGTGTTTATTTTCTACTATGTATATTTTCGTTTTTAAAAATTTTTATTATGGGTACATAATAGTTGTATACATTTACAGGGTATGTGTGATATTTTGATACAGGTATACAATGTGTTATGATGAAATTGTGGTAATTAGGGTATCCATCTCTTCAAACACTTATCATTTCTTTGTGTTAGGAACATTCCAATTCCACTCTTAGTATTTTAAAATATACAATATATTATTGTTAACTATAGTCACCCTATCATGTTCTACTATATATTTATGTATACATCATAATTTTATGTTCATGAAAAATTGTATTTAAAAAATTGGCCTGGAAATGAACAGTATAATAGAATCAAGCATTTTAGAGCTTATAAGAAACTCTTTGATTATCTCATTCCATATCCTCAATAGAACTTAAAATGAAGAGATTTTTACATACATTTACAATTTGCATATATATACAATTTTTTTTTTTGAGACATGGTTTCACTCTATCGCCCAGATGGGAGTACAGTGGCATGATCATGGCTCACTGCAGCCTTGACCTCCAGGGCTCAAACAATCCTCCCACTTCAGCCTCCTGAGTAGCTGGGACTACAGACATGCACCACCACGCCTGGCTAATTTTTAAAAATTTTGTTAGAGACAGGGTCTCACCATTTTGCCCAGGCTGGTCTTGAACTTCTGGACTCAAGCAATCCTCCCGTCTCAGCCTCCCAAAGTGCTAGGATTACAGAGATGAGCCACCATGCTTGGCCAGCAGCATACAATTATTTAAAGCTCTTGGAGATCAGAACACAAAGAACAATCTTCCCACCTAAGTATAAAAACTAGTTATAGGCCAGTCACAGTGTCTCCTGTCTGTAATCCCACCACTTTGGGAGGACTGCTTGAGCCCAAGAGCTGGAGACTGGTCTGGGTAACACAGTGAGACCACTCTTGCACCACATCTCCACAAAATCCAAAAAATTAGCTGGGTGTGGTAGTGCGCGCCTGTAGTCCTAGATACATGGGAGGCTGAGGTGGAAGAATAGCTTGAGCCTGGGAGGTTGACGGTGCAGTAAGCTATGACTGTGCCACTATACTCCAGCCTGGGCAAGAGTATAGAGTAAGACTCTGTCTCAAAAAACAAAACAAAACAAAACAAAAACAATAACAAAAAACCACCATCCTAGTTATACTGGATCACTTGGTAACAGGAACGAATTACCTTTTCTGACACTTTAAGAAAACACAGACAGTGCTTTGCTTAACATGTATGACACTGTACAGATTTAGCAGTTCTAACTAAAAGCGAAACAGGCAACTGTCAAAATTTGTTTACATTTAAGGTTTCGTGGAAGAGCTATACCTAAACAATAGGGAAATTACACAATTCATGGCTACCTATCAATCATTCACATATACATGTTGCATGTCCACCATATGCAAAGCAAAACATTAAGGGAAGAGATGCGTGTACAATATTTAAATCTTATGGCCAGAAAAAAAAAAACCTCTCTAGAATATTATTTTCTACTGCTAATAAGCCTTGGTTGAAGTGGTGAAAAGAACTTGCATAACAAAAGTTAAATCATTTGAAAAAACTAAAGTATGTAGTAACTGGAACAGAAATATTGTGGCTGGGCATGGTGGCTCACGCCTGTAATCCCAGCACTTTGGGAGGCTGAGGCGGGTGGATCATTTGAGCTCAGGAGTTCGAGACTAGCATGGCCAACATGGCAAAACCCTGTTTCTACTAAAAATACAAAAATTAGCTGGATGTTATGGCGGGCACCAGTAATCCCAGCTACTCGGGAGACTGAGGCACGAGAATCGCTTGAACCTGGGAGGTGGAGGCTGCAATGAGCCAAGATTGCACCACTGCACTCCAGCCTGGGCAACAGACAAAACAATAACAATAAAAAACCCAGAAATATTTTGATTATTGTTATGAAAAAATTGGGATACAGTTCTTCCAAAAAAAAACTTGAAAAGGCAATTGCAATTGGATAGAAATTATACTTCATAAAAATTTAAAACTTCTACTCATCCAAGGGCACTGTAAAGAAAATGAAATGACAAATACTAACTAGATTAAAATAATCGCAAAACATACACCTGAAAAAGGCCTGGTACCCAGGATATACATATATAAAGAACTCCTTTGAAGTACATAAAAAAGAGTTGATGGAGAGATAAGAAGTGGATAGATGAATATATATATGTGATAAAGTCAGTAGAATAAAATGTGAATGGTAGAATCTAGGTGGTAGGCATTTGGGTATTTACCGAAAAACTCATCTTTGCTGTATGTTTGAAAATTTTCATAATAAAATGTTGAAAAAATTTCATCACACTACACCTAAGAGTTAGTAAATTTAGGAAAATATTAAGTCATTGAACTTAGTGCGAGTATGAGATCAATTTTTGCTCATCGAGGAATAAATTATTTAAACACAATACTTTAGAATCTCAGGGAACATGTAATAAATTACTGACTTTAAGTCTTTAATGCATTAGAAAAATCAGTTAATCAAACCTCTTTGCAAATACTTTAAATTCCCTAGAAAAAGAACATGAAGCATTAAGATATCTGCCTAAATGCAGTCACCAAGGAAGAGCTCCAGATGTACTGGCTGCCCCAGTGGGGCTGCTGTATAAATAAACAGGCTTGGAAAGAAGTAGCCTCAGAACTCAAGTGCGGTCATTGAAGTGGACAGAGCAAATGATCTCAAGTAAATCTTAGTTCTTAGACTCCCCAGCATTAAGCAGAGATAATCAAGGGAGGGACAAAGACAATGTAAAAAGAACTATGTGTAAGATACCATGGAAGACATATAATCCTAGATAATATCGTTCTGTTTTTTTTTTTTTTTAAAGATAGGGTCTCACTGTTACCTGGGCTAGAGTGCCCGAGTGACAGTGTGATCACAGCTCACTACAACCTCAAACTCTTGGGCTCAACAGATCCTCCTGCCTTGGCCTCCCAAAATGTTGGAATTACAGGTGTGAGCCGTGGCACCTGGCCCTAGATAACATTTAATAAAGCACTTACGACCTGGGCATTGTTTAATCATATTATCTTATTTAATCCCCATACCAACACTGTGAGCTGGGTACTATTATCATCTTCTTTAAGAGACGAAGAAACAGACATAGAGAGGTCAAGTAACTTGCTTAAAGGTCACGAAGGTATTGAGTTAAACAGGTTCCAGATGCAAGCTTTCAGTTATTGAGCTATACTGTTCTCATGTTCTTCCTAAGTGCAACGGGCAAAGAATTTATTACATTAGCAGCTCCAAAACCCACACACACATGCACATATATATCCATCCATACATGATTATGTCTATGTCTCTTTTTCTCCATTTACATATTTATATTAAATTATCTGGGCATAAGCATGGCCATTCCAGAGATCTGTGTGCCAATGGAAAGCTACTCGTTTAAGTGTCTGCTGAAGTAATTTTTTAAAAAGCTCAACACATTTATTGGTGGCCTATTTTGTGCCTCAAACAGTCCCTGAAGGTTCTTACCCTCCCTATGAGTTGTCATTATTACCAATGACTGTGTTTTTAAAAGGTTTCCAAAACCTCGCAGACGGCCCACTTATGATTAGAGGCAATATAGTATATGCTGCTTCATTAGTTGATTTTCTAATTTGATTTAAAAGGTAATATTTGTTCACTATAGGTAACAAAGAAAAGAGTGTAAAACAAAATCCACCTGTATCTCACCATTGTTAATATTTGTCATCATGCTTTGTTTTTTATATTCTACATTTTCTACTTAACATTAAATTATAAGCATTTTCCCATGACAATTAGTCTTGAAAAGGGGCTACTATTGACATCTATAGAAAATCAAATTCTGTAACAAATCCTTGAGTAGCCATATTTGATTTTGTTGGAATTTTTACTTGCCAATTGCAGCAACGAAATTAGAATCCAGATTCCTGAATCTGAATTCCGGAATCCATGCTTTTCACTCTGCACCATTATTGGCGATTTGCTTTGAGATGTTGAAGCAAATCTAATATTTATCAACTTTTGACATCAGTCTGGATCCCGGATATACCATATCCTATTCATGAAAGAACAAATGAAATGGCCTCCATTACTTTTCCCAAATCTCTTATAATTTTCAATTCTGTCAAAAAACTGATAGACTAAATGAGCAGCAACTGATTAGGCCATAATGAAAAAAAGAAACAGGAATATATGAAATAAATCAATCAGTACAATTAATTCCCAGCTTTATGGAAAACCTCACTAATTACTGAACTTCCTTAAACTGCTGATCCTCAGAGTCTTTCATGTTTTGATGTTACTGAGGACAAGGTTTAAAATTTTTCAGTTAGAAACAGCCAATTTTTATATTTGAGATAATTAATAATATTGTAAATGACAAAATAATTTCCCCAACCACTCTCCTCAGCTTTCTACTGTCTTGAAGGAATTAAACCTACTTTTCTTGCTGAGACCACAGGAAAAATATTTCAACTCAGCAGAATTGCTATAATTTTCACATAGAGACTTCACCAATTTATCTTCGTAACCGTATCATCATCGTAATATGATACCCTGTTCTGAATTGCCAATGACTTTTAGGAACAATAAGATTATACTTAGTGGGCAAATCCCATGTATTTTGCTTTTTTTTTTTTTTTTTTTTACTAAGCATCTGCCTTAAAGTGAAAAGGGATTTTATCAATTTAATATTCAATTTTACCACTTTTCCCCATTTTCTTCACATTTGTATATGATGAAAATAGCCAGCAGACTGGGGCCAACTAGGCTTTGCAGGTCCTGCCAAGCCATATGAAGTCGGTGTTTTTTTAGGTCAAAGATTTATGTGGCCTTTAACCTGAAGACAAAGAAAAGCCTTCCACTAACAGGGTAAAGCCATGAGACAGTAGGCTCTAGAGCCAGGTACCTGGGTTTGAACTCTGGCTCTGTCACTTAGGAGATGAAACTTTAAACATATTTGCTGTTGGTGGCAGGCACAAATATCTGGAATAAATGGAGGCCTGTGTACTATCGACTATGTGTTACACTACAGACAGACTTAAAATGCAAAGACATAGTATTTGGTACTCCCTCTGAAATCAAATGATCCTCCCTGGTTTGAATCCTGGAACTGTGGCTTCTATTGTTTGAGATCCAGGACTGGTTGGCACCTAGGCAGCACACAGGAGATGTGGGCTTTCATCATTATTATTTTTCAGGCAGAAAGAGGAGACAATCAAATATATGCATCAGAAGATTCTGGTGCCAGTATGCAGGACTGCTTGGGTGAAATAGACTCTACCAACAGTGGGATATGATTTTTCACACTCCATAACTCACAGGAACCACAAATACTTGCAGAATCTTACCCATTCTTCAAGAAATTGATCAGTATTGATGTTTAACAAAGAGGGGACAGTTAACATTGGATGACATGTACTTAAGATGAAAATTACACAAAATTATAAGTGTTAAAGAAAATGACTTACTGTTTCAAAAAATATTTCCATCATGCGAGTTCTCTTTTCTTCTGCACTCAGTCCTTTTTTCTTTGACTAAAGCAAAAAAATTAAAAAGTAAACAATGCTTTTAAACACATTTTGCAAACAACTGGATTTGCAACATTTGAAATTTTATGCATGGTCTTATCTGATACCAACAGGTTTGATACTCTCAAAGTCAGACCTAAAGACTCATTTTAATTACTATCTGCCAACCACTGTGGTAGGTGCTGCCAAGATGGTAACTGTAAATTGAGATAGAGCCTGGCATTTTGTAGAAATTCAGTATTTATAAAGTAAACCAATGATAAGCCACTGTATTGACCTTCCAAAGGCTTACAACCTCTCAGAGAAAATATATAGATGCAACTATTTATAGCTAATGAACAGCTACATGCACCAAGTGTTACATAAATACCCAGAACACAATGAATTCCACCAGCAGAGGAAGAAGGGTTACCCAAGGACAGAGATTAAAAGGATTTTGGCAAATTAAGAAATGGTTAGAAGCACATCTTGGGGAGACCACACACAGGCACAATGTTATGGAAGTACATGGAATTCCCCAGAAGGATAAGCAGTGGGGGATAGTTATTGTATGAAGTACACAGGGGGAGTGGCAGATGGGATGAGAAAGGTGTGGGGTCAGGTTATGGAAAGCTGACTGTCCAGCTGACAGTGGACTTCATTCTAGACAATGAGGAGCTGCTGAGTAATTTCCAAAGCAGACTAGTGACAAGATCAGAGTTGCATTTTAGTTAAGTTAATTATAGCAGCAATGTGGAGGACAAGATGGAAGGAGGAAAGGCCTATCCAAGTAGAAAATGGAAGCCCACTCAGGTTATTCTTCTGTAATACCTTTTAGCCAATTTGAAATTAAGATAATATGTAGCTGAAATATATGTTAATAATAAATTTTACAATATGTTGTATATAGAATATACAAAGCTAAATCCTAAGTTAAAAGAGAAAGGAGCCAAATTTCCTCCAAACCAAAGGTTTACAGGAAATAAAAAAAAAAAGAGTGAGAACTATCACCTCCAGTTCTCTAATAAAAAATTCCACACTAATATTTCTTATGTGATCTGCATCTTTCTCAAAAATTGTAGGGGATTATAAAGGAACATTAATTGTTTGCTTAAAAAGCAGACATAAAACAACAGTTAAAGACTGCCCCATCCAACCAAAAACATCATCAGAAAACGTGAGTTTACATAAGTGAAGACAAGGATTTGGAATTGCCATTCTGGCTACATACTGGAGTGAGTGAGTCTTAATTCTTGCAAAACCTAGAAACCCACTAACTTGGCTGGGCAGTAGCTCACACCTGTAATCCCAGCACTTTGGGAGGCTGAGGCTGGAGGATTACTTGAGGCTGGGAGTTTGAGACCAGCCTGGGCAACAAAGCAAGACACTGTCTCAAAACAAAACAAAACAAAAAAAATCCCACCAAAAAAAAAAAAAACAAAACCCACTAACTCATTCCTACAGGAATAAAATGATCAGGTGTTTCTTGATGAGTAATATGGGTAAATAAATAGCTTAAAGTTTATATTTTTCTCTTCTTCCTTGGTCCACTCTCAAACACTGTTTTTCTGCTGGGTTTGGCTACTGATCCCATCTCCTAATATCTTATCTTTGATCTCATTTGCTTTCATGGTTTTAATTAACACTTATGCTGAGACCTCAAATCTTTACATTCACCCCTGGGTGTGCTACTGAGCTTCAGTCTCATCCATCTACCCACCTGCTGGACAAACTTCAACTCTGTCAGTCTAAACTGAACTCTTCCTCTCTCACACCTACTCCCCACAAACTTGCTGTTCTAGACCTTGAGTCTCAGATACTATCTCATAACCCAAGCCAGAGGCCTGACAGTCACCCTAGGTACCTTCACCTCTCTTATCTCACATCCAACCAATCACCAAGTTCTGCCAGTTTCAGCATTTAATTATTTCTCTTATCTGTCTTGTCTGTTCTATCTCTACTACCACTGCCTCATTTAGGCCTTCATCATCTATCTCCTGCAATATACCTCCAGTCCCCTAACCACACTTTGACTCACCCTCTATGTTCACATTCCGCACTGGGAAAACATAAATAAGACCTTTTTCCCCGCCTTGCTCAAAACCCTCCAGTGGCTCCCAGACATCCAGACGTATCCGAGTACCCCACTATGATATACAAGGCCCTTTAACACCTGACCCCAGCCTACCTTTTATAGCCTCTTCCACCATACCCTACCTCAAATGTTGCCGTTAACAGTATAGAGGCCTAAGCAACTTGTAATACAAAAATTGCTTGTAATTATCTACTCGAAGAATGCTCTCATTTCCATCCTTAAAAAAAATGTTCCTCCACCTAGAACATCCTCACTTCTTGCCTAGTCAAAACTCCAAAACATCTCCCAAGGCTTAGTTTAGGCACTCTCCCTCCAGAACTTCCCTGAGTTCACAGGCTAAGCATGTATTCCCAGAACACACCTTCATCAAATCACTCACTACATTGAAAAGACGTTTACTTGTCTCTCTCAGCACACTGAAAAACTTCTTCAGAACATGAACTGCCTTTGCCTTTCCAGGGCTTAGTGCCAAGTTAGACAGGGGAGACATAACGCTCTTAATTTTAGGACCATGTATCTAAAGCCCCCAACTCTAAAATTTGAGGCTGCTCAGGCTCCTAAGCCCCCCAACACCTACCGTACTCCCATAGATATAACAGGTGAATTAATCATAGTGAATTCAATGACACCATGTATTGCCTGGCTTGGAGAGATAAATCAGAGAAATCTCAGGTAGGCAAACTCCAGGAACCCATACAGACCTGCTCACTAAACCTAGGGCTGAGAGCTAGGGTCCAGGACTGCTCTGTCTGCCTCGTTCATTCTCGCCTCTGCAGTATCTGATAAATCAAGCATGAAATTCATAACAGTTAGAAGACTCCTTCAATATATTTTTCTAGTCCAATAGGTCCTAAACTGTCATACATTAGAATCACCTCAGCAGTTTTTTAAAAATACCGATGCCCAGGCTCATCTCGAATGAATGGAATCAAAATCTCTGGAATGGGACCTGGGCAACATATTTTTTAAATCCTCTCCAACATATTTTTTAATTGTGCCCCAGGGTTGAGAACCCTACTTTTGTCAGCCCAGAATCTGAAGGTCATGTCAAGGGCGCTGCGGGGCAGTGGGAATCCCTTTAGAACTTCAGTCTGTGGCTGCATTAGCAGAAAGCAGATCCCAAAGTGTTAGGAAAGACTCCTAAGATTTTGATATTCGAAACAGCTCCTTGCACTCCAAGAATCTGTCCCCCAGAGGCAGGCAATGAGGAGAATCTAGTGTCCTGGGGTACCCAGTTTTAGGAAAGCTCTCAATACTCAGCTCAGCAGCTATGAAAGTTATCCAAGAAATGTGGATGAGCTGTATCATCCATTTACATTGTTTTCAGACTGATTTATTCATCAGTCTCTTTTATGACTAGAAATAATTTCTATTATTAACCACAGTAGGAGTTTCATAGCCAGAATTAAAATAACTAATGTAAAAAGATGCCATATTAATACTCATATTTAGAAACTTCTCAAAAAATGAGGATTTATTTAATATTTAATTAAGACTGGGAAAAACCTGATAGTATAACTTAAAGATGCATTCAAATTAGTAAGTCAGGAGACTCAAAACCCGACTCAAGGACTATGAAGCTTTCTGGAAGTGTTTTAAACCACTTAAAAAATCATGTTATCTGAGGAACCTTCTCAATTAGAAGTTATGGAATTCCTACAGCCAGCCCTACTAATCAATTACAATAAAATTATGAAGAATTATTAAGTAGATGTCACTGCTGCTCTGAGTTCAGCACTGCACTTCTCCAATTTCAAAAATTGCCTGAACTCATTAACTATTTACTTAGGATGCCTAACCAAATGAAGACAGCTATTAATTCATAATCAAGTTTACCTCTGACCAACATTAATTTCTTGATCACATATTAAAAAATAGGAAGTCCACATCTTATCAAAAACTTAATTTTTTAAAAGGATTCTCTATTATCAGAGGTAAGCTTCTGAAGAGTTAACACATTTAGTATTTGAAGGTGATTCATGTGTAGAGAGATAGATTAGGTAAAAGGACAAAGCGCGTTTGAGCTGCACAGTTCTCCAAGTCAGTTATACGAGGCCAGCAACTCTGCAGAGAATATTGGTAACAGAGAAGGGCACTGCTAACAGATTTGTTTTAACTGTAGTCCTGTTTCGCTTAGAGCACTTTACGCCCAGGTGGCTGGGTTGTTAGTTTAACCACAAAGAAGCCGTTATCATTTATAACTACATCTGGACAAGTATCTTCAAATAAATACCATACAACTAGATCCTGGTGTCCCACCCCTCCCCCCATTAGCTCGGCAACATTTAACGGCCACTTAAGTAAATGAAGATACTACAATCTCAGATCCATTTAACTAGATGTTGATTCTTCGCCAACTGAAGCAGAAAAAACGGCATGAACTTTGAAGGTTTATGAAAATGATTTGATGAGCAGAAATACGTTAAGCTTACAAAGCGGGTCTGGAATCTTACCAGGACTTAACCGATCATGACCTACGAGGAAGCCTAATTCAGTGCAGAGCGTCCTTAAAAAAGCAATAGCGCCCTACACAACCAGCAGCGCCCGGCATAAGAGCAGCGACTCCTGCCCTTTGGCAGAAACGGGGGCGTTTTCACAGAAATCGACCAATTGGCACACAGTGAAGATCCATTAGGTAACTCGAAACTGAGCAGTTCTGGAATGTGCTTTACGTATTACAATACAGAAAACCACTCTATGGTGACAAACCAGGAGTGCGCTTTGGGGTCAAGACGTTCGCTCCTCGCAGTCCCTCCCGCCCACTTGCGCTTTCTCTCCCCGTTCTTAATGGGGGGGAGGGCTACTCCACGCGGGGCCGAAGCTGGAGGCGTAGTGAGCCCAGGTTCTCAAGGGCCTCGTGGTCTTTTAGATAAATCCGGGTTGGTGAGGTTCTCGGGTCACGTTAGCGAACGCTTCCCGCGTTCTAACCTAACCCGCCCGAAGGGGCCTTGGGGACAGACGCGGGGTGTAGCCAGCGGGGAGGCCGCGGACGCCCCCGCGCCTCGGGACTCCGGACGGGAGCGGCGGGAAAGACGCAGAGTGCGGAGTGGCTGCGGCGGGGCCGGGCCGGGCCCCTCCACTGTGAGGCCGAGAGCCGGGCGACCACTCCCGCGGCCGGGCATGGCGGTCAACGCCAGGCCGGGATCCACACGCCGCCGAGGGGCGGCGAAGCCCACACACTAGGGAGGAAGAAGACGCGGGACCGTAGCCTCAGTCCTTACCATACCGCGGGCGCAGGGGCTTCCGCTGGCGGGGCCTGCGCGTGGGGCGAGGGGTGGGACAGGCCAGCGCGCGTTTGATTTTGGCGCCGACTACGCCTCGGGGGCGGAGCAGCGAGACGGAGGAGGTCGAGGAAGAGGCCGGTACTTGCCCGCGCGGCGCGCAGCGACCCCTAGCGGCCCATCCGAGCGGCAGGCGGGGGAAGGGGCGCGGGCCTGGAGTCGGGGCTGGGGGAGCGTGTCCGCGTCTCAGTGGACGGGTTGCAGAGCTGCCTCCGTCTCCTCGGTATTCTGTGAATGTGACTTTTTTTTTTTTTAAAGGACATCTTGCCTTTGCTTTTACTGCGTTTTCTTGGCGCCGCAGAAATATGGCCTAAGTTTGGATGTAAAAAATAGAGGCGTTTAGGCTGTTGAGGAAGGAAACGCTGCCTCCATCCTTCCGGATTTGTCCTGTCTGGGGCGTACTGGATTCCTTTCTCGTCTTCTAATCTGACCCCTCATCTTCTCCCCAGCCGCTACCCACTGCTTTCCAGCTTTTCAAATCCTGTGTATGTCTGTTTGTTTTTCCCTTAGGTTTTAAAAAAGAAGGAAACAACGGAATGAATTTCAAATCAAAATGGTCAAAAATACGCTACTTCATGGCTTGAGAATAGATGCAGATTCATAGCAAAACCTCAGGCCCCTGAAAGTGCTGAAAAAATTTAACTGAGAATTCAGTTATTTTGAAAATTATTATATGGTGTTTTGAACCACTTTTAAGTGTAAGAAGTACGGCCGGGCGCGGTGGCTCGCACCTGTAATCCTAGCAATTTGGGAGGCCGAGGCGGGCAGATCACTTGAGGTAAGGAGTTTGAGACCAGCCTGGCCAACATGGTGAAATCCCATCTCTAATAAAAATACAAAAATTAGCTCTGCCTGTACAATCCCAGCTACTCGGGAGGTTGAGGCAGGAAAATCGCTTGGACCCAGGAGGCAGAGGTTGCAGTGAGCCAAGACCCCACCACTGCACTCCAGCCTGGGCTACAGAGTGAGACCCTGTAACACACACACACACACACACACACACACACACACACACACACACACACAGTATAGTAAGTCGTGTAGATGCTATAAGAGGAGCATCTAAAATCGGAATTTATGTCCCCTGTTGCTTCTGCTGGAGGCAGAGGAAGGGGTACATTGAATTGCAGAGTTCCATTAATTTGGTTTTTCCTGTAAGAGTTATACCATGTAATTGATGGTACAAAAGGTAATTTTAAAATGATAAATGAGTACATTAAGTAACTACAATAGTGGTATATAAATTTGTGCTATTTGGGGAAAGCCTTGTCTTAATTGGCTCTCAGGCTTGTTGCAGTTGAGTGGTGACTATCTGAGGCCAGTGGCGCTGCGGCAAAAAAATTTACCAAGACAGTTGTAAGTAAAGAAAGGCAGAATCATTAGAGAAAGCATGAAAATACGTTGCAAGGGAGCAATGGGCAGAATCAGCAGAAAAGGAGCTGACTGCAAGGAAACAAAGGCTTGCTGGGGATTTTATAGAATAGTGCTTATGCTGTATACAGAAGAGGGCTTTGTGCAGTACTGATGTTACAGTCCCAAGTTTTCCTCCGCCCCTGCCTCTAAAGCGACACAGTGCAAAAGCCTGCCCTGGGACAGTAACAAATTGACCCAAACAGGTCTTCTCTTGGGAAAAATGAGTGCTAAATGGATATTAAAAAGGGTTGGTCACTTAAGCTGCATCTGTATCCTAAGTGTCACTGAGAGCTGCTGTGACAGTTCTCTGAGATTCCTGGTGTGCACTGCAGTCTTGATCAACCAGACCTGGGAATGACCACCACCTAGGAAAGGAGACACATTCTACTGCCTCTGGTTCCTTTGCATTTTCAGTACAAATACCTCAAACTTTAGATAACCTTCTGATGCCCCTTCCTTGACATTCTGAAAAGCATGACCTATAGGAGCAGCTTATTTATTTATTTAGAGTTGGAGTTTTGCTCTTTTGCCCAGCCTGGAGTGAAGTGGCATGATCTTGGCTCACTGCAACCTCCAACCCCCAGGTTCAAGCGATTCTCTTGCCTCAGGCTCCTGAGTAGCTGGGATTATAGGCGCCCGCCACCATGCCTGGCTAATTTTTGTATTTTTAGTAGAGATGGGGTTTTACCATGTTCACCAGGCTAGTCTCAATCTCCCGATCTCAGGCGACCCACCTGCCTTGGCCTCCTAAAGTGCTAGGATTACAGGCATGAGCCACCATGCCTGGCAGGAGGAGCTTATAAAGGAAATAGGGAAACAAAGTCAAGTCACTTGGAAGAGACTGAGGAAAAAGTCTACAATGTAGGAAAAGAAGTAGGAGAATGCAAAACCAAGAGAGGAGAAAATTTTAAAAGAAAAACTTTAGACAAATTAAATGAGTTCCACTCTGCAACTTGGCCAAGGAGGTTTTTTTTTGTTGTTGTTTGTTTTGTTTTTTTTGAGACAGGGTTTCACTCTGTCACCCAGGCTGGAGTGCAGTGGCACAATCATGGTTCACTGCAATCTAGAACTCCAGGGCTCGAGGGATTCTCCTGCCTTGCCCTTCCAAGTAGTTGAGACTACAGATGTGCATAACTATGCCTGGCTAATTTTTTAAAAATTTTCCATAGAGATGGTGTCTCCCTATGTTGCCTAGGCTGCTCTAGAACTCCTGGATTCAAGCAATCTTCCTGCCTTAGCCTCCCAAAGTATTGGGATTACAGGTGTGAGTCATGCCTAGCCAACAGGAAGTTTTTATAGACAGAAAAGGGAAGTGAGTTACAGAAATAGCTTGACTGATTACAGCTCCTTGTTTGAATTATTTGGCTACTGTCAGCAGCCTGTGGGCTGAAGCTCAGCTACTTGTGATTGGCTGAGAATTGGGGATTTGTTATACACCATGCTTGGTTTTCAGTTTGTGTACCACGTTAGGTTGCAGTTCCTTACAATTCCTTAGGTAGGAACTCAAAGCGTGGAGACAGCTTCAAGCCAATGGCCGCCTGCTTATTTAACAAAATTTTAAGGAAGAAATAGTAAACATTATCAACCTGTCAGTCACAATACAGCTTCTGAGTTAGAAATGACAATGCAATCATGTCATTTGTGTAGGGCGTCATTCTCAATGGGATGACATCAAAACGGATTCCCGGGAGACAAAAAGATCTTAGATGGTTTGTGCTCCAGTGGTTTGTGGCTCTCAGTACATAAACAGATGTACAGTATATCTCTGGTATTAAAATTTCATGAGACCGGGGATGGCATTGTGAACAGGGAAAAAACATCTAAAAAGGTTCTTTTTGGGAATGGTAATGAGAAAAAAGGTTGAGACAGACTGGTGTCTAGTGAATATATAATTTATCATCCAAACCGAGACACTTCTGAGAACAGAAGGGAATGCTATTCCTATTTACGCTAGGACACAGGCATAAAGAGGATTGTCCCCATCAACTATGTGATAACTTGGAACTTCCATTACACTTTATTAACCCTTCTCCGTGGCTGTGGAATTTTCCCTGTTTTATAGTTATTCTTTTAATCTTTCCATCTGGAACGTAAACTCCTTAAGAACAGGCACAGTAACATACTCTTTATAACTGTACCTCATCAGTAATTTCTCCTTGTGAAATTCTGTCGTCTTGCCATATCAGACTATTTGTTATTCCCTGAACAACTCATGCTCTGGTGCCCTCTTTTAGCACAAGCCTGGGGGCAGTCTGAGTTCCAGGGTGACTGCAGGTGCCTGTGAGGGTCCACACTCACCCAGCAAGTATCCCTATGGCCAAGAGAGTATAACATTAAGTAGCAAATAAAAAACACTGTGACTGGTGGAGACACCACAGAAGAAAGGAAAATGTGTTTTTCATACTTCTTGAACAAGGGGCCTTGCATTTTCATTTTGCACCAGGCTCTATAAATTATGTAGCTAGCTCTATATGTATTCACTTATTTGTCTCATCCCAGTAAAATAAAAGTCTGTGAGAAGAGGAGCTTTTTTTGTTTACTGCTATTCCCTAGTGAGACTAGCATAGTACCTGAACATTCTATACTCAGTAAATATTTGCTAATGAATAAAGCAGTTTATGGTACTGTAAGTATCTGGTCTGTTTCTCAAAGCAGGCTGTAAGCTCTGTGAGGGTACAGGCTTCAGTATTCATCTTGGTATCCCGTCCACCTAGCCAAAAGGCTGGTGTACCAAAGGTGCTTAGACGTTTGTTTGGTCAGTGACTTTAACAATGAAACACAGACAGAAGAGTGAGTAGAACGTCAAATGTCCACTTGCCCTTCCAGTCTCCTTAGGCAAAACTGAACTCGTTCCCTCCTCTGGAAAGGGATGCATCTGGCTTCATGTGACATGTGCTCCTGGAGGACAATCTCAGATATGCTCAACTAAAACACAGGGAAAGTGGCTTATGGAGGGACCCACCCTCTCTCTGATTCTGAAAACCTTCAAGGAGCCCAGGATGGTGGCCTGCTTGGGTAAAAGAAAAAACAAATGAAGAATGGAAGTAGAATTCAATAATATTAATATTTACAGTTCATCGTCAGCAGTGTCACATTTGGTCTTTTTTTAAAGAGACAGTCTGTTAACTATGTTGCCCAGACTGGTCTTGAACTTCTGGGCTCAAGTGATCCTCCCACCTCAGCCTCCCAAGCAGCTGCGACTCCAGGCGCTGCCGCCATGCCTAGCTCCATGTTAGGTCTTTCTAATTTCTGTTGTTTCATCTCTCCTTCCAAGACTGACTTATGTAACCTCTTTCAGAGTTTCCATCTTTGCTGGATTTTTTTTAACCCTCAAGAAAAACAAATTTTTATTGTGTTCCGTCATTGTTCACAATCACGCCTGTAATCCCAGCGCTTTGGGAAGCCCAGGCGGGGGATTGCTTGAGCCCAGGAGTTCAGACCATCCTGGGCAAAGTAGTGACCGCATCTCTTAGAAAAAAATTAAAAAATTAGCCAGGCACGTTGGTGAGTGCCTGTAGTCCCAGCTACTTGGGAAGCTGAGGTGGAAGGACTGCTTGAGCCAGGGAGGTCGAGGCTGCAGGAAGCCATGATCACACCACTGCACTCTAGCCTGGGCAACAGAGCCAGACCCTGTCTCAAAAAAAAAAAAAAAAAAAAAAAGATAGTAAGGTTGTTCTGCTTCTATAACTTTCTAAATGTACATGTTCTACATATGTATCAGGATTTTCCAAATTCCTACTTAAGATACGTCCTAAATACTAATGGATTATTAATGTCATAGCCAACAAAAATTTTCTTGAGCTTTTCCTCACTAGTATAAATAGTCTGGTTGCAGAATTGCTATCTTCCACAGATTCCAGGACGTTCCTCAATTTCCCTTCAGGTAGAGAATATATTAAATAAATATTCACTCTGCAAATGGAGAAATATTAAATAAATAAATATTCACTCTGCAAATGGAGAAAACAAGCTTTATTATAATGATTTGAGATTTTGTGCATGGTAAAGAGATACACATGAATCCTGTTTCTCCTATGTTTCAAGACAGAATTAATTGAAAGTTTCATTGTAGACTAAAGCATCCAAAATACTGTGGTACGTATGTAGCTACGAACATACAAACACTTTGATGCACAGCGTTCATTCTTTTCTTTAAATAGGCAGTCAACATTTTGATTCATAAAAGAACAAATGACGAGAATATGTCAGTATCAATGTCAGAGAGTGCAAGACTTAGTGTTCTATACATAAAACATATGAAACAGACCTATAAAGATGGAATGTACAAAATCTAAAAAGAAAATAAAGCAAAAAAAAAACCCTTCATATTCATACATAGGCTTGAAAGTCTATAGAATTGAGAATGATATAAAGAATTCTATTACAAGAATACACTCCATTGATGACAGAACATTCCCATGTCATAAAGCAAAAGCATTGAGTTTAAGGCTGTGTTGCTTTCAAAAGTTAATGGAAGTGCTGTACATTCATTGGAACAACATAGCCAATTTATTAATCTATTCTAGAATATTAATAGCTTTCATACATTCTCCACAAACAGACCACACAATCACTGCCACACAATTCATCTTTAGAAAGTTTTTAAGCATCATGATTTGTAGCTTACTGCCATTGAAAACAAAACAAATAATTCTTTATTTATACCAAACAAATCTTTGATGGGCACTTAGTTTCCTTTATGGCGATACTAGATTTCTAGTTATCAAAAATATTAAAGTAATTATAAAGTTTAAAACCCTGCAACATTTACAGAAACCAACAGTATTACCACTTTCACTTTTAAGCTAAATTAGATAATGTTTGCATGAAATAGCTTTCATTTTTTCCTACCTGGAGATGTCTTGTTTTTAAATTATTAAATTATCAAACTAAAAATACTCCTCCCTTTTCAGAAGCTAGTGAATAGAGAGGGTACTATAGAGTCTACAAAAAGATTTTTCCCATTTGAAATAATCTGCAGATTACCTAATGTTTATTTACTACTTCCTCCAATTAACTAAGTAGATATTACCAAAGCATTTCTGTTAACCCTTCAGTGCTAAGGATTCACAGACACTTGCTAGTGTACTGCTATTCCAGTTAACTCCATGTTAGGACATACCCTGTATATTTAGTAGTGGAAGCAAGTGTGTTCTAGTGCATGAATCTGGAGTATTTATTTGCCTCAAATCTAGTCACAGTAAATTAAAATAAGGAAACTTAGGGACTTGTTTACTTCTGGAGACTAAAGTTTGATCAAAATACTAAGTACCAATAAAAAAAAATGGCAAACAGTCATAAAGGACTCGTAGTCATGTATTTCTGGATGGTCAAATGACTCTCTGCCTCCCCATGTCCAGCAAGGGGGGCTGGGGGTCTGTACTGGGAGGAAATGCGTCGTCACTGACCTTGAAATCCCAACCAGCAATATTTTGACTTACATGCCCAGGGGAAATTTGAATGAGTAATTTTTCAGTGCTACTTATCATGAATGTATGACAGGTTCTATACACTTGACAAAGAGAAATCAAACAATAATGGTAGCCCAGAAAAAAGCCACTTATTTTAATATCCTTCTCAGTTTACCAGAAACCATTTTCCATAGAATGTGACAAAATTTCATTTAAATTTTGTCTACTTGTATCATATCAGCAGCACTTTCCCCCAAAAATATGCTTACCAAGAAATACAGTAAATGCACATATGTATCCAAGTGTGAAATGTTATCTATACTTTAACATATATAATCACATAGTTTTTGGAAAAAATATAGTGTTTCCTGGAGTGCCCATAGCATGTGTTTTAGCAACACATAGTGGAGCAGGTCTGAATCAAACTATTCTTTCATTCCAGTTTGTGCCAATATTGACATGTAAAAAAAATTAGCTTTGTATTCAGTCTACTATTGAGATATCTAGCCTGATAGGATATGATATGATGGCTGGTTAGATTGTAAGTTAATTTCTAAGTTCACAAATATAATTTAAATGTTGTGCAAAAAACCTCTTTAAATCAACTAGTTTTAAGATCAACAGCCTGGGACAGAAAGAATCTAAATAGAAAGCCATTTTTACTTGTGAAAATAAACTAAAATTAATGTAACCAATTTAAAAAGTTTCTTTTAAACAATCTAGACAAGAGTCTAGCCTGTCTTTTGTGCAGAGTGTTAGTACATGGCAAAATGAAATTCCCACCCCAGAATGTCAGCTCTGAGGGGGCAGCGATTTTTACCTGTTTTGTCCATCACTGTATTTCCAGTGCCTAAAAGAGTAATTGGTACCTAGTAGGTACTCAGTAAATATGAATGTTTAAATTCAAAGATGTATCTCACTGATGTTAGGAAACAGTGTCTTCATTTAACATCCTAAAAAGTTGTTGAATTTTATAGCTTTATCACAGACAGGCTCAAATATTTTTTAAAACTCTACCTAACTAAAAAAAATATTAAACCTAAATGTAAATCTTCCTGGAAAAACCTTTTTTCAGAGGTTGATTTGGGCATAATAAATTTAATAGACAATTTGAAGTAGCTAGATTTCCCTTCTAAATTTTAAGAAGTCCTATGTAGAGAATGACTGAATTATAAATTAATAAGCAATAAACATCACATTCATATAATTATACATAGGGGAAATGTTTTCTTATAGTACAGTTCTAAGGTGCTTTCAGTGAAGAAGACCCCAAAGTCACTATCGAAAATGTCAAACATGACATCCTATTTGGTAGAACTGAGTAGAAAATTAAACAGTGTAAATAGACCACAGCTTATTTTACAGTACCAATGACAGATGAACGATTGACTAAATTGTTCTTAACATTTCTCAAGATGCATTTATATTTAAATTAAATGTAACTCAAGTTCAACTTTTATTTTGACCTGTTGGGTTTTTGTGTGTGTGTGTGTGTGTGTGTGTGTGTGTGTGTGTGTGTGTGTGTTTTTGAAAGCACAGAAGGCCATTTTCTGACTAAAAGTCAGCCACCACCGTCATTCTTGGAAAATGGCAAAAATTAAATCTGCTTTAGGGCTTGCTCCACTAGGACGGCTTTAAACTGCTTAGTAAAGGAATGTGCTGAAGAATGGCTGGACGAAGCTTCTGTCTTTCAGAGTGCTGCCTATTTCAATACACCAAAGATTCAGCTATATATATGTGTGTGTGTATATATATATATAATACATTCTATCTTACCCTAATCATGTATACATAGTCCCTTGACACCTCTACTATTCATTAAACAATGATAAATAACCATAACATGCCCTTACCTGTAATGCTTTCAAGATAACACAACTTTGGTTAACACTTGCTTTCTAAGGGGAAATCATTAATCAATCACATGCCTTTGGTTGACACCATCAGTCCTCCAAAGGGCTACTTATGGCTCTCTGTCCTAGGATACTGGTGTCCTACTACATGTGCTGACATTTGCAGGAGGTAAAGCTTTCGCTTTCATGAAGTCGAAGAGAAGAGACACGTGTGAAAACATGGTACATAAAACATGACTAACTTTTTCTTGATTACATTCCAGTGCAATGATCTGGAATTAATGGGGCAGTTTGTTTCCCAAAAGGTAGCATTACTTTTGTAATATGCTTTTCAAAGCATTAGAAATTTCAGGTTTCCCTGAAGAAGTACTTTGTTTTCTGATACAAAGTGAGCCAAAGGGGTGGTGAAAAGAACACACAAAAAAGGATCTTTGTCTAACCCAGAAAGGTTGAGAAATTTGCACTGATTCTTAAGTTCTGAACTCCAGAGGCCTGCTAATCAGAGCTGGGATCATTTTGCAAGACAGCCTTACTTTTTCTAAAGTAATTTATATGTAGTTGTTGATAACCAAAAAAAGTCACAAGAGTAATACCTACTGTAAAAGTGAGGTTAGAAGATTCCCTGGGTCTTGTGACCTAGGTTAAATGAAGTATATAACTACAATAGATTTTGTTTTTGTTTTGCTTTTGGAAGTTCTGTGCAAAAGCTACCATTCACAGGATTAACAAATACCTTTACATATGCTAGTTTTTTTAAGTGTCTGTTTGATTTGTAAAATTAGTTTAGCTACATAAATCCTGTCCCTTAAGCCATAGTTCACAGATGTAAAACTGCAGTTTTTATAGATTCAGTAGAAGAGTTTTTTTTTTTTTTTTTTAACCCTAAAGGTGAAATACAGAAATTGGATAAGCAATTTTTAAGGAAATTGTTACATTCAGAAATAACCTTGGAAAGTTCACCAATGATTCCTTCTGGCATAAAAACTCTAGTCATAATCTGGTCCCGCGTTAAGAAATCCATTCCAGTTTATAGTGCAAGACCTTGGAAGCGGGTATCCAGCTGCCCACCATTACTGTAAGTATCGATAGACTTTGAAACAGTGATTTCCAGAGTCTGCAACCACAACATGACCATCTGAAGTTAGGGCCAGGCCTTGGGGGCCATAGAGTGGGTCAGCAGATGTGTTAATGTAGGACAAAAATGATCCACTCCCATCAAAAACCTGTAAACAAATAGGAAGTGAGAATGTCATAGGAGAAGTTATAGTAATATGCTGAACATGAGTTAGAAAACTCTTGATGCTAATGTTTTTCTGTTTCTTTTTCTTTCTTTCTTTCTTTTTGACAGGGTCTCACTCTGTCACCCAGGCTGGCATGCAGTGGTGTGAAGACAGCTTACTGTAACCTCTAATTTGTAGGCTCAAGAGATTCTCCTGATTCAGCCTCCCAAAGTGCTAAGATTATAGCCATGAGCCACCATGCCCAGTATATACGCTTTTATATTTAAAACATTAGCATAAGCCAGGTGCAGTGGCTTATACCTGTAATGCCAGCACTTTGGTAGGTGAAGGTGGGAGGATCCCTTGAGGCCAGGAGTTTAAGAACAGCCTGAGCAAAATAGCGAGACTCTGTCTCTTAAAAAAAAAGCAGAAAAAAAAAAAAAAAGCAAAACAAAAAAGCACTTAGGTAATCATCTATCCATCTGTGGATATGTCTTTGTTTATGTCACTATCATATCTGTAATCCTACTCTCCACTTACCTTGCTTTCTCTCCTCTCCCCATCTATTACCAGTTGGTGGAGTAGAATATGCCATTGGCTGCTAGCTTTCACTTGTATTCCTATAGTGGTCACAACAAATATTGGGTGGGAAGGGCCCTAGATGGTGCTTAGAAAATGAATGAACCTTATTGTTCATGTTAAATCTTCACTTATTCCACTTCCAGCCTCACATCCTTTTCCTACCCCCCCAATTATAAGGGGAAAAATTAGCAACTAGATGATGGAAGAATGTTCCTGAGTCATAATAGCAATGAGACAGTAGATATTATTTTTTCCTTTTTAGAAAAGAGTGGGTTGTAAGAAGTCAATGGTTCAACATGTAAAGCCATCCCCTGGTATCCCAGGAGATTGATACCAAAATCTTCAGATTCTCAAGTCCTTTATATAAAATAGCCTAGTATTTGCACCTAACCTGTGCACATCCCCCCATATATTTTAAATCATCTCTAGATTACTTCTAATACTTAGAGCAATGTAAATGCTATATAATGTAAATAATATTATGTATTTTTATAATTCGTATTATTTTTAATCATTGTATTTAACAAATTATTTTTCCTGAAATTTTCAATCTGTATTTGGTTGAATTCACAAATGTGGGATTTGGGGGTACGGGGGGAGCTGATCATATATTTGGATGTGAAATCACTTTCTTTTGGTCTATCGGTTTCTGCTTTGTTACTTTTGTTAAATTTTTATTTTGAAATAATTATAGATTCATAGGAAGTGGCAAAGATAGTAGAGAAAGGTCCTGTGTACTCTTCACTCAGTTTCCTCCAATGGTCACATCTTCTATAATTATGGTACCACGCAAAACCCAATACATTGACTTTGGGTTGTGTGTGTACAGTTTTATGTCATTTTATCGTGTGTGCAGATTTACCACTGCAACCAACGTACAGAATTATCCCATTAACATAAAGATCTCCCTCTTGCTACATCTTTATGGTCATACTTACTCCCCTTTCCTCACATCGCTAATCCTTGCCAACTACTAATCTGTTTTCCTTCTCTATAATTTTGTTATTTTTTTGAGAATGTTACACAAATAGAATCACATAGTATGTAACCTTCTGAAAATGGCTTTTTTTTTCCACTCCGCATCATGCCCTTGAGATGCATCTGAGTTGTTGAGTGTATCATTAGTCTGTTCCGTTTTAATGCCAAGTCATATTCCTTAGTATAGACATACCAGTTTGTTTAGTCATGAACCTATTGAAAGACATCTGGGTTATTTTCAGTTTTGGGCTATTACAAATAAACCTTCTATGAACAACAATGTACACGTTTTTGTGTGGACGTAAGTTTTCATTTCTCTGGGACAGACACTCAGGAGTATAATTTATGGGTTGTATGGTAAGTATATGTTTAGTTTTTAAAGAAACTGCCAAACTATTTTCAAGGATGACTGTGTAGTTTTGCATTTCTACCATCAATGCATGAGAGACCTGGTTTCTCTACATGCTCTCCAGTGTTTGGCATTATTAATATTTTTAATTTTAGCTATCCTTATAAGTGTGCAGTAATATCTCACCATGGTCTTAATTTGTACTTCCCTAATGTCTAGTGATATTGCACATCTTTTTATGTATACATCCTCTTTGGTAAAATTTCTCTTAATGCCTTTTCCTCATTTTTCTTTTCTTTTTTTTTTTTTTGAGACGAAATTTCACTCTTGTCACCCAGGCTGGAGTGCAATGGCGTGATCATGGCTCACTGCAACCTCCGCCTTCTGGGTTCAAGTGATTCTCCTGCCTCAGCCTCCCAAGTACTTGGTATTACAGGTACACACCACCATACCCAGCTAATTTTTGTATTTTCAGTAGAGATGCAGTTTCGCCATGTTGGCCAGGCTGGTCTCAAACTCCTGACCTCAGGTGATCCACCCACCTTGGCCTCCCAAAGTGCTGGGATTACAGTTGTGAGCCACAGCACCCAGCTGCCTTTTGCTCATTATTCTAATTGGATCGTTAAATTATTTTACTGCTGAGTCTTGAGAATCTTTACATATTCTAGGTATAATTCCTTTGTCAGAAATTCAGTTGGTAAATACTTTCTCTCAGTCTGTTGCCTATCTTTTTATCCCCTTAAAGGGATCTTTCACAGGGCAAAAGCTTTTATTTTTTATGAAATCCAATTTGTTAATTGTTTTTCTTTTATGGATTATAGTTTGGGTATTATATCTAAAAACTCTTCATGGAGCCCTAGGTCCCAAAGATTTTCTCTTAAATTATTCTAAAAGTTTATCTCCTCAAACATTATCTTTTAAAAATGTTATAGTTTTACCTTTTACAGTTAAATCTACAGTCCATTTTGAGCCAACTTTTTGTACAAATTAACATTCATTCTTTTTTTCCTCTGTGGTGGTCTTAGTTGTTCCAGTCCCATTTGTTGAAAAGGCCATCGTTCCTCCATTGAATTGCTTTTGTACCTTTGTCAAAGTGCAATAGGCTGTACAACTGTGGGAGTGATTTCTAGATTCACTATTCTGTCCCACTGAGGTATATGTTTATTCCTCCACCGTATTACATAGACTTGATTATGGTAACTATATAGTAAGTCATATAGCTTACTCTATGGGTTAGTAAGGGTAGAGTGATTCCTCTCAATTTATTCTTCTTTTTCAAAATTGTTTTAGCTATTTCCTTTGCCTTGCCATATAAATTTTAAAATAAGATTTATATCTGCAAAAAATCCTGCTGAGATTTTGTGTTAAACCTGTATATTAATTTGAAGACAACTGACATCATTGTTGAGTCTTGCAGTCCATGAACACAGTTGTTTCTCCACTTACTTAGACCTTCTTTGATTTCTTTTGCCAGCATTTTATAGTTTTCAGCATACAAACATTGAATATATTTTGTTATAATATATATATTATATATATTATAAGTATATATTTTTTCAGTGATTCTAAATGGTATTGTATTTTTAATTTTGGTTTTCACTGTTAGTTGCTAGTTTATAAAAATATAATTTTTTTTTGTTTTTTTCTTAAGAGACAGGGTCTTGCTCTGTCACCCAGGCTGGAGTGCAGTAGCACAATCATAGCTCACTGCAGTCTCCAACTCCCAGACTTAAGGAATCCTTCTGCCTCAGCCTCCTGAGTAGCTGAGCCTGTAGACATGTGCCACCATGTCTGGCTAATCTTTGTATTTTTTTGTAGAGATAGGGTCGTCCTGTGTTGCCCAGGCTAGTCTCAAACTCCTGGCCTCAAGCAGTCTTCCCACCTTGGCCTCCCAAAGTGCTGGCGTTGCATGCATGAGCCACTGTGCCCGACCATAATTGATTTTTGTATGTTGATCTTGTATTCTGCAATCTTGCTGAACTCACCTATTCTAGGAACTGTTTTTGTAGATTCTTTGGGATTTTCTATGTAAACATCATGTTATCTGCAAACAGGGAGAGTGGTTAATTTCTTTCACTCTAATTTGTAAGCTTTTTATTTCCTTTCTACCTTTTGTGCTGGCTAGAACTTCTAGTACTATACTGAACAAGAATGGTGAGACATCCTTGCTCTATAGGGAATGCATTCAGTCTTTTACTATGAAGTATGGTGTTAGCTATAGGTTTTCATAGATGTTGTTTATCAAGTTGAGAGAGTCTTAGTTTTCTGACAGTTTTGTCATGAATGGGTATTAAATTTTGTCAAATGATTTTTCAGTGTCAATTGATATGATCATATAGTTTTTCTTCTTTAGAATTTTAATATGGTGGATTATTACATTGACTGATTTTCTTTATTTTTATTTTTTAAAGGGCAGCCTCCCAAGCCAGAGTAGCTCAGAGACTCCCTGATTTTCTAATACTAAACCAGTCTTGCATTCCTGGAATAAACTCCACTTGGTCATGCAGTGATTTTTACATATTGCTGAATTATATTTGTTAATATATCTTTAAGAATTTTTACACACAGGAGGAATATGGGTCTGTAGCTTTCTTTTTTGTACCACCTTAGCCTGGTTTTGGTAACAGGACTTCAAAAGCTGATTGGAAAATGAGTTGGGAAGTATTCTCTTATCTTCTATTTTCTGGAAGAAATTGTATACAATTGTTACTAAATTCTTTAAACATTTGGAAGAATTCCATGGTGAAATCATCTCCGTCTAGACATTTCTTTTTGGTGTTTTAAAATTATGAATTCAATTTTCTTAATAGTTATAGGGCTATTCAAATTATTTCATACTAGAGTTGTGGAGTTGGTATTTTTTGAGGAGTTGTCTATTTCATCTAAGTTGTCAAACTTATGTATGTAGAGTTGTTCGCAGAATTCCCTTACTATCCTTTTGATGTCTACAGGACATGTATCAATATTAGTATTTTGTGTCTTTTCTCTTATTTCCTTTGTCAGTCTTGCTAGGGTTTTTTGGTTTTATTATCTTTTCAAAGAGCCAATTCGCTATTTCATGGATTTTCCCTACTGCTTTTCTGTTTTGAATTTCATTATTTCTTTTTTTTTTTTTAATTTTTTGAGACAGAGTCTCCTTCCATTGCCCAGGCTGGAGTGCAATGATGCGATCTTGGCTCAATGAAGCCTCTGCCTCCTGGGTTCAAGCGATTCTCCTGCTTCAGCCTCCTGAGTAGCTGGGCTTGCAGGCGCCTGCCACCACATCTGGCAAATTTTTTCTATTTTTAGTAGAGACGGGGTTCCACCATGTTGGCCAGGCTTGTCTTGAACTCCTGATCTCAAGTGATCTGCCTGCCTCGGCCTCCGAAAGTGCTGGGATTAAAGGCGTGAGCCACAGCGCCCGGCCTTCAATTTCAGCCTTGCTTCCTTCTGCTTGTTTGGGGTTTGCTCTTTTCTTTCTAGCTTCTTGAGATGGCAGCTTAGACCATTGATTTAAAATGTTTCCTCTTTTCTAATAGAAGCATTTAGCATATAAATTTCCCTCTCAGCATTGTTTTTCCTAAATTCCACAAATTTTGATATGTTCTATTTGCATTTTCATCCAGTCCAATATATTTTACAATTTTCCTTGAGACTTCCTCTTTGACTCGTGGGTCATTTAGCACAATAGTGTTTTTAAATTCATAAAACAAAACACATGGGATTGTGTTTAATCATATTAAAATATAGCTTTGAAATATTACTAAATTATGATAGAGCAATATGTGTGTGCTTCTAAAAATTAGCACATTAAATAATAAGAAATAGTAATGGGTCTAATAATTACTGTAATTTTGAAGTAGTGATGAGAATAAGTGACAATTCAAGATTTTTGCAACAATATGATATGAAAATTTCTGTGATTTTTCTTGGTGACAAAGTCATAGGCATTACTAAAATTACTATGATTGTTGCTTATATTCATGATTAAGGGAAATGATAATTTTCAGCCAGAGGTTCATGAATATAATAATGTAATATTTTTATTCAATGGCCCCCTTGAATTCTATCTTCAGACCCTTTGCAGGGGTCTGTGGGGTCCATGTTAAAACCCCAATTTAGAGGGTTTCACTCTGGTAACATTTTTTATACACCATTCTTGCTGAGTTTGGTCCTTCTGGTGAGAGTATCTATGGTCCTATGTCCTAACCAATGGAAAACAGAAAACATTCCAGTTTGGGGGACAGCAAATTCTTCACTTTTAACAAATACCAAACACTCTAACCATATACATTAGCACGTTGATCTACCTGGATCCTGCTGTTTCCCCAGTCGGCCACAATGATGTTTCCATTTGAATCCACTGCTACACCTGTTGGAGCATTAAACTGCCCATTTCCTTCTCCATTTGAGCCAAACTTCAACATGAATTCTCCTTCCTGATTAAATACCTGTATGAAATATTTTTAAATTATTTTGTTCACATCAAAATACTTGAACCAACTTTATGGATTTAAAAATATCTATTTGAGCAGGTTATTTATAACAAGACCTATGATTTAAGACATTCTAAAAAAAGAAAATAAAATCTACAAGACAGACTGCATATAATTGTGGTTCCCCAAATTACTGTATAAATCTGATTTATCATTTGTTAAATCATCACTTTTTTTGGCTTATATCTGGTTATTAAATCCTTATGTGAAAGATACCTTTATTATCAATTATAAAATACTATACAAGTTAGTATGAGTAAGAAGTGCTATAATTTTCAATAATATTATTCTTCCCACCTTTAAAGAAATTGCTAAATTTCAAGAATGGGCATTGTATTTATATTTCTAACAGGATGGATGACCATTAAAAGTTGGATCAGAGAGTAGGAGTTTTTTGTTATGCCAGATGCTCAGAATTTATCATTTTACTACATCAACATAACTAGAAAGAGTAGGCTGGACTCCATACTTAACAATGGGAAAAATTCATTGCATGTGTGTGTGCACATGTGTGGTAGCAGCAGGTGAGAAATAAGAAAAGGGCTTTTTTATTCATCCTCAGAAGATATTTTAGTTTGAGAGTTTATATGATCCTAAGGCTTTGATGAATATAAAAGTAGTTTCTATTACTCTATTTTCTATTACTCTTTTATCTCTCAATAGAGAGAAGGGAAGCTGTTAGAAGTAGGGGGCTAAACAGAACTCTTAAGCAAATTCTCTAACATCTGATATGGTCAAGCAGTGGAGTGCTCTGGTTAATTACATATACTTATTAACAGAGTGCTACTAAATATGTATCAATACAGATCACTGATTTTGAAAAAAGTAAATGTTAATGTTTAATGATAACACTAAAGTAAGCATAATTGTATCTTGATGATTCAGATGATACCTAATGGTTTTGAATGTCTCCAGGACATTATTTTTAACTTCCATTGTCATGATACCTAGATGCATAGAAATATTCATTGACAAATCTGAAAGTATTATGTACAAGGCACTTTGAGAGTAAGGTTTCCTCAAATGTAGAACTGAAAGAGCTCACTATATTTGAGTATAGATCTTCATTTGGGGATGATCTCAAGACCTTTTAGAGAGCCACCTGTTGTCATCTCTGATTACAAAAGATCAAAATGACCATTACTTTTAGGTAAGTACCTTGGGAAAGTAGGACACTTCCATCTCTACAGGCTAAACTCACATTACGATAAAAAAGAGTCATGGCTACTTCCTGAATTCATTACATACTTGCCAAGAAAGCAAGCCACCTCTGTGGTTCTTTAGAAAGGACCAAGGCAAGAACAACCAGCTTTTACTAAGATGCCATGTTTAAATTTTTTTTCTGACTCTTTTTTTCTCCTTTTACATAACACATTCTAGTTTTAAAGACCAGTGGGAACATGTTTATGCTGGACACAATTTATTATTCTCTATTTTTTTTCCCTTACTAAGTCCTACAAATAATCTTTTTGTTTATCTTTTTTTTTTTTTTTTTTTGAGATGGAGTCTTATTCTGTCACCCAGGCTGGAATGCAGTGGCGCAATCTTGGCTCACCACAACCTCCACTTCCCGGTTCAAGCAGTTCTCCTGCCTCAACCTCCTGAGTGGCTGGGATTACAGGCGCCCACCACCACTCCTGGCTAATTTTTGTATTTTTATTGGAGATGAGGTTTCGCCCTGTTGGCCAGGCTGGTCTCAAACTCCTGACCTCAGGTGAGCTGTCCGCCTTGGCGTCCCAAAGTGCTGGGATTACAGGTGTGAGCCACTGCACCCAGCCTTGTTTATCTTTCTGAGTCAATATGTTTTCCTGGGCATAATCCAAATGACTCAAGTAGTTTTGCTTCATTTTGTGATAATGAAGGATGCCAAATCTAGTCTTACTTGTTTTGTGATGAAAAGAAAATATATTCTGCAGATAGCTAAGGAGCTAACTAGACCCCTTGTTAGCACTGACCTATAGATATGCATTTTACACTTATCAACAGAGAAGTGACCTGAATTCAGAACTATTGCTAACTGCCCAGCATTACACGGGGAAGAAAAACCCAAGTATTCCATAAAACTTATTTGGCAATAGTTGTCAAAAAGAAGAGAAACAACAACGAAAGGCTATGGTTTTTTAAAACAAGAAGAAAATTGAGTTTAAATAAACAGCTAAAATAATCTACTTCTACCATACTGAAAACTTGAAGAGTTTTCAGAATCTCAAGAATTATAAATGTTTCATATTTTCTATTTTTCCCAACTAAAATGCCATTTAATTACTTAAAAATTATTCACATGAAAACAAATTAAGAGGCAGAAGTATGAGCTTAAATAGTTTTTACAGCTTTGCTTTTTACAATAAATATTTAAAGCAAGTTTTTTTTTTAAAAATCACCTTGATGATAGCCCTTTCCTGATTTCAAAATTCTGCTCATGTCAAATACCATCTCCACTTGGAAGTCTCCCCTGATCATCTTAATTAAGGAAATCTTCTCTTTTCTTTTGGAAAGTTAGGAAACTTTATATGTACCTATTTTATGAAACTATGTAGTGCTACCTGCCTTGCATTTTGGTTACTTACATATGTTTTAATTCTTTCTACAGTGTCAGCCAGGACTGGTAAATAGGAGCCGTCCCACATACCAATGCCAGTTGATTCTTAGAAGTTGCCTGGAGCACTGGACAGGAAAGGCTCTGAGATCACAGTTGCGCTTAGTAGAAAAGAGCAACTTGATTAATTATGACTGTCTTTCAGTTGGGAGTGGGCAGAACCTCTGCAAGCATTTGCTGGCCTTTGTACTATTAGGATCTCATATGGGTTTCCTTCTTGCTGAATGCCCTGTAGTTATACGAATGATTCCTCTACAAAGTGAGTGAGAGTAGGAAGTATGAGAACAACCTGTGTTATCCTTTGACAGTTGTGCTCATTCTCCAGCACTGTTATAACTCCCGGGGAGGCAGTCCGCAGCCCGGTTCCTGCTGCCTCTTTGCTCTCTACTTCTGTCCTTCTTTGGCTACCAACTTTTTCCACTATCCTATTCCTTTTACCAAGACACTTCCCATGGACAGTAGTGTCAGCAGAGAATGCAGATTATCTGCATTTGAGTGTAAGGGGGACCTATGCCACCATGTGAGCATCTCTGGAGAGACAATATGGCAGGGAGCAGTTTCAGAAAAAAGCAATGGCGGGCACCCTGTTCCCTTATCCTGACCCCATTTCCGCAGCCCACTGTGCGCTACTGTCTGCACAGGGACTTGGCATCCCTCAAAAAGATCCAAGCCTTCTCCATTTACTCAGGTTAGAGGCTTTCCAGGATGCGGAAAGGACATCACAGAGAGTACCTTTGGGTGTTAAAAATCCTACCCCTTATCTAGTTATCGCAGTCATTAGCACTGATAAGTCATTATTAATTTTGGTTGCTCAGTCTTGTTTCTAAGTGCAAACTTTACTCATTGGCATACCATCCTCTGCTGTTTCCTTATCATTTTTCCTTTAAAATGACTCACCTTTTAAAATTTAGATTAACGTATTTAAAAGAAAAACTTTATTATGTCTGTTAAGTGCAAAACAGCATCACTTGATGTAAACAAAAGGTAGCCCTAAAATAAATGCATAACTTAAAATAAAAATATCCACCAGTGTACTGCCTATGGCCACTGATCATACCTTCAGTGGAACATGCATCACACCTTGAGAAGCTTGATCTAGGATATTACTAAATATTTTCTCATCATTTCAGTGAGAGTAAGTGAGTAATTTGTTTTGAACCATTTTATTATTTCCTGATTTTCTCATAATAAAGTTCAAATCTCTCTCCCCGGTACCTAGTAAGAAAGATATACTATAGGTCACTGTTTTCTAAAGAACACCAAATGTGTGAAAGCATTCTAAGAAGTATAAAATATACTGTATGAATGTATGCTAGGATTATCCCCCTCCCCATGCTGTCTGTTGTTGTAACAGAGTCGAATATCTAATTTTTTTTTAACAAAAAGATGCGGAAAATTGAAAAAGTGATTTTAATTTATTGACTAGCCACAAAATATTAAGCTTCAGAAAGTTCTGCCTCTAAGTTCAATGAATTGCTTTTTAAAATTTAATTTTCAAGTCCTCTTCATTTGCACCAGTTTCAAATTAAGCAACTTATTGCCACCACATTTTGTTCAATTTCCTGACTTTCCAAGGTCTGTAAGTCCAAGTTAAAACCGGCATCTTTGAGCAGAAGCAAAGTCTACTCTTCTGGTTAACTCCCTTTGGTGCCATATGTAAGTATTGCATTATTTTCTCACAGACCAATTTCTCCATAAAAGCAGTTAAAAGTTAACAACAACCCATGTGCTTGTAGTACCTTGACAGAATGATTATGGAAATCTGTAATAATAATCTCATTATTGCTATTTACAGCTGCAAAATGGGGACCTGCAATAAAGATGGAAAAAAATATGTGATGACAACAACAAAAGTGATTACATATAGCAGTTACTGTAACAAACGAACTTAATATATTAACTTAGTTATTTAAGAAAGTACAAAGAATCATAGACTCAGTCTTTGAAAGATCATTCAGCCAGACCTCCAGTTCCAGATAACATGGATCGTATATTATTCTCTACTTGCGCCAGTCTATTCTGACTCTTTCCCAATCAGGCTGGGAGTTCTAGCAGCCCTAATGAAGTGGGAGGAGCAGTAAGCATCAGAATTCATTCTCTGTGCCACCATCTAAAAGTCACATCTGCCAGCTTCCCTGAGTATCTGTTAGTCATTTTAGAGCCCTCAGCTCCCACTGAGGAAAGACGTGGCAACTCAGCATTGGAAAAGAGACTCCAATATGTAATTTTTAAAAAATTGGTTAGCTGGGCATGGTGGCACACGCCTGTAGTCCCAGCTACTTGGAGGGCTGAGGCAGGAGGATCACTTGAACCCAGGAGGTCGAGGCTGCAGTGAGCTGAGATCACGCCACTGCACTCCAGCCTGGGTGACAGAGCGAGACCCTGTCTCCAAAACAAAACAAAACAAAACAAAATAAAACAAAAGAACAGAAAACCCACACTATAATTCTGGGTGACATTCAGAACCTTGGCAGAACTGGAGACAAAGCACAAACAAATATTATGCAAATTAATACTAAGTGCCAAAAGCATCCTTTCAAAAAGAAAATTAATAAGCTATTTTCAGCCTCTTCTTGCAAATGCAAAAACCTAAATAAGCTTGTGACTGCAAAGTGCTACACCAAAGAGACGTAAAACAGGCTGCCCTCCTTAAACTCAGCAAATATTCTAGACTCCTGTTCTCTTACAATAACCTAGAAAGGTGAAAAAAAATTCTCATTCAGTGGCTTTTTAAGCAAAGCTACAGCTAGGCTGAAACAGTAGTTATTCCTTGTTTTTCAAATATTTTTATTTTAAAATTTATACCTTATTTAATATGAATATTTCAACGCTAGACTTCTGAGTTGTGAACTGCCACCAATAAACACCACACATGGACTGCAGCTCAACTTACTGCCGGGTGGGTGGCGGTGACTAAGACTCAAGCAACGAACCATGCTTTTGCTTAGGTTTCATCCCCAGCATCTTTCCCAAAGCCAGCAAACACACTAGGGATGTGGTGTCTTCAACATGCTCCAACATCATGCAAATGTGAGCAGAAGAAGCATAAAAAAGGGGGTTTACATATTACCATCGAGTGTACCTGCAAACTGCCTGTCCCCATTTCCTCGGCTACCAAACCTGGTGACTATTTTCCCATTTGGCTGGAAGATAAACACGCAGCACGCCTTGTTGTCCACAACAATAATGTGCCCATTGCGGTCCACAGAAACTCCTTTGGGTCCCATCAGCTTTCCTGATCCAATTTTTGTCTGTTTGAAACAAGTACAGAAATACAAGTACAGTATAGAGTCAAAGTTTAAACCACTACAGAACATGAAGATAAACACTGTTTTGGTCAACATTTACCTGAAGGTTCAAACGGGTACACAGCTACTCATATATCACAATGAACTTCTGTCTTGGAAAACTGGCTTTGTCACATTCATTATTTGCTACTGATATCTATATAAATCCTTATTCTTTTATTTATTTATTTTTTTTGAGATGAAGTCTCATTCTGTTGTCCCAGCTGGAGTGCAGTGGTGCAATCTCGGCTCACTGCAACCTCCACCTCCTGGGTTCAAGCAATTCTCCTGCCTCAGCCTCCTGAGTAGCTGGGGCTACAGGTGTGCACCACCATACCTGGCTAATTTTTTTTGTATTTTTAGTAGAGACAGGGTTTCACTTTGTTGGCCAGGCTGGTCTTGAACTCCTGACCTCGTGATCCACCCACCTCAACCTCCCCAAGTGCTGGGATTACAGGCATGAGCCCCCATGCCCAGCCCTTAAAATCCTTATTCTTAAAAGAGATCACCACCAAAAGTAGTCTAGGATCCCCTAAACTGGGGTCACAGTTCCCCGTTGAAGAGGCGGTGTGATCTGGTGAAAGATCACTGGATTATGACTCAGAAGACTGACCTACTTCCATTGCTTGCTTTAAACACACCTGGAATAGCACAGTTGGATTTCATTTCCTTAAACTTCAGATTCCTTATACATAAAAAAATGTCCAAAAAATGACAACTCGACAACTCCCAATGGCATTTTTGGAAGATGTATTAAGTAAAATAAGGTAGGTAAAGGGTTTATGGTAGAGTGTAGCACACAGCAAGCAGTCACTGTAGGGAAGCCATCAGTGTCATTGTTATAGATCATATCAAAATTGCCTGGCATCTAGCATTGAACTTTACGAGAATTAAATTCTCCTTGGGCGGGAGTCACATCTGTTTTATTCACCGTTGTGTACTCAGGGGCAACACACTTCTTGGTGCATAATAAATATTCAATGAATATCTATTGAATACATTAATTTTAAAAGTCTAGCATTATTACAGGGCAATCATAATGATTAAATGGCTCCACTTTTTATCATATTTTAAAATAGGGGAAAAGCATTTGATTTCTATCAATCATATACCATATTTTAAATTTTATTCCTGTTCCTGAGTAGACTGTGGTGTGTATTTAAATGTCTATTTGCCATGAGATACAGGTCTTGTACCTTTACTCTTCTTTCTATAGCTTCATTTTCTAGACTACATATAAAGAAGTGCTTCACTCATTCACTTATTTATTTCCTAATTCTACAAACACTGCCCAAGCACCCACTATGTGCCTGACACGGTATTCTAGGCACGTGGCACACAAACACAAATAAGACGTAGCTCCTGCCCTCAAGTATGTCTCAGTCACATTGCAGGGACAAGCATGTCTACTGTATCTCTTTAAAGAGTCTGGTATTGAGTCTTCATTTTAATACACTTGGGAGAATTCAATTAGGCCATCTCAGAATGCATGTGAAGTGATAACTTGATGACGCCACAGGAGACAAGGAAGGCGAAGGAGCACCCCAGGTGAGGGAACAGCAGGAAGGAATGTATGTTAAGTCAGGGAAACTATAAGAACCACAGTTCTCCCTGGCACCCAGGCTTGACGTGTTGGAGGGAAGCAGATCAATGTGTTTTTATGAAAGAACTCTTCACCGGGCACAGTGGCTCACACCTGTAATCCCAGCACTTTGGGAGGCTGAGGTGGGTGGATAACTTGAGGTCAGGAGTTCAAGACCAGTGTGGCCAAGGTGGTGAAACCCCATCTCTACTAAAAATACAAAAATTAGCTGGGTGTGGTGGTGGGTGCCTGTAATCCCAGCTACTCAGGAGGCTGAGGCAGGAGAATCACTTGAACCCGGGAGATGAAGGTTGCAGTTAGCCGAGGTCGCACCACCTCACTCCAGCCTGGGTGACAGAGCGAGACCGTCTCAAAAACAACAACAACAACAAAAACTCTCGGACATACTATTAAACAAATTAAGGTAAGGAACAATGAGTGTAGTCTGAGTCCACATGTGTTATATGTGTGCATGTATGTACATAGACTTCTGGAAGGAAAAGTGAGAAATCAGCGTCTATATCTTAGAAAACACAAAAAGTTGTATTCTCATAGGTTATGCTTTAGCCTTCTTATTTTATCTCTCTATATTAATGCTGTCTGATAGAAATATAATGTGAACTACATATGTATTTTTAAATTTTCTAGTAGCAGGATGGGACTTTGCATGATGAGGACTTTAGACTTTATATGCTCCTTTTATTCTTCTAAGTTTATAAATGATGAAGATTCAGATTTCATCTCTTTAGAGCAAAGGAACACAATTACTTAGGAAAGAAACAGTGGTTTTCTTGGCAAGAGGAACTGCTGTGTAAATTTGATTCTGATTCTCCAATCTAGCCCAAAGATCAAAGAGGCTATAACACAATGGTGGGTAAAGAAATGGCATTTGTTGTTTCATGTCTAAATAGAGGGTAAGTCAGCAGAGATCAAAAGGGAGAGAAGGCACTTCGATGATTAAAACAAGAATATCATTGCTACCTAACATTATGAACACTTGTAGTTGCTTAGATGACTCAACCAAATAATATCAAATGGATAATTATCTAGAATAAAAAGAGAAAATAAAGGGTTACTTCCATTCTATCATGTAGTGACAACTAGGGCAGATCTAAAAGAATAACTTAAACATTGAACCAAAATTTCTTTCCACTTCCCTTCATCACTCCTAGTTTAGCTGCACTGGATTCAACCAAGTGAAAGGAAAGAATCCCTGCATTTCCCTGATTGTGTCAACCC
Organism: Pongo pygmaeus; assembly: GCF_028885625.2. Lineage (NCBI taxonomy): Eukaryota > Metazoa > Chordata > Mammalia > Primates > Hominidae > Pongo > Pongo pygmaeus. The sequence goes on along the minus strand of NC_072376.2, from coordinate 166,265,588 downwards.
CATCTTAAACAGAATAGTAAACAAACAAACAAAGAAACAAAAAATATATATATATTTTTTTGAGACAGAGTTTTACTCTTGTTGCCCAGGCTGGAGTGCAATGACGCGATCTCAGCTCATTGCAACCTCTGCCTCCCGGGTTCAAGTGATTCTCCTGCCTCAGCCTCCCAAGTAGCTGGGATTACAGGTGCCCATCACCATGCCCAGCTAATTTTTTGTGTTTTTAGTAGAGATGGGATTTCACCATGTTGGCCAGGCTGGTCTTGAACTCCTGACCTCAGGTGATCTGCCCGCCTCGGCCTCCCAAAGTGCTGGGATTACAGATGTGAGCCACTGTGCCCGGCCCAGCAAAAATATTTTAACCCTGCCTTTGGAATGGTTTAATCAGGGTATTTAACTCAACAAATAGTTCCTTAAATTGAACAGGAAAAAGATGAGATATTTTAGAGTAAGGTGGCCAGAGATGTCTCTATTTGTTTGGATAGAAAAGGTTTCTAGATGGGCTGGAAGATAGGAGGGAGTGGGGAAGATAGAATAAATTTAGAGGAGGCAGAGATAAATAAAAATTAGGGCTAATAAATTGGTGAATAAAAGAAAAGGAGATAAGATGTTACATCTCTGGAACTACTAGGAATAAATACAGAGTCTACACTGGTGTTAAACGTGTGTCTTTCTCAGCACTTGTTTAATTTTACTGAGTCCCACCAAGGAAGAAAAAGAAAATAAGTATCTCTGTCTACACCTGTGGATATTCCACTTGGATGAACTCCTGTGAGGGTCCTAAAGTGTTTTCATGTGCTATCCTTTTACCCTTTGGGTTTTGATCAACACCTATCATAGAAGAGGGTATTGCTGAAACTACACCACCTCCACTCCCCCTATCCTCTAGGGGGCATGAGTGTTCTTTAGAGTTTATTCTCATTATTACCTTTAATATTCCAACTCTAAGAACCCAGTTCTTCTAAGAGTGTCTATTACAGATAGACTATTGAATCACTGAACAAAAAATACTTAGAGAGCCCTTCTTCCTTAGACATAAAACTCTTGTCTCCGTAAGTGAACCTATTTTAGTATTAGCTTCTGAATTTACAAAGACAGATCACGGTTTTGCTAGAGTATCAAACATAAACAAATAGGTTGCCTCTAAACTATATAAATATTTTCAAGATATTCAAGATATAAATATTCACATTAAACTTGTCATATTTGGGTATGTCTTACCACATATACAATTATTAAAATGCAGAAAAGGGGGAAGAAATTAGAGCTACAGAAAGGCAGGAGATTTTTATGTATATGTGGTCATCATACAGAGCCATTAAATTTCTAGTGAAACCAAAAATTCAAGGGTGATTGAAGAATTGCATGCAATGTTGTGGAATAAAAAATGACAGTTTTTCAGTCTCCAAAATTGACAAGATGCTGCCTCACACAAAACAGAGGCTCAAATCTGAGAGTTTCACAATTACGTAACTCATTTCATTAAAACAATGAGGGGACTACAGCAATCTGAAGACTTTAAAAAGGAAAATAGAAATTCTTCCAATAAGAAACCAATGAGTACACTTTGAGTAATCTTTAGAATTCCAGAATGGATTATGAAAAGCAGCATCTCCGAACTCCTAGACAAAGTGATGACCACCAGGTACCTGCGTGAGGACATGAAGCCCAGATCATAGCTGACCAAACAAGACTTCATTTTTTGGACAGGGTTACTAGCGGCATGGAAAAGAACATTCATTTCTTAGATCCTTATTTTGTATGTGGCACATAAAATCTCATTTAGTCTTTGCTTAAATCCTGTGAGACAGGTCTTTTTTTTCTTTTGAGACAGGGTCTTACTCTGTCACCCAGGCTGCAGTGCACAGGTGTAGTCACGGGTGACTGCGGCCTCTAACTTCTGGGCTCAAGCAATCCTCCCACCTCAGCCTCTCAAGTGGCTGGGACTACAGGCCTGTGCAACCACACCTGGCCAATTTTATTTTTTGTAGAGGCAGGGTCTTGCCATGTTTCCCAGGCTGGTCTTGAACTCCTGGGCTCAAGCAATCCTCCTGCTTCAGCTTCCCAAAGTGCTGGGATTGCAGGCATGAGCCACCATGCCTAGGCAAGATAGATCTTTTTTTTTTTTTTTTTTTTTTGAGACAGAGTCTTGCTCTGTCGCCCAGGCTGGAGTGCAGTGGCACGATCTTGGCTCACTGCAAGCTCCGCCTCCCGGGGTTCACGCCATTCTGCTGTCTCAGCCTCCCCAGCAGCTGGGACTACAGGTGCACGCCACCACGGCCGGCTAATTTTTTTGTATTTTTAGTAGAGATGGGGTTTCACCGTGTTAGCCAGGATGGTGTCGATCTCCTGACCTTGTGATCTGCCCGCCTCGGCCTCCCAAAGTGCTGGGATTACAGGCTGAGCCACCACGCCTGGCCAAGATAGATCTTTTTTAAATCAAAATTTTAAAAACGAGGCTATTGAAGCTCAAGGAAGTTACGATTTGCCGATGGCCAAACAGTAATAAGCTGGGATGGCAATGTGTTGATCTGAGTTAAAACTCATGTTGTCAACAGAAATAGAAGCCTCTAGTAGGCTGGACAGGGAAATATACAAGGCATAGTGCAACTGGCCCTTACAAAGATCTTTGATGAGGTGTCTCACAATTTTCTTATGAACAAATGTAGAAAATGGGCGGGCTGATACAATTCTTTGATGACACTTCATAAGAGAGATTTCTGTTATCACCAGAGGGCTCTCTACTCTTTGGCAATTAGGTGAAGACATTGAGTTAAATTTTTATTTGCAAAAAGCTGATGCTGGGAATGACAGCAAATATATCAAACAATGGGATCCCTCAAAGTGTAGTTCCACTTGCATTTTCTCTGGAAATTCAGCCTTTTCTTTTTTTTTCCAAATCCCGTATTATGTACGTATGTTTTCAGATTGTATCAATGTATGACTCATTAGAGACTGACATAAATTGTTTTCTGTCATTTCTTGTGTATGAGTCTTTTTTCCAAAATGGGCCTGTACATTTTTAAAAGGTGGAAACTATTTTTTACAATTCTGTTTCTCCCATATCCTCTGTCACAGGCCTGAGAAAGTAAAAAGTACTTCCTAAGTGACAACATGTAGACTAATTTGAGAAATATATACTGCCTCTTAATAACTCTTTTCAAAACCTTGTTGTTTTTCATTGAATTGAGGTAACAGGACCAGTTTCCCTCTAAATCTATGGTTTTAAAGAAAAAAAGTGACTGAGCAACCTAATTGCTTTAAAGAACAAAGACACATTTAGGATATATACGAATAGATTTATGAAATTATCACTGTTACTCTCACTTCACAAACTTAGATGTCCAGATGTCTTTGTGTATGAAGAATTGTTGAATGTTGCACTGCATCTCAAAAAAGAAATACGCAATTTCATCTTGTATTTCCTATTCCTTCTCTCCATTGTTTAACGAACAATTAGTAGTTAATCTTACCTTAAATTTCCCATCGGAGGAGAAAATGCTGACCCATTTATTATCATAATCGGCAATGATTATGTCCCCACTGGGATGTACAGCCACTCCTGTGGGCCGCTGGAGCTGCCCCGGAGAGCGTCCCCGTATGCCAAAACGACTTTTGAACTGGCCATCATTGGAAAATATCTGTAAGATAAATTACATTCATTGGAATGTGAACTAGTACAGGCATCACTGAGGAAGGCATAGGCAAAAACATCTGCCATACATACAGAGATCAGAACACACAAACTCTGTTTGAAGAAAAGTCTACATAAACATAAGCTTTTTTCCTTACACCATGTATCTTAATTCTAAAGTAGGAATATATGTAACTATATCTATTTTTATTGATATAAGTAGTTAAAGGTATATAATTAGGGGCTATACCTGCACACATTGGTTGTTACTGTCTGCAATTAATATCTTTCCATTTGTAGATGCAGCTACCCCCTGAAGATTTGTAAACTCTCCTTTATTTCTTCCTTTGGTACCTAAAATAAATGATAAAACCATAAAAATTAAGCACTAAAGGATTAGATTTCTCTGTTTCAGCAAGAGAATAATTCAGATTTCCATAGGTACCTGAGAATGCATTGTTTTTAAATATACTTTAAAAAAAGGGCACCCTCCCTCCCCAATGACCTAATCCATATGCTATTAAACCTCTCTTCCTGACCAACAGTCTCTGCAAAATCACTTTTTTAAGTAAATGTCAATCTTCTCTTATTAATTTGTAGCTGCATATTAACATGTTTAAAATATTCTTAGATCCCACAAAGACATCATAATAAAAACTAATATGGCCTGCCTTTGTCTGACATGGCTTTCCCACTTTACCCTATGGCACTGCTATCTGCCAGGTCTGTGCTGCCTTGGGCATGGCAATAAACATTCTCAACCCTGGTCACTCTGCCTCTGTCTTCTATCTTTGTGGACCTGGTTTGCATTTGGGGTGTGTGGGGCATTTGGGATGGTTCAGACTCAGTTTGGGTCCTGCCATTCTGGGTTTTAGTGGGAGAGGGAAACCTGGCAAAGGGGCCCTGCCCTAAGGATATACAACAGGAGAGGGGCCTTATTTTACAGTTTTGCCAAAATTCTACCGTCTCACTCAGCAGCTCTCGGAAGAAATGTAGATGCTTGGCTTTCAGTACATTTGACAAACCGAAGGCCACAGATGTCATAAAAATAGTAGGCGATTTTCATATTATGGATTTACTTATAGATTATTTTCAAAGATTCAATATCTCACAGGCTGGATATTCTTCCTGAAATTATAAAAAGATATTCTCACAGGGTGCTTTGTAGATTAAATAAGAAAGGCAAAAGGAAATTCATTAATCCAAGAAAATATTTCCACCCATACTAGATTCTTTTTTTGATTTGTTTTGTTTTGTTTTGTTTGTTTGAGACAGGGTCTTGCAATATTGCCCAGGCTGGTCTCAAACTCCTGGGCCTAAGCGATTCTCCTTTGTCAGCCTCTCAAGTAGTTGGAACTATAGGTACATACCACAATAATCACCACACCTGGCCATACTAGACTCTCTTTTAAAAGAATAGATGAGGCAGAGAGAAAAACAGCAAATCATCTACAGGTTAACAGACATCTGGTTTTGTTTCAAAAGAAGTTTTTATGATTTATTTCAATAGGATGATGTAAATATTAATGAATGGAAACAATGAATTTTGCTCAAAAATGACCACGAAGAAAGCTAAATTTTTCATAGTTAGAGAGAGAGAACCATTCTTCAGGTTTATAATTTCATTTATATTCAAAAGAGCAATTTGGGCCGGGAACCACTAGTGGCTCATGCCTGTAATCCCAGCACTTTGTGAGGCCGAGATGGACAAATTACCTGAGGTCAGGAGTTCAAGACCAGCCTGGCCAACATGGTGAAACCCCATCTCTACTAAAAATACAAAAATTAACTGGGCATGGCAGTGTCTGCCTGTAATCCCAGCTACTTGGTAGGCTAAGGCAGGAGAATCGCTTAAACATGGGAGGTGGAAGTTGCAGTGAACTGAGATCACACCACTGCACTCTAGCCCAGATGACAGAGCAAGACTCTGTCTCAAAAAAAAAAAAAAGCCATTGCTATTTTGTTTTTCGACATCAATGCAGTGCCTTAGGAAAGGGTAGGCAAGGATGCACTGGTAATGGCTAATGTAAAACACCTGCTTAAGCATTGTTTGGGAATAGACTTGTCTGAAACAGATTTTTGGGTTTAGGAATTGAAATTGGTGATGGATTAAACTTTGAATAAAATCAACGACAAAATTCCTGGGCAGAATCATCATAGACAAGCTGGTTCTCACCAGACCCAGGTGGTGGTCAGTTCATTGAATCATGGACCCTATCAAGTTTACTCACTAACTCTGCATCTCATCTACTCGCACTAGTGTGAAAGAAAAATTTGAGATCCAGATACTGTCATATTTTAATCCAAATGTATCAGAAGAAAGGATCTTTGATACTTGATCCACATAGAATCCCCATAATATGCATGAATATGGAATCAGTGAACACTCGTGAAATGGTGAGTTGTTTCTGGTAGTGGGGAGCAGGAAAGGAGTGGTTGGCCCTTGAAGGATATGTGCCAACATGGTTTGAAGTTAAGGAGAGTTTGAGTCAGTTTCCCACATGTAAGTTAAAACACAAGGTCGGAGGAACATCTGTTTGTCTAACGTTCCTTATATATTTCTGAAAGAAGCTAGATGAAATGGGCACTGCCATTTTTATTTTATATTTGTTTTAAAACAAATATTATTTTTGGTCTTTCTCCTATGTCTGAATAATAGCTAGGTAACAGGTACAGCAAAACAGATGGGCTAGAAACAGAAACAATTCTAAAATGCTCAGCTTAGAAATAATTTTTCAAAGGTGGTATGGACAAGCCAGGGTCTCTTAAGAATAAAAACTTCATTTATCAAAAACATTTTTAAGGCCAGGCATCATAGCTTGCGCATGTAATCACAGCACTTTGGGAGGCTGAGGCAGGAGGATTGCTTGAGGCCAAGAGTTTGAGACAGATTGGGCAACACAGTAAGAACCCATCTCTACAAAAAAAAAAAAATTGATAAACACAAGCATGGAATTAAACAAGATGAGGAAATGAGGACCAATTAACTGAGAATGGACCATAAACCAAAGAAGTGACTCTATAAAACCCAGGCTGTTCTAGATTCTTGCTTATATAAAATTGAAACTGCACCCAGGGCTTAGAGGGCATACAAGTAAGGGAAAGAAATACTGAAAAACAAGAGAGAAGGGGCTAAAAAGCACCTGAACAGAATAGACGAACACTGATTTACTGTCCTTGCCGTCCCGGTAGGGACAAAAACTGCCAGCTGCTCTCCTTCCTCTAACCTTTTGTCTATCCTGCTAGAATGATGCCTATTCTATTCAGAAGACTATGCAGGCAGTAGCAGCTGATAAAAGGAAGAGAAAAAATAAAAACAGAGAAAATAGTGCTTTAGTACAAGTCAAGGAGGTGTCTTAGTCAAAAAGAGTCTGTTTTCCTTTTGAAAATATGGACATGATATTGGAGGAGGGAAAATATGAGGAAAAAATACTAACACTTTTTGTTCTTTACAGAAATAAACGCACATTTTTTCAGTGTGAGTAGAAATGGGCAATAGTTGCATTTTGGGGTACAATTTTAAAACTTGGGAAGATATTTAGTTGGATTCCATAGTAATACACCATTCGGAGCAAGGAGAAGGAAGACTCTATGCTTAGCTTGAAGTGAATGTGAGATGTTCCATACCTGCTAATACTAGGTCACAAGAGCAATGGACTGTGTTGCAAAAGACCACACTGCTGGAAAGAGGTTCCATGACCTCTGCTGAACTCAAGGGCAATGTGTTGGCCCAGCTCTTATTCTTGGTTTGAATTTAAGGAGAGCTCGAGTCTGTTGCCCACATGTAAATTAAATCACAAGGTTGGAGGAGCATCTATTTGTCTAACATTGCTTATATATTTTTGAAAGAAGCTAGACGAAACAGGCACTACCATTTTTATTTTGTAATATGTGTTTTAAAAAAATCTTTTCCTTAAGCTCCATGGCTCAGTTTCTGAATGGCTGGTTGGGATTCCTGGTAACATCTCCTGATTCTTATGGTACTCTTTTGTCATATTGGAGATTATTGATTATTATTATTTTTTAAACTCCATCTGAAAGCACAGCAGAATCAATGTGTTACTCCTGAAGATTAAAAGGACACCACTAGCATATACTTGGGAAGACAATTGATGCCGACTATTTTCACCAACAGTTAAACTAGAAATATCTTGATGGTGATGCAGCACTACAGCAGACTGTCATTATGCTGAAATGTTCAAGTGTTTGTAAAGTGTCTTAAGGCAATTCCAGAAGTTAGAAATAATTTGGGATCATGCCTTACTCTTCAAGCTTTTCAGTAAATTCTATTTCATTTGTAGAAAGTCTCTTCTCTCTCTCTAAAGTATTCTAAATATATAATAAAAACTAGTTCTTTCATAACAACTATAAATAACACAAAACACATATAATACTTATAAAATATTTTTCTATCTACTTTAATGTAAAATATTTCATTTGATGGTTACATATTAGCTAGTAAAATGAATAACAAGAATTTTTAAAGTAATTATAATCAATTTGACAATTATTCTATAATCCCATAATTAAATGATTTTGTTTTTCCAGATGCAAGTCTAGCCTATGAAGCACAAAATGAATTTTTAATTCAACAGCTTCTCACCCATATTCTTCCTGGTCACTTCCACCTACCCCTCCAGGAAGATTACATAAAGTGAACCCTTAGACTGAAATAGTGGATCAATAAATGCAGATTTCCTCTCACCACCCACTCCAACTTAATATGAAATTAATGCTGGCCAGGCACAATGGCTCACACCTGTAATCCCAGCACTTTGGGAGGCCAAGGTGGGTGGATCACTTGAGGTCAGGAATTTGAGACCAGCCTGGCCAACATAATGAAACCCCATCTCTACTACTAAAAATACAAAAAATTAGCTGAGCATGGTGGCGCACGCTTGTAATCCTAGCTACTCAGGAGGCCGAGGCAGGAGAATTGTTTGAACCCAAGAGGAAGTGGTTGCAGTGAGCTGAGATCATGCCACTGCACTTCAGCCTGCAAGACTCCATCTCAAAAAAAAAAAAAAAGGAAGTTGATGCTAAATAAATCTAGATGTTTTGAATGGAATCATGCAACAAGATGAAACTGAGCCAAGTGTAGGATCTAACACAGGATCTTCAATCAAGTAGGTGCTTAACAAATGTTTGCTGGATGAAAAAGTGCATGAATAAGTTATTAATGAGTGAGTAAATTACAACCCCCATTATATCACTGGAAAACAAAATGTTCAATCATATTTATGGCACTTTCATGTACATTTTCTCACATACCACTCCATGAGATAGCAGGACAAACATTATCATCCCCATTTTATAGATGAGAATGTTGAAGCTAGACACATTACAGGGATCGTCAGAGACAGGGGAAAGAATAAAACCTGGTTCTCCTGATCCTTTACATAACCCTTTTTTCCCCAATACACACATGGCTTCTTCTGGGTTTTGGGGGTGAAGATAATTACATTTTGGGCTCACATGAATCATGTTTTCTCTTTAAAATCCTTTACAAAACCCTATCCTTTAACACATGATACTTTATTTAACTGTCTGTATCCTTCACTATACTGTAAGCTGCTTGAGGGCAGGAGCAACATCTGTCCTGTTCACCATTGCACCCTATAACACAGCATAGTGCCTAGCACTTAGTCAATATTAGTTGCATCTTTTTCCACTTGAAATGCAAGAGTTCCCAAGGATGAGATTCTCAAGGATGGGGTGATGGTCCTATAATGACCTAAGATGCCAACTCAGCATGACCTCCCTCCTCATATACTTTAGGGAGGAAAGGCGGTAGTTTGCAGAGGTGAGGCAGGGGAGAGGGGCATAAAATAATACATTTTCAGCTCAGCATCTGGGGATGCTCTCAGCTCTCGGTGCCCAGCCCAGCTTCCTTCAAAATGTCTACTGTTCATGAAATCCTGTACAAGCTCAGCTTGGAGGGTGAACACTCTACACCCCCAAGTGCATATGGGTCAGTCAAAGCCTACACCAACTTTGATGCTGAGCAGGATGCTTTGAACATTGAAATGGCCATCAAGACCAAAGGTGTAGATGAGATCACCACTGTCAACATTTTGACTAACCACAGCAATGCACGGAGACAGGATATTGCCTTCACCTACCAGAGAAGGACCAAAAAGGAACTTGTATCAGCACTGAAGTCAGCCTTATCTGGCCACCTAGATAGTGGCTTTGGGCCTGTTAAAGACACCTGCTCAGTATGATGCTTCCGAGCTAAAAGCTTCCATGAAGGGGCTGGGAACCGATGAGGACTCCCCCATTGAGATCATCTGCTCAAGAACCAACCAGGAGCTGCAGGAAATTAACAGAGTCTACAAGGAAATGTACAAGACTGATCTGGAGAAGGACATTATTTCGGACATATCTGGTGACTTCTGCAAGCTGATGGTTGCCCTGGCAAAGGGTAGAAGAGCAGAGGATGGCTCTGTCATTGATTATGAACTGATTGACCAAGATGCCCAGGATCTCTATGACGTTGGGGTGAAGAGGAAAGGAACTGATGTTCCCACGTGGATCAGCATCATGACCGAGCAGAGCATGTTCCACTTCCAGAAAGTATTTGATAGGTACAAGAGCTACAGTCCTTATGACATGTTGGAGAGCATCAAGAAAGAGGTTAAAGGAGACCTGGAAAATGCTTTCCTGAACCTGGTCCAGTGTATTCAGAACAAGCCCCTGTATTTTGCTGACCGGCTGTACAACTCCATGAAGGGCAAGGGGACTCAAGATAAGGTCCTGATCAGAATCATGGTCTCCCACAATGAAGTGGACATGTTGAAAATTAGGTCTGAATTCAAGAGAAAGTATAGCAAGTCCCTGTACTATTACATCCAGCAAGACACTAAGGGTGCTGTACCTGTGTGGTGGAGATGGCTGAAGCCCGACACAGCATGAGCGTCCAGAAATGGTGCTCCCCATGCTTCCAGCTAACAGGTCTAGAAAACCAGCTTGTGACTAACAGTCCCTGTGGCTGTTCCTGTGAGGATGACGTTAGCCTTGCCACCAACCTCATTTTAGTTGCCTAAGCATTGCCTGGCTTTCCTGTGTAGTCTCTCCTGTAAGCCAAATAAATGAACATTCCAAGGAGTTGAAAGTGAAGTCTATGATGTGAAACACTTTGCTTCCTGTGTACTGTGTCATAAACAGATTAATAAACTGAACTTGTACTTTAGAAACAAGTAAAATATATACATATATATTTTTTCCTATAAAGTCTCTGAATTCATGCTGAGTGATTTTACACATCCATTTTAAATTACACTGTTCTAGAGTAAAATGAGTATTTCATTCAACTTCTCATCGACTCATTAAGGTATGGTGTATAATGAATTAAATAATTTGAGACTATTCACCTGTAATTCTTTCATTCCCTCCCACATCATCTGACTTCCCCTTTGTTCAATTACTCTTTTTAGTATAATAGCTAATAAAACCAGCTCATGGCTTCTAGTCAGCAAACTCTTTAACAGTCAAGGAAATATAATCCCTGTGTTTTAAATCATCATCAACAGATGCTCTAAGCTATTTCTCTAAACTCATTCAGGATTGTTTTCTAATACAATATTAGAGTAATGTAATAACTCACTCACAATGGGCATACAATTAAGTTTTCAAGTATTAGAAGCATCAAATATATCAACTTTGGAAAACCAAATAGTTAAAGGGCATTTTCAATGAAGAGGAATCACTGTGCAATTTAAAAGGCAGGGGCTTCACTTCTCTAAGCTTCCATTTCTTCAACAGTAAGGATAATTATATGTTGTCCTAGTAATTTGGCTCTTGACAGGGTAAGGACTGGGAGCCTGGGAGGCCAGGGGAGCTCTGATTTGTAGCATTTCCCATTTCTATAGTGTAAATGCTTTCATCAAGGCCAATTGCAAGCTACCAACATGAAGTCACTGAATAAGCCAGTATGGCCTGGCTGCAGCATAACAAATATGATACTGTAGGGTTATTGGGAATAGAAAGTATATTATATCCACTAAGAATTGTAAGTAGCAATTCTTGCCTGGCTCAGAGAATGCCTGTTCCTTTCTCCTGCTTCCATTCCCCATCTATTCCTTCTTGAACTACAATGCCTATCTTTGATATTTCACTGAAGCTCATGATTTAAAGTAACTTCTCTATACTTTTTGCTTCCAAATTGATGTCTCTAGCCCTGACTTCTTTGCTAAGCTCCAAACCTATACTGCAAACTGTCTACTATACACTTCAACCTGGAAGATCAAAACTGACACATATCTGCTCTTCATCTTGGCTTCCTTTTCTTGGTTAATAATGATAATGACAATAGTAGTCAATATTTATTGAGTCCTTAGCATGTGCCTGCACTGTTCTAAGCCTTTACATGCATTATTTTAATCCTCACCATATGTGGTATACATTAATATCATTCCCATTTTACAGATAAAGAAACTAAGGCACAGAGAGGTTAAATAATTTCCCCTAAGTCATATGGCTAATAATAGCAGGCTGGGATTCAAACTGAGCAATTAAACTTTTTTTTTTTTTTTTTGAGATGGAGTCTTGCTCTGTCACCCAGGCTGGAGTGCAATGGCATGATCTTGGCTCGCTGCAACCTCTACCTCCCGGGTTCGAGTGATTCTCCAGCCTCCTGAGTAGCTGGGATTACAGGCACCCGTCACCATGCCCGGCTAATTTTTGTGTTTTTAGTAGAGACGGGGTTTCACCATGTTGGTCAGGCTGGTCTCGAACTCCTGACCTTGTGATCTGCCCACCTCAGCCTCCCAAAGTGCTGGGATTACAGGTGTGAGCAATTAAACTTTTGATCTCTGCTATAGTTTGAATGGGTCCCCCCAAAAAGTTACTGTTATTAGAACCTTAATTCCCAATGTGGTAGTGTTGAGAGATGAGGCTTTTAAGGGGTTATTGTGTTGTGAGGGCAGAGCCCTCATGAATAGATCAATACCATTTTGGAGGGGTGAGTTCTCACAAGAATGAGTTGTTTTAAAAGGGAGCTGAGCTTGCTCTTGTGGTCTCTTTTGCATTTGCTCACTTATCCTTCAGCTTTTTCACCATATTATGATGCAGTACAAAAGCCCTAGCCAGAAGCTGCCACCATGCCTCTGGACTTCACAGCCTCCAGAACCATGAGCCAAATACACTTCTTTCCTTTATAAATTACCCAGTCTCAGGTATTCTGTTATAGCAACGGAAAACGGACTGAGACAAGCTCTTTATCTACCATATTTCTATTTATGTTAACTATTAGTTCTAGACTACAACTATGAATATGCTAACTAGTACTACCTACTTTGCCTCTCTAAAATGTGTTGGACACTATTTAATGCCAGGCATTGTTCCAAGCTTTTTTTGGTGTTAATTAATTTAATTCTCAAAACAAAGGAAACTTTGTAAATTTATAAAGGAAACCGAGGCACTGAGAGGCAAAGCAACTTACCAAAAATTGCACAGATAGAAAAGTAGCAGTGTTGGGGCAGTCTAGCTTCAGAGTTCACAGCCTTAACTATCTACTCTACTGCATCACTTCCCTACAGCACTCAAGTCTAACAGCTGGGAGTTTAAATTGTTCACCAAATTTCTCTCTCTCCTTCCAAAGCATTTTATAAACATGCTGTTTTCTCTCTACTCCGTCACATCACTCTTAATCCTGGCCTTTATAATAGCTCATGTGGACTACTGCAAAAGCTTCTTAATCATCTCCCTGCTTCCTAGGAAACATTTCCAATAGATCTCCTATAATGCCTCCAGGTTTGCTGGAAAGTAAATATCTTAGTAAGTCACTACACTACATTACACCATTCAAAGCCTTCTCACCACCTATATAATAACTATGGTTTCCAAACCTTAGTGTGCATAAGTAGCACTGGAGCTTGCAGAATGCAGATCCTTGGTCCATCTCAAGAGATTCTAGTTCTGTAAGTGCAGTTTGGAATTCAGAAATTTTAAATTATACCAGGCACCTCAAGGAATTCTCGTGCATGTGGTTTATGGACCACACTTTGAGGAACACAGGTTCAGAGAATAAAGTCCCAGCTCCTTATCAAGGAAACAACCTCTTCTCTGCTTGTATCTCATTTCATTTGATGCTCCAAGATAATGGAATCATTTACAGTTCCTCAAACTACTCAGTTTCTCACTTTCATGCCTTTGTACCTGCTTTCCCTTCCTCTAAAACACTCTTTTCCTCCTTCCATCTGATAAATTATTTCTCTTTCAAACCCACCTTAAATTTAAATGTCATCTCAGGGGCCAGGCATGGTGGCTCACGCCTGTAATCCCAGCACTTTAGGAGGTCAAGGCGGGCAGATCACTTGAGGCCAGGAGTTCAAGACGAGCCTGGCCAACATGGTGAAACCCCATCTCTACTGAAAATGCAAAAATTAGCCAGGTGTGGTGGTGCATGCCTGTAGCCCCAGCTACTTGGGAGGCTGAGGCAAGAGAATAACTTGAATCCAGGAGGTGGAGATTGAAGTGAGCTGAGATCATGCCACCTGCACTTCAGCCTGGGCAACAGAGTGAGACACTGTCTCAAAAAAAAAAAAAAAAAAAAGAAAAGAAAAGAAAAAAAAAGTCATCTCTAGGAACCTTCCTTAACTTCCTTCCACATGCCAGCCTCCTCCTCCCCCACCATCCTGACTTCTGTGCCTTGATTTATACTGAAGGCACTCCATCTTTTACATGTCTGCCCCCTTCTAAACTGTGGCCTCCTCTAGATCAGAGTAAACATCTCATCGTCTTTCATAAGGATGACCTAGCATAGAAGGTGCTAAAACAGCAGTCACATCCAACTAGAGGGCTGGATAATGAATGGGCAAAGATGAAAATCTGAGTTGAAATTACCCCAAAAAATATAAAGGTATTGCCCAGAAAATTATGAATGTCATGAATCTATAAAATTAATACATGTATTTAGGGTTGTTGTATAAACACCAATACATGTTTTATGAAATGATGTATCTTTAAGCATAAAATTAATGCTATAAAAAGCTTAGTAGGTATGTTATCAGCTGGAAAGCAGAATCACCGTTGCCATCTCACATGCGTATGTGATTGGCTTTGAATGCTTTCTGGATTACACATGGCAGGCTTCAATACATGCACAAAATGATTATTCAATTCATAAATGTTCTGTTATCACATACCTAACAGCACAAAGGCATAATTGTAGAAGAAAGTTGAACTCTTTTTTTTTTTTGAGATGGAGTCTCACTCTGTCACCCAGGCTGGAGTACAGTGGGAAGATCTTGGCTCACTGCAATCTCCGCCTCCTGGGTTCCAGCGATTCTCCTGCCTCAGCCTCCCAGGTAGCTGGGATTACAGGTGCGTGCCACCATGCCTGGCCGATTTTTATATATATTTTTTTTTAGTAGAGACAGGGCTTCACCATGTTGGCCAAGCTGGTCTCAAACTGCTGACCTCAGGTGGTCCGCCCGCCACAGCCTCCCAAAGTGCTAGGATTACAGGTGTGAGCCACTGCGTCCAGCCAAAAGTTGAACTCTTTTAATGATAACATAAACTCTACTGATTTGTAGTCAAAGGTACGGATGTTGAAAAGCCAAGTTCTTAGGCCAGTGCTGTTTGATATTGCCTAGCATAGTCCCATGTGTGTGAATATGAATGATTACCCCTGCAGCTGAATGCACTGTCACCTGAACTGTGTGTTCCTGGGCCTCCAAACTGGAGCGTGACAGTGGTGAGAGGGAAGTTAAATCATGAGGTAGTTCACAACTTATCCTATTCAAATGGGCAAAGTACTTATGCAAAGCATTCTTCTGGGTATGTTTTGGGAATTATAAATGATTAAAGACACCATCCTTGACCTCAAGGAATTTACCATCTTGGGTAATAAGACCCAGGCATAAGTAACAATAATCAAAGTGGATTCTGAAAGAGAAGGTGGTTTTCGAGGGAAGATAAAATTGGGAAAAGAATTCATGGACAAAGGTGTGTGAGAGCACAGAGGGAGTTCAAGTAGCCTCCACTGCTGATTTGTCCAACCTCATTACTTTTAATTCCTTTGACCTTTTCACCCTATATGGGATGTGTCTCCAAAATAACAATCATGTCCTCTCCTCTTCACCTTTCTGTACTTCTTCACACTGGTCCCTTTGCCTGGGACACCAATTCTGCCTGCCAACCTGGGTAAGTCCTACCCATAATTAAAGTCCCGGTTTAAATTCCTTCCCATTTCTACAGCTTACCATCACCTATCTCATGCTGTTAGTTGCTCATACATCTATCATCCCAAACTGTCAGCTGAAGAGGGTGACAGAGATGTCATTTCCTTCATCTCTGTATTCCCATCTCCTAGAATAATGTTGGCAGGCACTAGGTGCCCTAGAAATGTTTTTTGAGGTATATTATTGCATAGTGAGTGTTGTCTTTTGACTAGATACTGGATTTGAATGTAAAGTTAAAGAGGAATGCAAGAAAAAAAAAAGAAACTAACAACAACAACAACAATGTAGGGATGAATTTAACCAAGGAGGTAAAAGATCTGTACATAGAAAACTGTAAGACATTGATGAAAAAAACTAAAGACAATATAAATAAATAAAAAGATGGCTCATGTTCATGGATTGGAAGAATATTAATAAAATGCCCATAACCCCAAGTGATCTAAAATGCAACTGCTATCAAAATATCAATGACGTTTTTCACAGAAATAGAAAAAGCAATCCTAAAATTCATATGGAACCACAAAAACTCCCAAATAGCCAAAGAAATGTTGAGCCAAAAGAACAAAGCTGCAGGCATCACACCATCTTATTTCAAAATTGACTTCAAAGCTATAGTAATCAAAACAGCATGGTACTGGCATAAAAACATAGACCATTGGTACAGAATAGAGAGCTCAGAAATAAATCCATACATTTATAGTTGATTTTCAACAAAGATGCCAACAGCACACAATGAGGAAAGATCAGTCTCTTCAATAAATGGTGCTAGGAAAACTGCACGTCTGCATGCAGAACAGTGAAATCAGACTTTCATCTCACACCATATACAAAAATCAACTCAAACTGGATTAAAGACTTAAACATAACACCTGGAACTGTAAAACCACTAGCAGAAAACATAGGGAAAAAGCTCCATGACACTGTTCTGGACAATGATTTTTTGAATATGAATGCCAAAGCACAGGAAACAAAAGCAAAAATGGATACATGGAATTATATCGAACTAAAGAGCTGTACAGCAAAGGATCACCAGAGTGAAGAGACAACCTACAGAATGAGAGAATATTACATCTTGATAAGGGTTAATATCTAAAATACACAAGGAATTCAAACAACTCAATAGAATGAAAAAAATAGCCTGATTTTAAAATAGGCAAAGGTCAGCTGGGTGTGGTGGTGCATGCCTATAGTTCCAGCTACTCCAGAGGTTGAGATGGGAGAACTGCTTGAGCCTATTGAGCCCAGAGTTTGTATTCAGCCTGGGCAATAAGGTGAGACCCCATGTCTTTTTTTTTTTTTTTTTTTTTTGAGACAGAGTCTCGCTGTGTCACTCAGGCTGGAATGCAATGGCGTGATCTTGGCTCACTGCAGCCTCTGCCTCCTGGGTTCAAGCGATTCTCCTGCCTCAGAAACCCAAGTAGCTGGGACTACAGGCATTTGCCACCACACCTGGCTAATTTTTGTATTTTCAGTAGAGATGAGGTTTCATCATGTTGGCTAGGCTGGTCTCGAACTCCTGACCTCAGGTGATCCACCCACTTGGACCTCCCAAGGTGCTGGGATTACAGGCATCATCCACTATGCCCGGCTCCCATGTCTATTTTTAAAATAAAAATAAAATTTAAAAAAAAACAGGCAAAGAATCTGAATAGACATTTATCAAAAGAAGACACACAAATGGCCAATCAGTATATCAAAAATGTAATCTCAGCACTTTGGGAGGCCGAGGTGGGTGGATCACAAGGTCAAGAGATCAAGAACATCCTGGCCAACATGGTGAAACCCCGTCTCTACTAAAAATACAAAAATTAGCTGGGCGTGCTGGTGCGTGCCTGTAGTCTCAGCTACTTGGGAAGCTGAGGCAGGAGAATCACTTAAACCTGGGAGGTGGAGGTTACAGTAAGCTGAGATCATCCCACTGCACACCAGCCTGGTGACAGAGTGAAAATCTGTCTCAAAAAAAAAAAAAAAAATGTAGAACATCAGTAATCATCACAGATATGCAAATTAAAACCACAATGAGATAATACCTCATACCTGTTAGAATGGCTATTACCAAAAACACAAAAGAAAAAATTAGTCAGGTATGGTGGCACATGCCTGTGGTCCCAGCTACTTGGGAGGCTGAAGTGGGAGGATCTGGAGGTTGAGGCTGTAGTGAGCCATGACCTCGCCATTGTACTCCAGCCTGGGGAAACGAGCCATGATCTTGCCATTGTACTCCAGCCTGGGGAAACAGAGCAAGACTCTGTCTCAAAAAAAAAGACAAAAGATATCAAGTGTTGACAGAGATGTGGAGACAGTGAGCCCTGGCACAGGTTGGTGGGAATGTAAATTAGTATAGCCATTATGGAAAACAGTATAGAAGTTCTTCAAAAAATTAAAAATACAACTATCATATGAACCAGCAATCCCAGTACTGGGTATATATCTGTTAGAAACAAATTTTCCGTGCCACAAAGAAATAGCACTCAAACATAAATTTAATTTTCTCAGCAAGGCAATTTTTACTTCTATAGAAGAGTGCGACTTGCAAATGGAGTAATGGCGAGAGCACACTTGGACAAGGGAGGGGAAGGGGTTCTTATTCCTGACGCAGGTAGCTCCTACTGCTGTGTTGATCGCCTGTTGGCTAGGGTTGGACCACACAGTCTAAGCTAATTCTGATTGGCTATTTTAAAGAGAGTACAGGTATGAGCCAGAGTGGTGGGGTGAGTAGTTTGGTGGGAAGGACGGTTAGGAACAGGTAACTAAAGGTGACTTAGGTCAGAGCAGGTGACCAGGGGTGACTCAGGTCAAAGCAGGTGATCGGGATGAGTCAGGATGGAGCAGGTGACCAGGGGAACAAATGTGAACTACTGATTAAAACTGATAGAAAAAGTTGTTTACTGAAACTACAAGGAAGTTAAACTTTAAAATGGAGGACAAAGAACTGAACATACTGACTTACTGATTCTTTGAAAAGAAATCTAGAACTCACTGTATCTAACATATCTAAAGAAAATGAAGTCAGGATGTCAAAGAGATATCTGCATCCTCATGTTTCACTGCAGCACTGTTCACAATAGCCAAGATATGGAATCAACCTAAGTGTCCATCAATAAATGAATAAAGAAAACGTGGTATATATATATATACACATATATATATACACAATAGAATACTATTCAGCTTCAAAAATTGAGGAAATCCTGTCATTTGTGACAATATGGGTGAACCTGGAGGACATTATGCCAGGCACAGAAAGACAAATAATACATGATCTCACTTATATGAGGAATCTAAAAATGTTGAATTCATAGCAACAGACAGTAAAATGGTGGATACCAAAGGCTGGGGAGGGTGGGGGTAAAAGGACTGGAGAGATGTTGATCAAAAGACAGAAAAATTTAGTTAAATAAGAGGGATAAGTTCAAGAGAACTATTGTAAATCATGGTGACTGTAGTTAATATATTATGGCTAGGCATGGTGGCTCACGCAAGTAATCCCAGCACTTTGGGAGGCTGAAATGGGCAGATTGTTTGAGCCCAGGAGTTTGAGACCAGCCTGGGCAACATGGCGAGACCCAACCCCTAAAAAAAACAAAAACAAAAATTAGCTGGGCTTGGTGACATGCAACTGTGGTCCCTGCTACTTGGGAGGCTGAGGTGGGAGGATCACCTGAGCCCAGGAGGTAGAGGCTACAATGAGCCATGATCACGCTACTGTACTCCAGCCTGGCCAACAAAGCAATGCCCTGTTTCAATAACAAGAAAAAAATATATATTAGATACACTTGAAAGTTGCTGAAAGAGTGGATTGTAAGTCTTCTCACTATAAAAAAAAAGATAAATTGTGAGGTAATGCATATGTTAGCCTGATTTAGCCACTCAATAAGGTATACGTATATCAAAACATCAAGTTGTACACCATGAATATATACACATTTGGAGATTAGGTCTTTGAAGGGGTGATTAAATTAAAATGAGGCTGTTAAAGCAGGGCCCTAATTCAGTATGATTGGTGTTCTTGTAAGAAAAGGAAGAGACAGCAGGGGCTGAGCCACAAAGGGATGACTACGTGAGGACAAAAAGGCAAGAAGGTGGCCATCTGCAAGGACAGAGGCCTCAGAGGAAACCCACCCTCCCAGCACCTGGATTTTGGACTTCTAACTCTAAAACAGTTCCAGTTTTTCAGAACCGTGAGAAAATGAGTGTCCATCATTTAAGTCACTCAGACTGTGGAATTTTGTTATGGTAGCCTTAGCAAACTAAGACAGCATCTTTACTTCATTGATAAACTCAGACATCGTGCTGCATGCCAGGCACTGTTCTAAGTTCTTTACAAATGTTTACACATTTAAACCCCTGTCCAGCAGTGCCAATACAGCACTATGGCTGCATTTCTCAACAGGTAGGAGGGGAGAAGATATACCCCCTTATCCCTGGGGTGGGAGCTGGAGGCTCAAAACCAATAGTTTGAGCACAGGAAACCCCCGAAAGACATGTCTCTTTCCTCAAGTGGGTATCAGAGATGATGATGATGATGAATAACAAGAGTAAAATCTTAGCTACCATTAATTGAGCTCTTGCTGTACACAGGCACATGCCAGGCATATTACAAGAATTCTCTCATTTCACCCCCAACAGCAACCTTAAGATTTAGGTAATATTTCATTCCCTTTGTTTTACAGAGGAGAAAACACTGTTCAAAAAGGGTAAGTAAGCCAGTTGCCCACTGGTGAGAAGAATCAAGATTCCAACCCAGATCTGCCCAATTCCAGTTCTGAGTCTTTGACTGCACATGGCCTAGGGGAGTAGATCGGGGTCACTTGGTGGGAGGTGTGGGGATGGAGGTTTAAATAGGAAAATGAATTTGTTCGTAATGCAAGAGATCAGTGGGGAGCCAGCAAGTTTTTTTGAAAAGAAAAGTTAGTAGGGATCATCTAAAAGCCTTAACAATTATATGTACAAAAACAATAGCTCTCGTTCATTTAGCTCCTCCTACATGTCAGGCATTCAGCTTGGAACTTAGAATAGTTCTGATAAGCAGATATTTTTGCATTTTCATTTCATGGACGTATTAGTTGAAGTACAGGGAAGCTTATAGATTTGCCCAAGGCTCAAGTAAGCGGCTGAACCGGAGTGGCAGACCTGGGCGCCTCCCAGTCCTGCATCCACCCAAGCTCGTCTACTCTGCTCTGGTGGAGAATCAACAACCCCTGCACCCATATCGCACATCTGGCTGTGAATGTATGAGGGCTTCCATGCTCCGAACAGACAAGTTACATATCATATCACGGTCTTTGCGAAGATTCAGCCTGAAGCATTAACATTGAGCAGCTCTGCCCAAGTATGTTCCACAGAGCCTTCATTTCCCAAGATGTTCCATGGAAAAAGTTCTATGGTTGGAAGTTTGGATGTGCTGCCTGTTATCTATCCCTCTCCTGCCTCAGAGACCTACAATGCACATCAGCAGATTCTAAAAGTTTTAAGAAGTTCTGCAATTTAAAAAAGTCCACTTCCTTCATTTAGCCTAAGGTTTCCCCAATGTATTTGAACCACAGAATTGTTTTTCTACATGTGCCAGCTAATATACAGTGCAGCACCCTTTCAGAGATACTGCATTGTTAGATGAAAGAGGGAGGAAGAGAAGTCTGCTGGAGCTACTTTTTGAAGCTAACTAAAATGCAGAATTTTCTCCCCTTAAGAATTATCAAGCCCTTTGCTGTTTACATTTAGTTGCTTTCTACTAAGAACATTGAAAGTTTAAAAAGAGAGAGACCATAAATCAGATGAGGGAAGGGCTATTTGCATTCCTAACTCTCTTGGCTCATCCGACACCTTCTTGCTTCTACCCCAACCCCGCCCCAACCCCATTCTTTCTCCAAGTTTCCACCCCTCCTTCTCTCCTTGGGGCTGCTCTCCAGCTACACACAGCAGGAGGTGGTTGCAACTTGCAATACACACATCCCCTCCCTCCTGCAATGCAGAAGCAGTGACGGGGAGGCATCAGACACTCTGCCAACCGTACAGCCTCAGCTCTGGCACAAGAAGACCCTCCCAGGGAAGAGGGGCGTTGGTGGTGGGGGTTGGGGGTAGGATTGCCAATTTTTCCTTTAAGATTTTCAGATTACGGGTGCTATGATTTTTCTATTTCTCTTTTTGCTTATTTTCAGCTTGTAATTTCCTACAATGAATATGCAGCACTTGTGTCTTAAGGAAGAGGAAGAACAGAAAGGAGGGAGTAGGGAGGAGACTAGAGGCGGA
The DNA here is from genome assembly GCF_028885625.2 of Pongo pygmaeus. Classification (NCBI taxonomy): domain Eukaryota; kingdom Metazoa; phylum Chordata; class Mammalia; order Primates; family Hominidae; genus Pongo; species Pongo pygmaeus. The sequence continues at coordinate 166,243,520 of NC_072376.2, read as the reverse complement.
GGAGAAGGAAATATCATCTCTGGAGAAGACTGCATAAGCTCGACTAACAAAATATATCAAATTTTATATCAGTACATCTCCCAACATCTGCAGGTAGAGTTCTGGGCTGCAGTGTTGCTATTTGCAATGACACGTGCCCAGTTACCCCTTAACCAGTGCCAGCTCAGGCGTCGGGCACAGAAGCCCTCTCCTTACCCACTCGAAAGATCAAATCGTCTTCGATGGGATTCTCTTTTCGTTTTCCAGTGCTGTACATGCTTGCGGGTCTTTTCACAGCTTTCTGCTTGACGTGGCCGCTCCCAGGGGACTTAACGCGCCTCTTCACGCCTTCGGTGGTGGGAGACACATCAGCCGATCGTATCACTTTCAGCTTAAACGGGCTGCCTCGGATGTGCTGGTCATAGAGTCTCAGAGACAGGGTAAAGTCCCCTTCCTTCTGGACAGTGTACAAAAACTCATAGGTGCCGTTCTTGTTGTCTAGGATCTCCCCGTCTGCCACGCTCCCGTCGGGGGTGCTCAGTTCGGCGGTGAGGTAGGCGTTGCCGGTTTTGCACAGCTCACCGTCTTTGTCCTTGGTGGTGATGGTGACGGACATGGGCTGCCCGATGATAGTCTGCCGCAGCCCCTCGCCCGTGGCCACCGTCTCTGAGGCAACGGCGTTGGTGGTTAAGATCGTCCCGAGGTTGTGGATGGACTTCTTCAGCCCCTCGGTTTCCACGATGAAATCCAGCTGGTCGTTCTCCCGCGGGTGCAAGGGGAAGTCCTGGTCGGCCAGCTCGTTCAGCTTCTCGCTCATCTGCTTCTTCACCAGTAGGACCTCGGTCTCCGTGCCATGGTTGAGGGCCTGCGCTGTGAAGTTGCTGCAGCTCTTAATGCTCTCCTGCCCCTGGAGCAGAGTATCCAGCTGCGACTGGAGGACCTGCGGGAAAACCGGAGGCCTGGTGAGCTCGTCCCACAGGGCGGGGCCTAGCCCGGGGCAGTGCCCTCCCACGGCGAGGAGGAGACTCTACACCTGCCCACGCAGGTGGCTCTGAGCAAGCGGTGTATGTCAACCCAGGGAACCCAGTGCTAACGCAAAGTCCTAAACCGCATTCCCAGTACCTTCTCGAGGTTTCCCTTCCGCCTCGCCCTCTCTTCCACACATGTATTTCTTGGCTCATGTGTGTTGAAGAGGGGAAAACAGAAAGGTCACTACCAAGAGCATAGCAAACTAATTGCTATGCCTGACATCTGAAATATTCATTATTCAGTATCTTTCCCCATGTCCAAAGCTGCCCCATCACCACCTAAAGGAACAGGAAGTAAACAAATGAAAACTCTCCACACCTGAACATCAGAGGTTTTTCATCCCTGTTTTGTGAACAGACATGCAGAGTTAAACAAAGGCTGCAGTCAGGGTTCATTTTGAAGCTGACTAACAGGTTGGTGTGGGTGAGAGAGCAATTAAGAAACTATTTCATGTTATAATTGAGGAATGAAAACAATCCAGTTTAACTCTAAATCCTAAAAGCATTACATTATATTCAAACTTGCCTCTTGTCAAATTATAAACTAGTACTTAAAGCCACTGAGTCATCAAATTTTGCTGAAAATAGGGAAAAAAAATAGCTGGATATTACATTTAGTGAAAACTACAGTTTACTATACAATGATGACATTTAAGGACCCCTTGTTGCTATTAGGAAACAATAAGCTAGTGCCCTTGGATATCATGTCTCTTCTAGGACATCTGTAATGATTCTGGTCTTACTTTGTGTTTGAGGCCATAGTTCACCTCCAATTCCATAAGCAGCACACTCTTGCGCACATTTAAAGTCTTCTGGAGCTCATCAAAGGTGGAATGAATGTCATCCACTATGCTGGCCTTTTGGTTGGTTAACTGATGAATGATTTCCGAGATGAACTGAAGAGCAGAATCTATTTCTGGGAGCCTGGTGGACAGTTGTTAAAGGTCGTTATTTAACCTCAACCCAGAAATATTCCAAAATCTATCTAAACACTACATTTTGTTTAAAAAAATTCTATGCCTTTCATCATCTTTAAAAAAACAATAACCAGAGAACAGAATAAGATATGACATAATTACTGCCTTAGAGAGAAGAGACCTTGTCTCTTCAGAGACAATCAAAATTGTCAATTTCAATCTACCGTCAATTGTCCAATTTTAATAATTAATTAAGTGTATAAAGACTTGAAGTTCTCTGAAAAGCCATTCTGGCCAGGTTAATTCTTTGTTGCAGGGGCCGTCTGGTGCACTGTAGGATGTTTAACAGCATCCTGTCCTCTACCAGATGCCAATAGCTGTCCCCGCCCTGTCTCCCTCTCCCCAACCCCCTGCCAAAACACACAGTTGTGACACCAAAAATGTCTCCAGGCATTGCCGAATGGCTGAGAACCACTATTCTACATAGCTGTATCTTTTCCCCTAGCCACATAAAACATTTATCCAAACTCAGTTTCTTGAGAACTTCTCGTAAGTTTCCAAGTTCTTTGAATTACTATAGAACAACCACACTTTTCTCACTACAGCTATCAGTGGAGAGATTTATTTTGTCTGCTTTTCTGCTGGCTTCTCATTTCCTCTCTTTGGTCTTTTTCATGCACCAATCAGCTACTCTGTTCCTTCATTTCTGTGCCAAAGAAGGAACTTGGAAGCAGGAAAACAAGGAAAATTAGCAATCACTGTTCAAGACCATTTTGCAGAGCTCAGACAGAAAGGAGCCAATCACAGCCAACAAAATGGCCTGTATGTGTGTCAGGAACAGCAGATAAGGAAGGCTCCTCAGAGAGCCTGGTTTCAGAGATGAATTTCAGAACTCTCCTGAGAGCGGTTTCTTTGAGTGTACTTTAATTCACGTAATCATACTTAGGTACTAAAACAAAAATGCCACTCATAACATAAGGAGGTTGGAGTTCTACCAACAGGCAGAAGACAACCTTCCTCACTCATTAGTTTATGACAACAAATCCATGATAAAAGAACTTATTACCCACAAAGCCTGATATCTCAAGGGAAATAAATATGAACCTACTGTTGTACCTAGACAAGAGGCCATGAGGCCAGGCCTCAAGTACAGGCAGCCAGTTGGGGGTTTGGGGAGGGGTCCCCCACCTTTTGTTGACAGCATCCAGCTGGACCTGGAGCGAGGCCTTGTGCTGTTCCACCACATCCTTGAGTGGAACTGTGGGGTGCTCCGCGTGCTCCCCCTCCGTGCACTCCCGACACATGGCAGTCTCACAGGACTGGCAGTAAAATTCCATTACCTGTGGATGACACAAGAAAAGTTCCTGGTTCTGGGCCATGGGTTGAGGGCTTACTCTACACTAAGCACTTGCCTTGCAGTCTCTCATAATTAAATGAGAGCCACCCCAGAATGTCAGCATTATTAAGTCCAGCTTCACAGGAGAAAAGGAAGGATACATTTTTATGTGACAGGTCTCAGAAATGGAGCTGACTTCTAAGCTGCTTCTATAACCATAAAACCAGCCGTTGGGTATCCACTGCCCTAAGGCAGAACAGTATAGGGCTGTGGTGCTCAAACATTTTTATATCAGGACCCCGTTATAATCTTTAAAAATTATTGAGGACTCCAAAAGAGCTTTTGTGTATGTGGGTTATATTTATAGATATTTCTTATATTAAAAATTGAAACCAGGCTGGGTGCAGTGGCTTATGCCTATAATCCCAGCACTTTGGGAGGCCAAGGCTGGAGGATTACTTGAGACCAGGAGTTTAAGACCAGCCTGGGAAACACAGCGAGACTCTGTCTCTACAAAAAATTTTTAAATTAGTATTTAATCAAATTTTTAAAAATTAGAACTGATAAAAATTTTAAAGTATTTAATTTATTAAAAGCAGTAATAAGTCCATTAAATGTTAATGTGAATAATATAATTTATGAAAGTAAATATATTGTGAAAAACAAAAAACTTTGTGGGAAGAATGGTATTGTTTTCCATTTTTGTAAATATCTGCAGCGTCTGGCTTAACAGAAGATGGCTAGAGACTTGTATCCGCTTCTGCATTGAGTCCATTGTGATAGCATACATCACATAGCCTGTGGAAAATTCCACTGTACACTCTTGAGAGAATGAGAGTGAAAAAAGCAAATCATGTCTTCCTATGATTATGAATATAGTATTGACCTTGAAGACTGCTTGAAAACGTTTTGGGACCCACAATGGTTCCTGGACCACACTTTGAGAACTGCTACTGTTTGGCTAAGAGACTTATCCAAATAAGAAGTCTGCACTGAGCAGTTTGTCTCCTGGCTTCACCACTTATTTAGCTGAATGATCTTGGACAAATTTTCAGCCTCACTGTGTCTCAACTTCTGCCTCTGTCAAATGGAGATAGCAACAGTAACCTACTTCACAGGGCTACTATGAAGAATAAGTAGGTTAGTATGCACGGAGAACTCAGATGGCACCTGGCTCTGGTACATAATAAGTTCTTAATATGTAGTAGCTGCTGTGGGGATAATAATGATGATGATGATGATGACATCATCTGCTTACCTGAAAATAAAAAAACTCACCCTGATAATGACGAACTATCAGTAACAATATAATATAAAGCCAGAAAGTTAGTTTCCTTGTAGAGGTATTACCCTGTTTTCTCAGCTGGAAATAATGTCTTCCAGTTTTCAATTCCCAAAGCACTTTTAGGAGGAACTTTTTCTTGACATATAACACAATACAGAAAAGGGCATAAATCTTGATGCAGCTTGATGGATTTTCACAAAGTGAAGGCAGTCACAAAATCACTTTTATTTATACCCAATTTATGAAATAAAAGATTTTAAATTCCTAAGCCCAGGAACTCTCCCACCCAGAGCCTAGATAATACCATACATTTAGTAGGTATTCAATAACACTACTGAATGAATAAATGAGAGGAGGCTCTTAGCCATGATTCAGGTGGCATGTGTAAGACCAACCAAGGGACACCTCCTTCCTCATTAAGACTCACTATGTTATATAGTGCTTTCTGGAGAAGATTCTCCTAGGAATAAAGCACTCAGCTTGCTCGTACTACATGTGTTTTGGAAAAAATCTTTTCTGGTGAACCAAATTCAGATAAAAGTCATTCAAACCATGTCCAAGATAATTTTAAATTTCAAATTTATCATAGTTTCAAGTAGGTACATAGTAAGTAAGAGGTTTAGAAAGACACTTTTTTTTTTGGTCATATAAAGATGTAATTTCATGTACTTTGCTCCTCTGCAGACCTTTTAGGAATAGGCTTGAAACATCAATTGGAAGTTTCTTTTATGCATTCTCTGCTCAAAAACATTTCTCAGCTGGGTGCAGTGGCTCATGCCTGTAATCCCAGCACTTTGGAAGGCCAAGGTGGGAAGATCACTTCAGGCCAGGGATTTGAGACCAGCCGGGGCACCACAGCAAAGCTCTGTCTCTACAAAAAAATTTAAAAAATTAACTGGACATGGTGGCACATGCCTGTAGTCCCAGCTACTTGGGAGGCTGAGGTGGGAGGATTGTTTGAGCTTGGGGCTTCAAGTTGCAGTGAGCCATGATTGTGCCACTGCACTCCAGCCTGGGTATCGGAGCAAGACCCTATTTCAAAAAGCAAAAAAGTATTCACACTTTTCATTAAAATATGTTTTAATAAACAAACTCAAATGAAAATTCAAATATCCCACAGAAAGACTATAATACTGGTCATTTGCACCTTATTTTGGTATAAGTCTGATACAATCCATCAGAAAGCACAGCTTATAGAAGCTGTTCAAGAATTATTTGCTGAGGGGCCATATGAGCTAAGGGGTACTTCCAAGGGATTTCCCCAGTGAGGGAAGACTATACTTTGGGTTGCATTTGTGTATTTTACCATATTGCTTGCCTTCGTGTGTTCAGGAAATAGAATGATCTAAAACTATATTCAGTATCAGCAAATGCTTGGTAACAATATATAAGCCCCATATCATACATATTTCACTTGTTATTAGAAAAAAATTCTTAATCCAAGAAGTTTCCTGTTTTTCAAAGGGCTGGCAGAAGGCAGGATAAATGGGCATTCCCCACTAAATTCTGAGATTTCCTTTGGAAAAATTTCATCCCCTGGGGTTTGTGAAACATAATTCCTATGAAGGCTGAGCTTCTTTATTACTTCATAGCTTCAGCCAGAGGTGGTTTACTTTTACCAGACATTTTATTTCTAGATTATATATAACTAGATTAGCATTTACTAATATTTCATCTTCATGGTCAGTGCTCAGGAGGTCTCTTTAAAGCAGGTTGTCACTGCCAGTCATATGTACTAGAGGACAGCCCAAAAATAGAATGTGAAAAGACTTCTTCCCTCAGGTTATTTAGGGTGTTGGGGCGAATATAAGTGTGTGGACTGAGAGAATATGCCACATTAACAGTGCTTAGTCAATCCAATGGCACTCTTCCCAAACCAATCTAGCCTGGGACTGAGTTCCCACATCTTCACTGGAAGAAGGGAACATGGCCTCATGTCTAGAATGGGTCTAGACCAAAGGCAAATTTTACTTGGGAATCAGTGTGAACATTGCATTTAGAAGTTGCAAATACTATACCATATTTGTTGCATTTTGTGGTCTGAGTTGAAGTTCCCCAGCAGTGTAAGAAGCGAGATGACAAAGAACACTCATTGGAAGAGAGAAAAGGATGCAAAATAATATAGAGTCACTAAAAATGTAAAAATCCTCAAGACCAGAGTTCATCATGTATGAAAAAAGATCAGCATCCATTACTATTATTATCCTTCTTTTTAATTCATATTTTTAAATGATTGCAGGGAAGTGATGTTACTGAAAACAGCAGCATAAGAAAATCTATATCATGTCACTGGTTGGTAGCTAATCTACTGGAGCAGACTTCATTAGCCACATATGACAAAACATACAAACTTTACAAAATTAGTTCCATTGGATAATAAAAGTGGGGAATGAAAAAATATAAAATAATTAGTTTAGAAAAGTCACCAAACAACAACAGCAAAAAACTGTAATAATCATCAACAAAAAACCCTAGGGAGAGGGGAGACTCTGATTTCCAGAGTTACCACAATATAGTACTTTAAATGTTCAGTTTCCGTTGGAAAAAAGTGAAGCACACAAAAAAGGGCAAAGTTCACAAAGAGGAATAAAAGAAATTAATAGGCACTCTCCCTAAAGAAGCCCAGATTGGACTTACTTGACTTTAACTCTTTCATATATGCTCACAGAGCTAATGGAAACCATATATAAAGAACTATGAGAATTATGTCTCACTAAATGGAGAATATTAAGAGAGATAAGAATTATTTTTTAAAGCCAAATAGAAATATTGTAGGGTTAAAAAATATAACTGCAATGAAAAATTCACTAGAAAAGTTCCACAGAAAATTCAAGCAGGAAGAAGAAGGTTAACTTGAAGATAGGGCTATTGAGATTATACAGTCTGTGAGGCAGAAAAAAAAAAAAAGGAAGAAAAAGTAACAAACCTAAGAGGCCCTGGGACACCATCAAGTGTACCAAATATACCTAATGTGAGCCCCAGAGGAAAGGAAGAGAGAAAGGGAAAGAAACAATATTTGCAAAACTAATGGCTGGAAACTTCCCAAATTTGATAAAAGACAGAAATCTACACATCCAAAAAACTTAATAAACTCCAAAGAGGAAACTCAAAGAGATCCAAACCAAGAAACAGTATAACCAAACCAAAAAAAGACAAAAACAAAGAGAGAATCTTGAAAGCAGCAAGAGAGAGGTGACTCATCTTGTATAAGAAATATTCCATAAGCAGATTTTTTTTTCTTTTTTCTGAGATGAGTCTCACTCTGTCACCCAGGCTGGAGTGCAGTGGCTCAATCTTGGCTCACGGCAACCTCCGGCTCCCAAGTTCAAGTGATTCTCCTGTCTCAGCCTCCTGAGTAGCTGGGATTACAGGTGTGTGCCACCATGCCTGGCTAATTTTTGTATTTTTACTAGAGACGAGGTTTCACCATGTTGGCCAGGCTGGTCTCGAACTCCTGACCTCAGGTGATCCACCTGCTTCAGCCTCCCAAAGTGTTGGGATTACAAGTGTGAGCCACCACGCCTGGCTGCAGATTTTTTAATAGCAGATATCTCATCAGAAACTATAGAGGCCAGAAATCAATGGGGTAACATATTCAAACTGCTGAAAAAAAAATAAACCTGACAACTAATAATTTTTTATCTGGCAAAACTATCCTTCAAACATGAAGGAAAAATTAACATATTACCAGAAATACAAAAACTGAGTGTCTGTTGTTAGTATATCTTCCCTACAAATCATGCCAAAGGGATTCCTGCAAGCTGACCTGATTTGAGACACTACAAAGTAACTTGGGTCCACATGAAAAAATAAGGAAAGCAGGTAAAGGTAACTACATAGATAAATATAAAGGTCAGTATTAATGTGTTTTAGGTTTCTAACTCCTACATGACATAAAATAAAACTGCATAAAACAGCATAATCTATAATTACAAACCTATGTAAATGAGCATACAACATATAAATATAAGCTGAAAGAAGCAAGGATTTTACATACTATTGAAATTATGTTGGTATTAATTTGACAGTTTAGCTTAACATTATAAGCTAAAATGTTAATTATAACCCTCAGGGCAAACAATAAAGAAAAATAAAAATATGTATAGTAAAAGAAATGAGAAGGGAATCAAAATGGTACACTAGAAAATATCTATTAAACATACAAGAAGGCAGTAATGAAGGAATAGAGGAACAAAAAGATATGCCATACAGAAAAAGAATAGTAAATGGCAAAAGGAAAGAAAGCCTTTATTTTCAGTAATTAAGTCAATTAATTTAAATGGATTAAACTCTCCAATCAAAGGGCTGATACTGGCAGATTAGATTGAAAACATAATCCAACTATATGCTCTCTATAAGAGACTAATTTTAGATCCAGAGACTCAAATAGGTTGAAAGTGACAGGATGGGCCAGATGTGGTGGCTCATGCCTGTAATCCTAGAACTTTGGGAGACAGAGGCAGGAGCACTGCTTGAGTCCGGGAGTTCAAGACCAGCTTGAAAAACATAGTGAGAGACCCTGTCTATTAAAAAAAACACAAAAATCAGCTGAGCATAGTGGCGTGTGCCTGTAGTCCTGGCTACTCAGGAGGCTGAGGCAGGAATATCAGTTGAACCCAAGATTATGAGGCTGCAGTGAGCTATGATCATGACACTGTACTCCAGCCTGGGAAACAGAGCAAGACCGTCTCTTAAAAAAAGAGAGAGAGAAAAAGGAAAAGAAAAAAAAAGAAAGTGAAAGAATGAAAAAAATATTTCATGCAAACTGTAACCAAAAGGGAGCTAGAGTGGCTATTCTAATATCAGACAAAAAAGACTTAAGACAAAAGTTGCATAGTATATAATTGACAGAAAGGGTATTATAAAATTGATAAAACTTTAGTTAGACCAACCAGAGAGAGAGAGAGTGAGGTGGCGGCAGGGGGGTGGGGGTGTGGCGGAGGGTGTGGCAGGGGTTGTGTGGGAGAAGAGAGAGAGAAGACTCAAATTACAAAAATCAGGAAGGAAAGTGGCGAGGAAATTACTACTGGCATCATAGAAATAAAAAGGATTATAACAGAATACTATGGATAGCTTTATGCCAACACACTGAATAACTTAAGACGAAATGGACAAATTCCTAAAAACACACAAACTACCAAAACTGACAAGAAGAAATACAAAGTCTGAATAGACCTATAATATGTAAGGAGATTGAATCAATAATCAGGAAACTTCCAACACAGAAAAGCCCAGGACTAGATGGCTTCACTGGTGAATTCGACCAAATATTTTAAGAAGAACTAACACCAATCTTTCTTAAACTCTTTAAAAAAAATAGAAGAGGTTGAGGGGTAATACTTCCTAACTCATTCTATTAGGCCAGTATTTCCCTGATACCAAAGCCAAAGATACCACAACAAAATTACAAACCAATAACCCTTATAAATATGGATGAAAAAATTCATAGTAAAATGCTAGCAAACTGAATCCAGCTGTATATTAAAGAGATTATACATCATGAGCAGGTGGGATTTATCCCAGGAATGCAAGGGTGGTTCACCTAGACAAACTACTGTATGTAATACATCACATTAATAGAATGAAAGAAAAAACTCATTATCATCTGAATTAATGTGGTAAAAGCATTTAACAAAATCCAACATCCTTTCATGCCAAACTAGAAACAGAAGGGAACTTCCTCCTCCTAATAAAGAGCATCTACAAAAAACCCACAGCTAACATCATACTTAATCAAGAACAAGAGGATATTCACTCTTATCACTTCTAGTCAACGGTGTACTGAAGGTGCTGACCAGGGCATTTAGGCAAGAAAAAGAAATAAAATGCATCCAAATTGGGAAGGAAGAATTAAGAATTTCTCTATACAGAGATGACATGATCTTATATACAGAAAATCCTAAAGAACACACACACACACACACACGCGCACAAACATTCACACAGTTAGAGCTAATAAATGAATTCAGCAAAGTTGCAGGATACAAGATTAACAAACAAAAATCAGTTGTATCTCTAAACACTAACAATGAATAATCCAAAAGTGAAATTAAGAAAACAATTCCAAGCTAGGCATGGTGGCTCATGCCTGTAATCCCAGGACTTTGGGAGGCTGAGGCAGGGGGATTGCTTGCCCCAAGACCAGGCTGGCCAAAATAGTGAGACCTATCTCTATTTTTTTAAAAAAATCCATTTACAATATTATCAAAAAGAATATAACATAGTTGGGAATAAATTTAACCAAGGAAGTGCAAGACTTGAATTCTGAAAACTACTAAATAGCCAAAACAATCCTGAAAAAGAACAAAATTGGAGGACTCATAGTTACCAATTTTAAAACTGACTATAATGCTACAGTAATCAAAACAATGTAGTACTGGCATAAGAATAGGCATATAGATCAATGGAATAAAATGGAAAGTACAGAAAAAAGCCCATACATCTATGGTCAATTGATTCTTGACAAGGGTGTCAACACAACTCAACGGGAAAAATAGCCTTTTCAACATATTATGCTGAGGTAACTGGAAATTCACATGTACAAGAATGAAATTAAACTCTTCCTTCAAACCACATACAAAAATTAACTCAAGATACATAAAAGACCTAAATGTAAGCTTAAACTATAAAAATCTTAGAAGGAAACAGGGGTGAATTTTCATGACCTTGAATCAGCAATGGATTCTTAGCCTATGACACCAACAGCACAAGCAATAAAAGAAAAAAATAGAGAAATTAAGCTTCATTAAATTAAAAGTATTTTTGAATCAAAGGACACTAATAAGAAAGTGAAAAGAAACCCCACAAAATGGGAGAAAACATTTGCTAGTCATATATCTGATAAGGGTATAATAATCCAGAACATATTAAAAATTCTACAACTCAACAACAAAAAGATAAACAACCCAATTCAAAAATGGGCAAAGGACTTGAATAGACTTTCTCCAAAGAAGATATACAAATGGTCAATTAGCACATGAAAATATGATCAGCATTGTTAATCATTTGGCAAATGCAAATCAAAACCACAACAAGATACCACTGCATACTCACTAGAATCAAAAGTCAGGATCAAAAAGTCAAATAATAATAAGGGTTAGTAAAGATGCTGAGAAATTAGAACCCTTATGCTTTGCTAGTGGAAATGTAAACTGGTGCAGCCACTATGAAAACAGTTGGTGGTTCCAGGCCAGGCATGGTGGCTCATGCCTGTAATCCCAGCACTTTGGGAGGCCAAGGCCGGCAGATCACTTGAGGCCAGGAATTCGAGACCAGCCTGGCCAACACGGCGGAAACCCCATCTCTACTAAAAATACAAAAAAATTAGCCGGGCATGGTGGTGGGCGCCTGTAATCCCAGCTACTCAGGAGGCTGAGGCAGGAGAATCACTTGAACCCAGTAGGCAGAGGTTGGAGTAAACTGAGATCACGTCACTGCACTCCAGCCTGGGCAACCAAGTGAGACTCTGTCTAAAAACAAAAAACAAAAAACAAAACAAAACAAAAAAACCCAGGCCAGGCGCAATGGCTTACACCTGTAATCCCAGCACTTTGGGAGGCTGAAGTGGGCGGACCACCTGAGGTCAGGAGTTTGAGACCTGCCTGGCCAACATGGTGAAACCCCATCTCTACTAAAAAAAAAAATACAAAAATTAGCTGGGCATGGTGACATGCACCTGTAATCCCAGCTACTCAGGAGGCTGAGGCAGGAGAATTGCTTGAACCCAGGAGGAGAGGCTGCAGTAAGCTGAGATCGCACCACTGCAATCCAGCCTGGGCAGCAGAGCAAGTCTCTCTCAAAAAAAAAAAAAAAAAAAAAAAAAAAATCAAGGCCATCCTGGCCAAGATGATGAAACCCCGTCTCTACTAAAAATACAAAAAATTCACGGGGCATGGTGGCATGCACCTGTAGTCCCAGCTACTTGGGAGGCTGAGGCAAGGGAATTGCTTGAACCTGGGAGGCAGAAGTTGCAGTGAGCCAAGTTTCTGCCACTGCACTTCAGCCTGGCAAAAGAGCAAGACTCTGTCTCAAAAAAAAAAAAAAAAAAACAGAAAAAAAAAACAAAACAAAACAGTTGACAGTTCCTTAAAAAGTTAAACATGGAATTACCATATGGTCCAGCAATTCCACTTTTAGGTACACACCCAGGACAACTGAAAGCATATGTCTACACAAAAACATGTACATAAATGTTCATAGCAGCATTATTCGTAACAGCCAAAAAGTGGAAACAACTCAAATGTCCATCAACTGATGAATGAATCAATAAATTGTGGTATATCTATATAATGGAATATTACTTAGCCATTAAAAAGAGTACTAATATACCATAACATGGATGAACCTTGAAAACATGCTAATTGATAGAAGCCAGACTCTAAAACTCACATATTGTATGATTCCATTTATATCAAATGTCCATAAGTTGCAAATCCAGAGACAGAATGCAGGCTGATGGCTGTCAGGGATTAGTGGGAGGAGGGAGTAGGAGGTGACTGCTTAATGGGCATGGAGTTCCTTTTTGGGGTGATGAATATGCTCTGGAATTTAGACAGTAGTGATGTTTGCACATCTTTGTGACTATACTAAAAACCACATTAGTTGTACTTTTCTAAATGGTTGAGACCTGGTGCAGTGGCTCACTCCTGTAATCCCAGCACTTTGGGAGGTCCAGGCAGGAGGATCCTTTGAGCCTAGGAGTTCGAGACCAGCCTGGGCAACATAGCAAAACCGTATCTCCTAAAAAAAAAATTAGCTAGGTTGGTGGCATGTGCCTATAGTCCCAGTTACTCAGGAGGCTGAAGTGGGAGAATCACTTGAGCCTGGGAGATTGAGGCTGCCATAAGCCATGATCATGCCACTGCACTCCAGCCTGGGTGACAGAGTGAGACTTTTTTGTCTCTAAAAAAAATTAAAAATAAAAAAAAAATCACTGGAAAAAAAAACAAACAGGCCAGGCTCAGTGTCTCACACCTGTAATCCCAGCACTCTGGGAAGCTGAGGCAGGCAGATTGCTTGAGCCCAGGAATTTGAGACCAGCCTGGGTGACAGAGTGAGATTCTGTCTCAACACAAACAAACAAACAAACAAACAAAATTGTTGAAATATTAAATTTTATGTGATGTGAATTTTATTTTTTATCGTGTATTTCTGTATTTATTTACTTTTGTAGAGAAAGGGTCTCACTTTGTTGCCCAGGCATGTCTCAAACTCCCGGCCTTAAGTGATCCTCCCACCTTGGCCTCCCACAGTGAGCCACCAAGCCCAGTCTGAATTTTACTTCAGAAACAAAAAAAAATTGATCACAGCTTTGAAGAGACAGCAGCAGACCTGGGTTATTATTCCTAGTTCAATATTTTAAGTGTGTCTTGGGAAGCCAAGGCCCTGAAATGATTTTGAAGTTATCAATAGTTAGTCATTTTCAAAGGCTTGTGCTTCGGTTCTGACAGCTTTGGTTTAAGCTGAGAGCTAATTGTGTGGGGCGTGTAATTCTGCTGAGCTCATCCATTTCATCCATCTCCAGTGAGATGATGCTGGTGCAGCCCGGGGTGGGTGTGCAGGCCAAAAGCCAGGATGAGCTTGTTGTTGATGGATAGTCACCGTTTACGTTCACCAGAAGAGATTGGCAGGATCCTATGCATTCCTAACATGCAAAAAAGATAGTCAGGGCCTTGCAGCCAACCCTGAGGCTTCTTAAGGGCACTGACAGTTGATCCAGACATGGAAGTGGAAACTTGTTAGTGGCAGGACAGTCTTAATGAGGACCTCTCCTTTACACCTTTGACACCCCTGATAGTCAGGTGCCTAAGCAACCAATAACAGGGTTTAATGATCATTTGTGTTCTGGGGACCATGAGGCATGAGCTCAAGTGTCTGCTTTAAGTGCAAAGAACCTGTTAGATCACTGACCATTATTCTTCTTTTTCTTTTGTATTTGAACAATGCCACCATGGCAGTTTAATTAGAAGACAGATAGTGTCACAGCACTTAAAGTTGATGACAGGCTTTCATCCACACATGCCAATCAGCATCAGACAGTGGGGATGGCAGCACCCTGCTTTATCGTTAATGAATTGATTTTATTAACCTTCAGATGCTTGGATTGTTTTTAAAAATCTACTCACAGCAACTAACTGCAGCAATTTATCTGGAACATTGCATGCATTTGGCTTGAATATGCAATGAAGACTTCTGTTTCAAAACAGCAGCAGTGAACTTCTACAATCTATAATCAAACAATAGAATGATTTAAGGCACATGCTGCTAATTTGCCAAGCATTCTTGCCCCCTAATGTTGCATATTTAGATTATTTCCAATTTTTGATCTTTATCTTCAGCTCTAGCTATTTCCTTAGAAATATTTCCACTGTGGAGTTACTGGATTAAAAGATGAGAGGTTGTGTAAAACACTCATTATATTTTGTCAAATTGACGTAAACTTTCTGAAGAGCAATTTACCCTTCCACCCACAGCATATGAAAATGTCTCACCATACATACCCTCAAGAGCGCTGATTACTACCTTTTAAAAAATTTTTAGTTAATTCGAGAAGAATTGATTATTTGTGAAGCTTGACATTTTTCCATATATGATTTTTAGGCATTTATATATCCTCTGTGGATTTTCTGAGTTATTTGCTCATTTTCTTTTATGATGGTCATATTTTTCTTAATTTGTAAGTGCTTTTACATATTAAGAATTTGCAGGCTGGGTGCGGTGGCTCACACCTGTAATCCCAGCACTTTGGGAGGCTGAGGCGGGCAGATCACGAGGTCAGGAGATCGAGACCATCCTGGCTAACACGGTGAAACCCCATCTCTACTAAAAATACAAAAAATTAGCCGAGTGTGGTGGCAGGCGTCTGTAGTCCCAGCTACTCGGAAGGCTGAGGCAGGAGAATGGCATGAACCTGGGAGGCGGAGCTTGTAGTCAGCCAAGATCGCGCCACTGCACTCCAGCCTGGGCAACAGAGCGAGACTCTGTCTCAAAAAAAAAAAAAAAAAAAAGAATTTGCTAGGGGGCTGGCTGGACATAGTGGCTCATGCCTGTAATCCTAGCACTTTGGGAGGTCCAGGTGGGAGGATCCCTTGAGGCCAGGAGTTTGCAACCAGCCTGGGCAACATAAGACCTTGTCTCAACAAAAACTTAAAGAATTAGCCAGGCACGGTAGCATGCTCCTGTAGTCCCAGCTACTCTGGAGGCTGAGGCAAGGGTATCACCTGAGCCCTGGAGTTGGAGGTTACAGTGAAACATGATAGACAGTGCCACTGCACTCTAGCCTTGGTGACAGAGTGAGACCCAGCAAAAAAAAAAAAAAAAAGGAATTTGCCGGGATATTTTAATTAATAATTTTACAGCCAATGTCATAAATTAAGCTACTAATGATTTTCTTTTTGTTCTATCTTCATTAGGTTTTGGTATCAGGGTTATAAGCGTATCACAAATGAAATGGGAGACCTTTCTAGCTTTTCCTACAATGCAGAAATATATATACTATGTATTTAATAAACATACTATACTATGTATAGATATTTCTGTTCTTTTCTTTCTTTATGTTCCATATGTTTATTTAATTACTCTTTTTCTAACTTGAGTTGAATTATTTTTTTGGTGGGGGGGTAGGGGCAGGGTCTCGCTTTGTCACCCAAGCAGGAGTACTTTGGCACGATCACAGCTCATTGCTGCCTCGACCTTCTGGGCTCAAGCAATCCTCCTGCTCCACCCCCAACCCTTTTTTTTTTTTTTTTGAGACAGAGTCTCACTCTGTTGCCCAAGCTGGAGTGCAGTGGCACGATCTTGGCTCACTGCAATCTCTGCTTCCCAGGTTCAAACAATTCTCCTGCCTCAGCCTCCCAAGTAGCTGTGACTACAGGCATGTGCCACCACACCTGGCTAGTTTTTGTATTTTTAATAGAGATGGAGTTTTACCATGTTGGCCAGGTTGGTCTCGAACTCCTGACCTCAGGTGATCCACCTGTCTTGGCCTCCCAAAGTGCTGAGATTACACGTATGAGCCACCGTGCTCCGCCTCATGTTTTGATTTTTTTGTAGAGATGAGGACTCACTATGTTGCCCAGGCTGGAATTCTTTTTAAATAAAGGAAAATACTTAAACCTATAAAGTTTCCTGGGTAGAGATTTGACCCTACACATTGGATAGAAAAAGTTTCTACTTCCAATATTTTGTAAATAGTCCAATTTTCTATTATTTCTATTATTTCTTTGATTAAATAATTATTAACTTTTAAAGGAGATTTGTTTTTTCCCCATAAACATGTGTTACTAATGTAATTTTAGTGCACTGTAGGGCAGGAACTTGGTTTACACAATGGGAAAATATAGTGGTATTTTCTTTGTGACCTAGCATAAGATTAATTTTAGTTGCTGAAGTTCTCATGATCTAATAGCTTAGCTTAACAGACTTTAGCACATGCCTTTTTATTTGTGGGAGGCAGATTCTTGAGTCAAAGAGTACTCTTTTCTCTGAAATTCACGCTGTCTTCCTCAGGCCCATTGAGGCTATTCTAGTTCCACCCCTTATCTCTCATTTGGACAATTCAGTAGACTCATAATTGGTTTCCCAGCCTTTAGTGTCTGCCACCCCATTCCTCCAAAATGTCAATAAAATACCTATCTCCTGTTTGGAAGGCTTTGATGCTTTTGCAATTTAAGAAATTAACATCAAACATGTTCTTAATGATATTCACAGCTCGTCCCAATCTCTCCCCATCTATCTTTTCAGGCCCACCTGTATCCCACCCTCACCTCTGCTGTCTCCATGTTCTAGCCGCTTCCTTGAGCTATAAGCTGTTGCCTGAATTGCATGACATTCTCACTTTACTTATGGAGGTAACGTTTATTTATTTTTTTCTTAATTTTTTTTTTTGTGAGACAGAGTCTTGCTCTGTCGCCCAGGTTGGAGCGCAGAGGCGCAATCATGGCTCACTGCAGCCTCAGCGTCTGGGCCCACAGGATCCTCCTACCTCAGCCTCTGAGTAGCTGGGACTACAGGTGCACCCCCATCATGCCCAGCTGATTTTTGTATTTTTGGTAGAGGTGGAGTTTTGCCATGTTGCCTAGTCAGGTCTCAAACTCCTGGGCTCAAGCGACTGGCTTGCCTCAGCCTCCCAAAGTGCTGGGATTACAGGCATGAGTCACCATGTCTGGCCCTTAGAAACATGAGGAGACCTACTATAGACACTGGTTCAAATTTGGGATATGAAGGGGCTGTCATGTAGAATGAGAAATAATGACAGTCAGAAATATTAGTTTGGCCGGGCACAGTGGCGCATACCTGTAATTTCAGCACTTGGGGAGGCCAAGGCAGGTGAATCACTTGAGCCCTGGTGTTTGAGACCAGTCTTGGCAACATAGTGAGACCCTGTCTCTACAGAAAATACAAAAATTAGTTGGGCGTGGTAGCATGCACCTGTAGTCCCAGATACTGCGGCAGAGGACGAGACTGAGGTGGAAAGATCACTTAAGCCAGGAGGTCGAGGCTTCAGTGAGCCATGATCGTGCCACTGCACTCCAGCCTAGATGACAGATTGAGGCTCTGTCTCAGAAACAAAAACAAAAACTAAAAAACCCATAAAAAACAAAACAACCTAATGTTTCCAAGACTTGATTCCTCTAGAATAAAGTCACGTCTCCAGACAGCCTCATTTTAAGGGGCACTCTTACACCTGATAGAAATACCTTCCCAGAACTAGTATTTAGAGTGCAAACTCCAGGCAAAGACAGCCTCAGCATTCACTAAGTGCCAGTGTGAGAAGTGGTCATGAGGAAGATACTCAAACTGCTTTCAAAGGCACCATTTAAAAGTTCTTTTTACAAAATTTACATGATCAATTTCCCTTGGCATAAAATGCATGGAAAACTGATAGCTATTAATAGCCTGGTGTGCTTTCAATTAAATTATTACAGATGTGTAAGCCATGGTATCCTTCTCTTGTTTTGGCTACCAGAAAGCTCAGGATGCTATTTCCTCCAGGGCTGGCTTTTACGATGTGCCCAGCAAGCTTTGTGACTTAAACTGTTCCAGCCTCAGTTTCTTCATCTATAAAGTGAAAGTAACCAACAACTACTTTGCAGAGGGGGGTTTAAGGAGCCAAATACAGCGTCTGGCAAATTTGTTCAACAAATAGGTATTGACTTCTATGTATAAGACACTGCCCTCAGTGCTAGGGGTCTAATGACAGGTCCTTGCCCTCCCAGAGCTCACATTCTAGAGGGAAAGCCAGGACTAATAAGTACACAAATACACAGCTGATGGCAAGCAGACCACAGTGAGCATCAGGGAGGAAAGAAAGCGGGGACGTGATGGAGGGTAACCGGCTGTAAGAGGCAACCTGTGTTAGATGGTACAGGTGGAGAAGACTGCTGTGTGCAGGAGAAATTTGCAGTGAGACTTCAAGGAAGAGAATAAGCTCGCCACATAAAGAGGGAACAAAGAGCAACCCAGGCAGAAGGAACAGAACAGCCAGGAACCGAGGAGGGAAACCATTTGGCAGGTTCTAGGAGGCTGGTGAGGCTCCAGTACAGTGTGCAGAGAGAATGCTGGGAAATGAGGTAAACAAACAGTAGTGTGGCTAATAAGAATTGCTTTGCTCTAATGATTGCTTGCTTGTCTTAGTGGTTTTGTTATACCTGGGCCTTTTGTTTTAAGCAGTTTCAAATACTTTTGAAGTGACCAATATACAAATGAGATGAATATAAAGTAATTAATTAAAAAATGTTAAAGCTGGCATTAATCAAGATCCTACATGATTTACATGACTTGAACATTTAATTCTTCCAATATTCTATATGGTAAATACTATTATTACTTTTTTTTAACTGATAAGGAAATGAGACGCAGATAGTTTAATAAACTTGCCAAAGCTGGCACAGGGAATAAGTTTAAGAGCAGGATTTGAATCAGGCAGCCTGACTCCCAAGTCAATGTCCTTAGATGCTACACAATGCTGCCTCTTCAGGTTACATAGCTATTGTGAATCAGTTACTTGATGGTACCCACAGGTCCTCCTGAGCTTCTAACAGTTATTGTACTCACTAGTAGCAAGAAATATGTTTGGAATTCATAATCTATAATCTACTATCGGGGATTCACATAGCTTCAAATTCTATCTATTAATAGGGAATAAGGTCTAATGTAGCATGAGAAAATTTCCCTCCCAAGAAAAATAAAGAACTCTAATTAACATTTTAATAATCATTCTCAACTTACAGAACTTATCCATTGTTAAATCTGTATCCATAATTTATTACAGATGTTTATGTAGGTCAGCTTGCAAATAGCTACTGGTTTGCTCTCCTGGGGTTACCAACAATATGCATGAAGGAGACACAGTGGAGATTGATTTTGTTATTTCAATAGTTCTGGTCAAAGAAAGTGAGCAGGTAAAGTAGTCTGAGGGCTGGTAAAAATCTTTTTTAATTACTCATTTTTCCAGATGGAGTTCTGTTTCAATGTGTAATCTCTGATGTGCCCAAAGCCTCCCCAAGGCCACAGTAGTCATGCTCCCGGGCAGTATCTGCCATCCGAGCCACTTACATTCCCATCGTGGTTTGGGCAAGAGAGAGGCTTTCCCGCAGCCACAGCAGTGACTGTCTCCAGGATGGAAGACTCCTCAACGTTGCTGCCTGGAGTTCGCTGCAGCACGTCCATCAGGTTTGTGATGAAGAAATTGTTCTGGAGCGCGGCCACCCCTTTCTCGGGCAGGATGGAGGTCTGGCGGCACACTGGGCAGGAGAGGGTTAAACTGTGGGCAGGAATGTAGTTCTGCAGGCACCTGTTGCAGAAGCAGAGGTGGAGAGCTTAGCACAGTGCAGAACCTCCACTTCTTGCAGGTACCATACATGTTCTCAGTGACTATACAAGGTATTTGGCAGAAACTCCCATCCCAGTCTCCTTTACTAGGAAAATAATATTTCAGAAACCAACAGGTAAGCTGTACTCACACTAATCAGGCAAATGATTATGCTCAAGGAAATAAAAAATGTCATTGACTTTCGTAGTGTTTTCTAGCGCCTTGGCACACAAAGTGTGGTCCATGGATGAGCAGCGTCAGCCTCCCTGGGGGGTGCATTTGGTAGAAATGCAGAATCTTAGACCATATCCAACACCTGCTGAGTCAGCTCCCCATGTGATTTGCATACATGTTAATGCTTGAGAAGCACTGGCCCACAATATCTAGCAGTGGGCTCACAAATGTGTGGACTTTGAAATTGAAAGAAACACATCAAATATTTTTGTTAGCAATAAAATTCTTCTTACGTACAAAATCATAATGAGATATGAAAAATACATCAAAGTGGAAATGTTTGCTTGAAGCAAGAATGGGACACCCAGAGTCAGAGCCACACCATCTCTTCTCCTTGTCTCTACTCAACAGGTATCAACTTAACTCATTTAAAGAAGTGTGTCACTAATAATGACTCACACATATGCTGCTCATTGAATTCAAAGTACTTCCAATGAGCCTATGAGATAGGTACTGTTATGATTCCTTGAGACACATGATGCAACAGACAGAGACAGGCCAGGGTACTTGTCCAAGATACTTAGCTGGTCAGGGGCAGAGTACAGAGTACAAATTCAAACACAGGCAGTTTGGCACCATAATCTAAACTCTCAATAATTAGACTATACAATTTTTTCCAGTACCTAGCCAAACAATTCAAAACACACCAACCTAGCCCCATTCCTCTTATTTTGCAGATGAATAGACCTGACATCAGAGACATTCATTGATCTTGTCTATGTCACAGAGGTAGCTAGCCCTGAACCAATACCAGACATGAAACAGCTTTTTGCTAAGGTCATTAATGACGTCTGAATCCAGCAGATGTTTTTCAATTTTATCTTACTAGACTTCTGGGAAGTATCATTAAGCTTGACTATTGCCCTGCTCACCTTCCTTTTTATTGAAAAATTTCTCTTCCCTTGACTTTATGACACCACACCCACATGGTTTTCCTGTCTGCTCTATCT
The DNA here is from genome assembly GCF_028885625.2 of Pongo pygmaeus. Lineage (NCBI taxonomy): Eukaryota > Metazoa > Chordata > Mammalia > Primates > Hominidae > Pongo > Pongo pygmaeus. The sequence continues at coordinate 166,221,980 of NC_072376.2, read as the reverse complement.
TTTCTGAGTCAATACAGTTTTGAGTTAATCAAGGTTCCATTCATCATGAGACTTCTTCTCTTTCTGGAGTATTATATTCACATCCCATGTGTGGCTACAAGCATAAGGCTCCCAAAATTATATTTCTTCCCACAGATATCTCCTTTGAGCCTCATTAACTGACTTCTCGACGTCTTTTCTTAGATGTCTTGCAGGTCCTAAAACTCAACATGAACAAAACCAAACCCATGATCTGCTCCCAGACTGTATCCTCTTCCATTCTTGATGAATAGCAACTCCATCCATTATTTAAACAAACCAGAAACTAGGAATCATTCTTAAAATAGTAACTCCCTTACTGTCTTTCATTTCCCATATCCAACCCATTACCAAAGGCATGTCCAAATGCCTACATATCTTTCTAACCTCTCCGGTTCTCTTCATCCCCTGCTATATTACCATCCTTGTACCCTCTTACAATTCTCCACATTGCAACCAGAGTGACCTTCTCAAAACTCAAAGCTAGCCATTTAAATCTCCCTCCCACACCATCTGAGATGAAAGCCCTGCCATGGTTTCCACTTCCACTGCTCTTACAACAAAGACAAAAATCCATATATGGCAATATGGATTACACATCTCATATGGCCTAGCACCTACATACTTTCTGTCTCTTCCCCTCATTTGCTGCATACCAGCCACAGTGGGCTTATTTAAGTTCTTCCCCAGTGTTGAATAACCCTCTCACTGTAGCACCTCTCACTCACTATAGCAACCTCCCACTATAGCACCTTTGCACATACTTGAAATTCTATTCACTCCCCTTTGTTTAGTTAATTTTTACTCATCATTGGGGTTTCTGCATAATCATCACTTCTACAAGGAAGCCTTCCCTGATTACGGCAAATTCCTCTATTATATTGTTTCCTGTGTACTTCTAGTGTACAGCATTGTCACTGGTTTAATTTCACATTAGTCTGAGCAATTAGGGGGTTAGTGACTGGCTCCTCCACTAGGCTGTGAGTTCCAAGGGGACAGCAGCTGTGTCTGGCTTTGCTCTCCTTCAAGCCCTTCGATGCTGTTTTGGAAGATGTGGGATAAAAGTGACTGTAAGGGCCGGGCGCAGTGGCTCACGCCTGTAATCCCAGCACTCTGAGAGGCCAAGGCGGGTGGATCATGAGGGCAGGAGATCGAGACCATCCTGGCTAACACGGTGAAACCCCATCTCTACTAAAAATACAAAAAAAAAAAAAAAAAAATTAGCCGGGTGTGGTGGCGGGCGCCTGTAGTCCCAGCTCTTCGGGAGGCTGAGGCAGGAGAATGGTGTGAACCCGGAAGGTGGAGCTTGCAGTGAGCCGAGATAGCGCCACAGCAATCCAGCCTGGGCGATAGAGCGAGATTCTGTCTCAAAAAAAAAAAAAAAAAAAAAGGAGTGACTGTAAGGTGCTCACTGAGTATCCAGTATGAATGTCCAGCAGAGGCTGAACATGGGGGTCCTAGAGCTCACTCTCCTGACAGTGAGACAAGCTGTAAAGTTTTGTCTCTGCATAAACAAAAATTTCCCCACGGGGCACAGTGGCTTATGCCTGTAATCCCTGCACTTTGGGAGGCCGACGTGGGCAGATCACGAGGTCAAGAGATTGAGACCATCCTGGCCAACATGGTGAAACCCCGTCTCTACTAAAAATACAAAAATTAGCTGGGCATAGTGGTGCATGCCTGTAGTCCCAGCTACTCAGGAGGCTGAGGCAGGAGAATCACCTAACCCAGGAGGCGGAAGTTGCAGTGAGCCGAGATTGCGCCATTGCACTCCAGCCTGGCAACAGAACAAGACTCTGTCTCAAAAAAATACAAAAATCCCATTTTAAGGAAAGTTGCCAGCACCTTCAACACCTTGAAACAGAAATCTTCTCGGCTGGATGCAGTGGCTCACGCCTGTAAGCCCAACACTTTGGGAGGCCGAGGCAGTTGGATTGCTTGAGCTCAGGAGTTTGAGACCAGCCTGGGCAACATGGAGAAACCCTGTCTCTATAGTCAGGCATGGTGGTGTGCACCTGTGGTCCCAACTACTCAAGAAGTTGAGGTGGGAACATCTCTGGAGCCTGGGAAATTGAGGCTGCAGTGAACTGTGATTGTGCCACTGCACTCTAGACTGGGTGACAGAGTGAGATCCTGCCTCAAAATAAATAAATTAATAAATAATAAATAAAATAAAAAATAAAAGAAGAGGAAATCTGGCCAGGTGCAGTGGCTCACGCCTGTAATCCCAGCACTTTGGGAGGCTGAGGCGGGTGGATCACAAGGTCAGGAGATCAAGACCATCCTGGCTAACACAGTGAAACCTTGTCTCTACTAAAAACACAAAAAATTAGCCAGGCATGGTGGTGGGTGCCTGTAGTCCCAGCTACTCAGGAGGCTGAGGCAGGAGAATGGTGTGAACCCGGGAGGCAGAGCTTGCAGTGAGCTGAGATCGCGCCACTGCACTCCAGCCTGGGTGACACAGTGAGACTCCGTCTCAAAATAAAAAAAAATTAAATTAAATTAAAAAAGAAGAGGAAATCATCTCAACATGCATGAGGCTGGAACAATTTTAACACAGAGCATTGTGTAAGGACTTGCTGTAGCAGGATCTCACAAATCTCCACCACCAGCTATTGAGTGGGGAGTGGAAGTGGGTTGGGCTAGACCCCCAAAGAAGATAGCAGGGGCAGACCTAGGGCAGCCAGAGTGTTGCTTCTCACCTGTCAGAGTGGGGAAGTAGGACCCAAACAATAGATAGGCTGGACACTGAATACTGAGATATGGGGCAATTCTGCCAAGTTCAGACTGAGAGGCTCTGAATGCACTTCTATAGAGAGTGTCTGCCAAGCTATGCTGACTGCTGCACATCAGGTGACAATCTTACCATGCGTGCCCAGGGACACATGGACGATTAGCTGGTATTCATGTTTTAGGTGCACCCATTAAGGGGATGGAGGAATCACACTCTAATTATTTTGTAATATGAATTACCAAGCACTTAAGCCAAAGTATAAAATGAATAAAATAAAAAGTGCCCTATATACCACCACTAAAACAAACCAAAACCCATATACACAAGCACACGCACACATACAAAACCCCACAACAACCCAAAACAAACAAAAAAGCCACAACTACTAATAACAAATCTACCTTCTCCTTCCATCCATCACCACCATGAAGGATATGGTTATTCTTTTGCAATTGAACCTTGCGAAGTAAATCAACGCAAAAAATGGTCAATCAGATAATAAGGACATGTTAAATCAGATATTTGTGTAATCAGCATAGATTTGAAGCCATTTGAAATACTGATTTCCAGTTCTATCATAGGAAGTAAAGCATTTTAAGTATGTATATTAAATAATGATAAAAATGTACTTAACAAAATGCTATAAAACACAATTACCATATTTATTTTTAAGAAAGATACATAACTTTACTAGGGAAATATTTATAAGTAAGATAAACTAATTACTAACAAACTTATGCTTAATTGCTTACATGGTAAGTTAAACAATGGGGTAAAAGTATATTTTGATAACCGATTAATGCCCCTCTCCAAAAACAAATACTCTATCAAGAAGATAAATAAGGAAGTCTGTTTTCACATACAGCAAATTACAGTCAGGTAATTTATTTTATATATATATATTTTTTCTTTATCTAAAACATCATAGCATTCAAATGTGACATTAGTATGTGTCTGAAGAATCTTTGGAAGAGAAGCTATACCCTTTGAAATAACCACTCATGTATGCAGATGTTTTACCTGATTTGTTATAGGGGAGGAAATGACAGATTTTTTTAATTGACTCTCAAAGACCCTCTGTAGGGATCTGCTGTGGACAAAAATTGTTTCACGAAGAACAAAGGGAAGTTTTAAAAGATTTTTCAACTTAACCTTCTTACTTAATGCTCCATCTCTTGTGTAAATGAATCAGTAGTTACTGGATTGCTTTCTCCCGCTTATAATGATTTGAAATAAAGTAAATTATTTGCAACTCATGATTCTGTTTTTCAATGTCTGGCAGAAGCACAAGAGATTAGTTTTCTCTCAAAGGTAACTGTAGAATTCTGGGAAAGAATCCTGCAGTAGGTTGTAGGAGGTCAGCCTGTGAAACTCCCTTCTCCAAGCACAAAGAAGGCTTACCTCTCACAGAAAGTGTGCAGACAGGGGAGAACCTTGGGATTCTTGTACCGTTCCAGGCATATACTGCAAATCAGAAACTGCTTGTCAATCTGGCGCACCACAGGACTTGGGATGTTGGTGCCTTCACTGGCCATCCTAGACCACTGACATGGGGGGCCGGCTGTCTTTGACCCTGCACGCTGCTGCTGTCAGACAGAAAATCAAACAGAAAAACATATAATGATCTGTGGGTACAAGTCAATCACTGGCTCTTTCACCATAAGCATTGTGTTATAAATAAAGGTAGAAGTTGGCCAGGCATGGCGGCTCATGCCTGTAATCCCAGCACTTTGGGAGGCCGAGGTGGGCGGATCACGAGGTCAAGAGATCTAGACCATCCTGGCTAACACAGTGAAACCCCGTCTCTACTAAAAATACAAAAAACTAGCCGGGTATGGTGGCATGTGCCTGTTGTCTCAGCTACTCAGGAGGCTGAGGCAGGAGAATCGCCTGAACCCAGGAGGCGGAGGTTGCAGTGTGCTGAGATCGCACCACTGCACTCCAGCCTGGGTGAGTGCAGTGAGACTCCATCTCAAAAAAATAAAAATAAAAATAAATAAATAAATAAATAAAGGTGGAAGTCATTGTCAGTGACCTCAAAATGACCAATAAGCCAACCCTTATTGCTGTACAAGTACAGTGAGTTCCCTGTTGTTTGTTTTGTAAATGAATAAAATCCTCACATGTTCATCATGCAAACAAAACAAATTAAAGAGGGTATGTTGTACAAAGAGGTATGCTCGCTGGGTTTCAAAGCAGTGGTAACTAAGGGGATAAATACTTTATATAGCTGTTCTGCTTATGCCTTTAGCCATGACTATATTTAAACATATATTTACCTTTTATATTCTTATTGAAATTGAATATGTTTTTCCAACTATTGTAGTTGAAGAGGTTGGACTGTGTCACATCAAAATATGTCACTTTGATATAAGGATTATTTTGAGCTGAAAGCTATATAGAAAGAACAGACAGAAGAGGACCTCTCTGCCCTTCCCCATCTGCCTAAAAGCAGGGCATAAATTTCTCTTTTGTAAAGGAAATTTCCATTTGTAAAGGTGCCTCTCTCTCCCGAGCCAGGAAGAGAAGTCTCTTAAACACTGAAGACTGCATGGAGATGATCTTGCAAAATGATCTTACTAAACAAACCTTATCTACCATACATTTCCTACAATTTACTGCCCCAGGAGTCCAAACCCATCTTTCTGTCTAGGCAGTTCTCCACAATATATTGTCCTTTGTCAAAATGGTATATAAAACCCAAAGAGGAGGTTGTGAAGCCCTTGATAATGTAAAATTAAAAACAGTATTAAAAAAAGTGTATGCCTTTTTCTCCTTTTAATCTGTCTTTTGTCACTTTAATTTATAGACCCTAGGCACATACTCTAGGAGGGCAGAAGAAAAGTTTTTCCTCCCCTACATGCTATTAATATTCATGGGGGTGATAATTAGAATTTTAATTAAAAACTTTGTATACAGTTCAAACTGTTTTCTTCACGACTAAAGGTTTATAGATTTGAAACTAAAATATATTTGCTATGGGGCAGGGACAAAGGCTAGATGTATTTCCTATAATTTAAAAGAAATATCTGTTGTTATTCATGTCTGGGCATTTGAAAGACCTGGTGAAGTGAATAAATTCAGAGAAGGTTTCAAAATGTTAGGGATCATGCCAGGAAAGGAGAATTAGAAGAGGGCAACAGAGAAAGAGAAGACAGCAGAGAGTTTGAGAGCACAAGAGAGGAAAAAGTTACAACACAAAACACAGCTCATTTTACCACCTTAAAGAATTCCTGGCTTCTACACCAAAGGCATAAACCAAGGCTGAGCTAAAATTTACCTCTTCATTTTCTAAATATTTGGTAAGGTGTCCAGAGCCCTCTAATTCCCTATGGAAATACTCTTTATCAAAAAGAAAATAAAAGACAGACAGAAAGTGAAACTGCCTTTGCAAAAACTATAACTGAGAAAATTATGGCAGTGAAAGAGGTCAGACTTAACCGACTCCATCTTGTTTCTAACCTTTAAGCTGTCCTTGTTCATTCCCGGGCACAGGTTAAACTAACCTTGGGAAGGAATTAAGCTTATAGTTTGACTCTGAAACAAAATTGATAATAGCCCTTTTCCAAAAAGACCGCTTCTTGCCTGAGGACCAGTCTGCCTCTGTAGGACTAATAAATTAGCTACAAGATTAGAAATTAAGGTTTAGGGGCCATGCAGCCTCTGGCTGCAAGAGTCTGAACCTCCCTAAATTGCTCTTCGGGATAACAACACTATTGTAAAACCAAAGATCAGTGCTTGAGATGTTTTGCAGAGCCTGCACTCAGTGGATCAGCTGACACCACCCAGACCGGTAATCTGGCTCAACAAGCTCCGTGATCCCACCCAGGAACAGAAGACAGCAAGAAAACCCCACTTTGACTCCTCTATGATTCCATCTCCAACCTGACCAATCAGCACTCCCCATTTCCCCAGCCCCTACCTGCTAAATTATCTTTAAAAACTCCGATCTCGAATGCTCAGAGAGACTGGTTTGAGTAATAATAAAACTCTGGTTTCCTGCACAGCTGGCTCTGAGTGAATTACTCTTTCTCCATTGCAATCCCCTGTCTTGATAAATTGGCTCTATCTAGGCAGCAGGCAAGGTGAACCCGTTGGGTGGTTATGAAAGAAAGAAAGGGAAGAAAGAAAAGAAAGAAAAAAGGAAAGAAAAGAAAAAGAAAGAGAGAGAAGGAAGGAAGGAAGCAAGGAAGGAAGGAAGGAAATAAGCGGTTTAATATTTAATATGACCCTAGGCAGGAGGTCATACTATTATTCTTTATTCTTTATTATTACTATTATTTTTTGAGATGGAGTCTCACTTTGTCATCCAGGCTGGAGTGCAGTGGCGCGATCTCGGCTCACTGCGAGCTCCGCCTCCCGGATTCACGCCATTCTCCTGCCTCAGCCTCCCGAGTAGCTGGGACTACAGGCGCCCGCTACCACGCCCGGCTAATTTTTTGTATTTTTTTAGTAGAGACGGGGTTTCACCGTGTTAGCCAGGATGGTCTCGATCTCCTGACCTCATGATCCACCTGCCTCAGCCTCCCAAAGTGCTGGGATTACAGGCATGAGGGGTCATACTATTATTCTTATTCTACAGATTAGAAGAAACAAAACAGAGGCTCAGTCAAGAAGTTTACCAGAATGCAAACCCAAGGAGTATATGTCTCTAAAACCCATGGCCTTTTCACTACTTAAACCACAACACCGCCCTTGACCTTGTGTTTTAAAAAGGCTGCACTACAGAAGCTCGGTTTACATATGACACTTTAACGTGGCCTGGTGCCTGTTTTTAAAGCTTGGAAATACTCCATATTTACAGAAGCAACACTTCTATACTTTCTAAAGAAAACATTCTTTTCCAAATATAAATAGTTCTCCTTCCTACAAAGTCACCAAATTTTTAAAAAGCATATCAATTTTATTAGGAAACTCTGGCTGCTGGCTGGTCCAAGTGCAGTGGTGTTTAAAGGTAACTGATCACAACCAGTTACAGATTTTGTTGCTCCTTCTCCACTCCCACTGCTTCACTTGACTAGCCAAAAAAAAAAACCCAGAAAATTCTGCTATTTATATGTGAGTATAGTTACAAACATGACACACCTGTTTTCCAATTCTGTACCCTTTAGATAAGTTTATTAAAGATATGATTTTAAAAACAGGCTGGGTGCCATCTCTCACGCCTGTAATCCCAGCACTTTGGGAGTTCGAGTGAACAGATCACCTGAGCCCAGGAGTTCAAGATCAGCCTGGGCAACATGGTGAATCCCCATCTCTACAAAAAAATACAAAAAAACCCACAAAAGGTCGGGCACAGTGGCTCACACCTGTAATCCCAGCACTTTGGGAGGTTGAGGTGGGCAGATCACGAGGTCAAGAGATCCAGACCATCCTGGCCAACATGGTAAAACCCCATCTCTACCAAAATTATAAAAATTAGCTGGGTGTGGTGGTGCGCACCTGTAGTCCCAGCTACTCAGGAGGCTGAGGCAGGAGAATTGCTTGAACCTGGGAGACAGAGGTTGCAGTGAGCCGAGATCGCGCCACTGCACTCCAGCCTGGTGACAGAGCGAGACTCCGTCTCAAAAAAAAAAAAAAAGCCCCAAAATTAGCCAGGCATGGTGGCACACATACATAGTCCCAGCTGCTCAGGCGGCTGAGGTGGGAGGATTGCTTGAGCTTGGGAGTTCAAGGCTCAATGAGCCGTTAGCGTGCCCCTGCACTCCAGCCTGGGTGACAGAGTGAGACTCTGGCTCAAAATAAAATAATAAAATAACATATAGAACCTTGTGAAGCACCTGCTATACAAGAGTGTCACATTCAGACAGAACTCACTGCATAGTTAAACGGTATAGGTATGACATCCAATCAGCCACCATTATCTGCTAGACTTTCCATAGAGTGTCTCTCTAAAGTAGCTCATCTCTCAGGGGCTCAAAATGTGAGAGCCTGTCTGTTCTCTTAACCACATCCCTATGACATCAGACTAGGGGAGGAATGCACTTGTCTGTCTTAATCAAAACCAACGCTGAGGGTTTAAATGACTGGCCCAAGGTCATTCAGTAAAATCAGTGAACCAGAAAGGTCAGATTTCAAGTTTTCTGCCTTATCTGATAAATCGATGATGTAAGTTTAACACTTCACTAGAGTGTGTGTGTGTGTGTGTGTGTAACTTGTAAAAATGATGAGTGCTCACTTTTGCAGCACTAAAATTTGAATGATACAGAAAATATTGCCCCTGAGCAAGAATGGCATGCAAATTTGTGAAGTGTTCCATATTTTCTTTAAAAAAGATGTTAAACTGGCCAGGCACGGTGGCTCACGCTTGTAATCCTAGGACTTTGGGAGGCCGAGGTGGGTGGATCACGAGGTCAGGAGATCGAGACCATCCTGGCTAACACGGTGAAACCCTGTCTCTACTAAAAATACAAAAAATTAGCCAGGCGTGGCGGCAGCTGCTCCTGAGTAGCCCCAGCTACTCAGGAGGCTGAGGCAGGAGATTGGCGTGAACCCAGGAGGCGGAGCTTGCAGTGAGCCAAGACCCACCACTGCACTCTAGCCTGGGTGACAGAGCGAGACTTGGTCTTAAAAAAAAAAAAAAAAAAAAAAAACCTTTTCCATCGAAATCAGTTAAAAATTATTTTATTTGGAATAGCTTTTGAAATTTTTCATAGTACCCTTTGAAATAATCAGAGCCATCCTGGGTATTGAAAAAAGCAGAGAGAAAGCATCATATTGGACTTTATTCCTTTTTTTTTTAACCTTAGAATTTTGGATTTTTGGCAAGAAAAAAATTTGCTTTAATCAAATGATATATGTTGATGAAATGAAATTTCTTGAGCCAATATTTTATGCTCTAAAGCCAAAAATGAAAACACTTCATTCTAACTTTATGATCATTATTGTAGTGGGTGAGAGCAAGTCTCTATATTGTAGTATTGTTAATTTGCATGGTAAATTAATTGTTTACTCATTAACACTAATTTAAAATCATGATAGTATCACAGATCTCTCACAAGTGACCTGTTGAAGGCATCTGGATTTTTAGAACTTCAAGAATCAACACAAAAGGTTTCCAATCCCCAAAGATCCCCATATTTGCCAGGATAATGGTCCTTCCCTGGATACCCACACTAGGAAGAACATTTGACTACTCCTAATGGGACCATGTGCTCAGAAGAACTGAGGCACAGAATGAGCTAATAAGCACCGTGGGAAGTCTGAATAAGTCCGAATATGTCATGAGGAATACACTCAATATACAACAGCCTTCAATCAAAGCGTTGGGGCACTACCACAGTTTCTGGTCTCCTTGATTAAAAAAGCAACAAATGTTTTATATAGATGCTTTGCTGGTCTCCTTTCCCCATTTGTTTTCTAAATTGTCAGAGACCCTTCTTACCCACATAACCAGTGGAAGTCGGTGCACTATAATGAAAGAGATCAGAATATAGAACTGCTCTTCTATATGCTGGAGAGTTGCAAAACTAAGTTCTGAAGGGATCCGTGTGAAAACATGCCTGGGGTGGACTCTGCCTGTAAAGAAGCTTGAATGCTTTTGGATGTACGAACTAACATCAGACACATTGACAAAAAGCCAGTAGAAAGGAAATGGTAGCAAAGGCAGAAAGAACCACTTTAAAATAATACAAATGGTCAACATTAGTTTGATATTGACCTTAGCCAAAGAGAGTTTTCACTTGGAAGACTAGCTGAGGTTCCCTGTCTGTGGAAAACAAACAGCAAGACCTCTTACAAAGAAGCTCACTCCCCTTTGTCCAGCTCAGTGTCACCTGCTCAATCTGACCATTCTGTTCAAAATTGCATATTGCCACCAGTTACCTAGCACTGCTATCCCCAGTCCTTGCTAGGTTTTTCTCTGTAGCACGGGTCACCTCCTGTTATAGACTCCATGTCTGTGTCCCTCCCAAATTCATATGTTGAAGCCCTAACCCCCAATGTGATTTGGGAGGTGATTAGGTCATGAGGGTAGAGCCCTTATGATGGGATTAGTGACCCTGTAAGAGGAGATAAGAGGGAGACTGCTTTCCCACTCTGTCCACTCTCTGCCATGTGGGCCATCTGCCTATAAAGCCAGAAGAGGGCCTCACTAGAACCCACCATGCTGGCACCCTGATCTCAGATTTCCTAATCTCTATAACTGTGAGACGATACATTCTTCTTGTTTAAGTCATCCAATCTACGGCATTTTTGTTATAGCAGCTGGAACTAAGCCTTCCGACATACTACATAATTTATATATTTTGGATATAGTCTCCGCCCTCCCCCTAGAATGTAAGGCCCACAAGGGCACGGATTTGTGTCTGATTATTCACTGCAGTAGTTCCAGCACCTAGAAGTGTCCTGGTACATAGTAGACATTATCTTTTGAATGAATCAAACTAGCGAAATATAACATGGAAACGGACTTATTCACAGCAGCAGCAAAGAGCAGCACTTCCTGAATTCCATGATAAAGAATATGGTTGTTGCCGGTCATCTGAATGTTTGCACTTGACCTTGGACATTACCTGTTTCCCTATGTGATAGTCTTTTTTTTTTTCTTTTTGAGACAGGGTCTTTCTCTGTCACTCATGCTGCAGTGCAGTGACATGCTCACAGCTCACTGCAACCTCCACCCCCGAGGCTCAAGTGAGAGTCCCACCTCAGCCTCCCAAGTAGCTGCGACCACAAGTGGGCACCACCATGCCCAGCTAATTTTTGTATTTTTTCAGAGAAGGGGTCCCACTATGTTGCACAACTGGTTTCGGACTCTTGGGCTCAAGTGATCCTCTCGCTTCAGCCTCCCAAAGTGCTGGGATTACAGGCGTGAACCACCGTGCCCAGCCTCCCATGTGATAGTCTAATGCTTAGCAACATAAGCCATCATCCAAAGGGTAAACATTAGTGACATATTTTAACATGTTCATAGATGCAGAAAAAGAAACAGAACTATTGAGTACGTGAAAGGCCTTCACAAAAATTATGACAGTGAGAAAAATCTGGCATAGAAAAATTATGACAGTGAAAGGAATCTGACATAGGTGACTCCATCTTGCTTCTAACCTCCATGCTGTCCTTGTTTATTCCTAGATGCAGGCCGAACTAACTTTGGGAGCAATTTAGTTTATAGTTTAACTTTAAAACAGGAATGATAACAGCCCTTTCCTGAAACTAGCCCCTCCTTGCTCAGGATCAAAACCACCTTTATAAAACTAACAAATCAGCCACAAGGTTAGAATTATGGTTCCATAAGGAGCCATGTAGCCACAGGTCTCAAGATTCCTGCCCTCCCCAATTGCTCCTACAGATAACATCACTATTGTATTGTGCAGGGTCTGGATTTTATTGAATAAATAAATAAAATAAAAAATAAAAAACATCACTATTGTAAAACTTAAGATTGGTGTTCAAGATATTTTTCATACCCTGTATTCTGATGGACCAGCTGGCACCACCCAAACCAGTAAACTGGCTCCATGACTTTTGTAATTCCATCCAGGAAGTGAAGACAGCCAGAAGACAGCTTCGACCTCCTATGATTTCATCCCTGACCCAAGCAATCAACACTCCCCATTCCCTAGCCCCCTGCCCACCAAACTACCCTTGAAAAACCCTAGCCTTGGAATTTTGGGGGAGTCTGATTTGAGTAATAAAGTCCAGTCTTCCACTTAGCTGGCTCTGCATTTATTAAACTCTTTCTCTATTGCAATACTGTTCTCTTGGTAAATCAGCTGTATCTGTGCACTGGGCAAGAAGAACCACTGGGCAATTACAGACACATATGCATGGAAATAAAAAGCCTAAGAAGGTTGGCACATAAATCCCTTATTAATGGGGGCTTGCCAACTAAACAGAGCTTGTTGTGGGAAAAGCAATTCAATGATCACAAAACAAAATCCTTGGGCATAAAAAAATCCAGCTCCAGCGTTTCTTCCCTCATATCATCTCTGGTGTTTTTCCTGGCTCACTTTCTCAAATCTGCTACAATTTGGTGGAAATTAACCACCAAATGCAAAAGAACTTGATAGGAGAAGCTGAAATGAGAGAAAAATGCCTATGTCCACAATTCTAAGATTTAGACCACATTTCCCACCCCAAATTATACCATTTAGATCAGAAAACTATCCACACTCTTTATTGCGACACCACAGTGAGGAAGAGCAGGAAGAAAGAATGGCAGAGAAAAGCCAAAGTTAAATCGCTCTTCTGGAGAAGGGGAGGGAGCTGGCAAAATCTTGTCTGCCTGTTGTAGGGAATGTGGTGGGGTAACAGAGGCCAAGATTCTACTGAAAAATAAAATTTTAACATGTGATTTGTGGGTAAGAGGTCGCATATTTGATTATACATCATCCTAAAGGTACTCAATTACTTTCCTACAGTCTAATTTTATGGCATTCCTGCATTATTGCTTCTCTTTGGTGCCACTTTAGTTGGACTTAATTATTAAGATGCCTTTTTTTCTCTCTCCCTAAGACAGTCTCCCTCTGTCTCCCAGGCTGGAGTACAGTGGTGTGATCTCGGCTTACCACAACGTCCACCTCCCAGGTTCAAGTAATGCTCCTGCCTCAGCCTCCAGCATAGCTAGGATTACAGGTGTGCCCCACCACACCCGGCTAAATTTTTGTATTTTTAGTAGAGAGAGGGTGTCACCATATTGGCCAGGCTGGTCTCAAACTCCTGGGCTCAAGCAATCCACTGGCCTTGGCCTCTTAAAATCCTGGGATTACAGGCATGAGTCACCGTGCCCGGCCCAGCCCGTTTTTTATTGTTCTCATGCAGACATGCAAACATCTGCTTTCCAAGCAATTACAAATCTTCTGGTATATTTATAGAAAGGAAATCCTGAACCATTTGGATTATCTATAAATCACAGTATGCTACCCTGTACCTGCCAGAACATGTGGTATAAATTAAAACATGATGAAAAGGGTATTTTTAATTTTTAAAATTTGAGCCTATTATAATTTGCCTGCAATTGAATTGCATTGTTACTGAGGTCTCAATTAGAAGAAAAGAGGACAATCTTTAGTGAAATTAAAACAGGGTGACCCATTTCCAGTTAAATCAAGCCTCTATCCCAGACGGGCCATTTTGTAAATCAGAAGGCTAGATGCATTATCTTTCCTGATGATGATGATGATGATGATGATGATGATGATGTGTGTGTGTGTGTGTGTGTGTGCATGGGTGGGTGTGTGTGTTTTGGGGGGAAGGCATTCAGAAGCCATCCCCTTTAACTTTTGTCTTCAGGCAGGGTGTGTCCAAGCTCTCCAAGGTTCTTTTTCTCCTTATTTTCAGAGTCAGATGTATGACAGCTTCCTCAGATGAATCGGTTTTTACCAAATGGAAGCTGATTTTTAAGCTGAGCCCCTGACTTGTCTTTATGATATATCATAAAGACATTTCCCCTATCTCTTTCTTTAGTATATAAAGAAGGCCATTGCCTCACCTTTGGCAGCCAATTGTTAAGATTAGGCTGGGTCTGTGTGGTGGAATGTTAAGTGGTCAGGCTAATAGACATTCATCTCACAGCACTCTGGGACAGTCAAGATGCTTGGGGTCTCCTCTCTCCACATCCATCACTTTGCCAGGTCTCCTCCCTTGCTTTGCTTGGGGACTACACAAAGAGGCTAAGTATTCTGGGACCACAAAAAAGGTAGAGGTCAGCAAGGGGACTAGGTGCTGGTACCAATTCTAGGGGTTGGAAGAAACTAGCAAGAAGGGAAAGGAGAAAATTATTTCACAACAGAACTAAGAGACACAGCTCTACATAATAGGAACCTCCTGTTTGCTCCTGGTATATAGGAAGCACATTATTTAATTCTGTTGTTGATTAGAATAAGTACTTAAATTAATAATGTTTAAAAACAATAATAAAAAGCACTTAATGGAAAAATGGAGGCTGTCGAGAATGTGAAGACCGAAGAGGTAAAGTAGAAGGGAATAGAAAGATTTGCATACTAAAAGCAGAAATCTGTTTCCTGCAGTGATGCTATTTGAATACTTGGCTCATTATTTTCTCACTTTCTGGTCCAATCTAAAGCTCCAATTTCTATGAAGAAATCTAATCCATTGAATTCAGACCATCTGCACAATAAAAATATTCAGAAAACCCTAATAACCAACCCTATAATGGAGCAAATTCTACTCTGAACTAAAGTGTATAAGTAATAAAGGGACAGAGATGGCACCAGAGATTAAAGAAAAAGGCTATCACAGGTATGTGCAAATCATCATTTTGCCATAGTAAAAAGTAATTCAAGTCACATTTTTTGAAGAAAAAACTATGACAGTAAATAATTTGGCAGCAAATTTTTTAAAATTCAAAAGTATTTCTCTTCTACACACTTCAATAATACATAAAATATTTGGGTAGTTTTAGTTTTATAAGAGAAATAATTAAAAGAGACACAAGGGAGGCTTAAAAATTGCTACATATTTGGGATTTTCCCCTACCTAATAAAAAGAGATAAAGGAAAGGCCTAAGTATGGAGAAATTAACACCTAAGGATACTCAGATAAAGAACATTTTCATTTCTTAGTAAGACAAAGAATGAATGTTTTAACTTTATTTCACAAGCAACAAAATCCATGAAGCTTTTGTTATAATAAAAAAAAATTAAGTCATTGCAGGACTATAGTATTACCTATGGAAAAAAATGTGTAAAGATTTTAGTCTCCTTTTTAAAAATGTGTGGGTTATATATGCTGCATTCAGATATCTTGAAACAGCATGTTCTATCAGAGAAAATTTTTACATTCAGCTGTGTTTTAACCTTTCCAATGCAAATCACTTGTGTCTTCCTAGGAGAAAATTGGACAGAAACACTTGAAGGTTTAGGAAGGGTTACTACTCATGTCTCTGCATCCGAAAGCTGCTTTCTCATACCACAGCACACATGAAACTTCTCATTGTGTGCTGCTCGGGAGGGGCGTGCATTATTTAACATTATAGTGGGGTAGGAACAGTGGGGCTCAAGCCTCTGCCTGAAATAATGAAAGACACCAGAAAACAGATTCACACTAGGCAGAACTGAATCCTAACACTTAAGACGTCATTTGAAGAATTCTGCGTGAACAAATGGCTCTCCTTACATATATATTGGAGTTTAAAACCTTCTTTTAAAACAAATTTTCATAAGGAATAAAACTGCTGTAACATGATCTAAGCCAGAGAAACAATCTTTTAAACACCTCATTCTGAAAGCTATTACATTGAAACTATCTTTTCCTTAAGACAAAAATACCATTTTATCTTTTGGTTCAGAAATCCATTTATTAACATTCAATGTTTAATTTAAAACAAACAGCCTTGCTACTTGCTCTCCTATTCCCCCAAAAGAAGGAATAATGACAGGGTGGGGCATACTTGTAGAAAAAGCTCTGACACAAAAATAATCCCCACTGTTTCAGGAAGCAAACCTAAGGACCAACCCAAAACCCAAGGATTTTTTTTTTTTCCTGTGTAATGCTATCATTGAGCTCCACCCAGATTTGACTGTACTTCAAAGGCAGGAAAAAAAAATTGTCAGAAAAAAACAAACTATCTCCTACATGTTTGTTTGCTGGCCCTCAATGGCATTCAGAATTCAGAGGGTCGAGTCATGCATTATGAATGAATGGGTTTCCAATGGTAACTGCCAGCCATGGAACTCAACCCCAGGGTTCTCTAATAGAGGACAGAGTGGGGGGAGGGTCGCACGTTCTCCTCCACCCTGGGGCAGCGAGGAAGGAATCCTGCAAATTAAATATTTCATCTCCATGTTTGCACCCAACAGAGAGATGCAGGGGGCAAAATTCTTCTATTTAAAACAAGCCAAGATACCCACTAAAATAAAGACTGGTAAAAATACAAATCTAGTCAGATCACATTAGAACTTGATAAGAAAATCTTGCATGACTTTCTCCCCATACTTGTTAATTTGGTGCCTTTGTTTAAGCAAAGAATGGGTCTCTATTTTACAGCTACAGAGGATGCAGCATCGCCATGAGAGATGAAGGGAGAAAAAAGAACCGAGAGAGCAGGAGAAATCAGTTCTCCACCTGGCACAATACTAAGCAGTCTGAACATTTAGGACCTACCCATTTCTGAAGACAAACAGACTAACCAACGAGGCAAAGAATTAAATCCTCCCAAGTCTGTCGCTGCAGCTACGCGGCAATCCAAAAGAACAACGCAAGTTTCTGCTAACACCTCAAGTTGGGAAGCACCATGCAAAGAGACTGGTTAAAATTCCCTACCATGCAGTGCAGCCATCATCAGAAGCCCAGCATATCTTCTGCTCTAAGTAGTGATGTGTCAGTTCATGCACAGAACAGAGGAAGAGAAAAATGGAGGAAATGAGAGAAGGCTGGAAGTCGGCAGGAATGTTTCTGGGTCATTAACAAGTGGAAGACCCCCTTCAGTATTCACACCAATCGGTCTTGATCTTACAGGACATCTTTTTCTCACTGAGCGTCTGTTGAAAAGACTGCAGCAAACCAGGCAAGGGATTATGGGATAGGGATGCAGCAGCGAGCTGCAATGAGATTCGTGGGTGGCTTGCTTTCCCTCTGAGTCAGCAGTCAGCTGTTTCCATGCTCTCGTGCTGGGCCGCTGAGCTCCATCACCAGAAAGTGACTGCAGGATTAACCAGGGGAGAGGAGACCAGTGCAGTCTGCGCGCAACGCAGCCGGGGCAGGTACAGGGAGTGCTACAAATCAGACGGAGGGAGTGCTGGGACGCAAACGGTGAACGCAGTGAGAATAGATTCTAGATAGAAAATGGGCATATGGTACCTCAATATGAAAAGTTCACATTTAGAGAAGTGCTTTGCGTGAGTGTGAGAGCACACACTTGCTCGTTAGAAAGAGAGACGATTGATTTCCTTAGATGTCTCAAGTAGCTTGAAACACATAATTTTTTAAATGCAAAAAACAAACAAACAAACAGTCCAGTTCCACAAGCCCCTACTACTTTTCCTCTCTTGGTATTTACCCCAGGGCAGGGTCTATAAAATACGGTTCCACAAAGTCAAATCATACAATGACATTTCTCTGCTTTTTGTGGTTCTAATGATTCAGAGAAAAATCATATGGTACATTTTTTGATTCGGGGATAACCAGACCCTGTTCTTTTTCTGATCATGAAGTTTTCAGTTAAAAGTTGAGAAACTTGACAAATAACATAACTCATAACTTAATTTCCTGCCAAGTCATTAAACTTAGTTTTAAAAGGTATAAATAATGTAAAAATGATCAGCAAGTAGCTATATGATAGTGATTAGGTCTCCATATTACAAATAATAATTTAGAATAAAAAATCTTACATATCAGAGTAGAATTCACAACTGTTCCTTTTTCTACAACAATAAATGCAGGGAACAGTATTGCATCCTATTCTTTGGTTAGTTACTAGTTTCAAAGGGATTGCTAATAATGTTTATTTTAAAAAACTGGGCATCTGCATATTTGATTACATTAATATTTATCACATTCTTTCCATGCAGTCAAGCATTACAGTGAGCCGTCGAAGGGGCCTCAGCTCTGCAGAGCAGGGATGATTACCTTTGGTGGTAGTAGGAGGGGGGGATCACAGAGAATACAGCAAAATTGACAGACCCCAGAAATGCACATACATGCCAACTTTGGTGTGCCATTTTAGGTGATACGTAGTTCTCGAAATCCCAGTTAACACCCTATTTTAGAAGTTTTGTGGATTTTTTTAAAGCTTCATTGAATGGTAATTCACATACCATACAATTCACCCATTTAAAGTGTACAATTTAATGGCTTTTAGTATATTCATAGATGTGGGCAACTATTACCACAGCCAATTTTGGAACATTTTCATCATCTCAGACAAACAAACAAACAAACAAACACCCAACCCATACCGTTTAGCTATCACTCTCTTCCCTCCCACATCACATCCCCACAGTCCTAAGCAATCACTAATCTACTTTCTGTCGCTAAAGGTTTCCCTATTCTGGCCTGGAATCATATAATATGTGGTCTTGTGTGTCTTGCTCTTTTCACTTGGCAGAATGTTTTCCAAGTTCATCCATGTGGTAGCATGTGTCAGTATTTCGTTCCTTTGTATGGCTGAATGATATTCCATTGCGTGAATTTAGCACATTTTGTTCATCTGTTCATCAGTCGATGGACACTGGGTTGTTTCCACTTTTTGGCCATTATGAACAGTGCTGCTATAAACATTTGTCCACAAGGTTTTGTGTGGACATATGTTCTGCTTTAGAAGTTTACAGTTTAATTAGGACCCACTCCTAAAACTGGAAGCAGGCTACCCCCACTGAGTTTTACAATATCTTCTTCCTAAGACAGGCCATCAGACAGGTGTCTGACTTACTACAACAGGAGTCCTTTCTTCTTCTCATAGTGCTACTAAGCCTATCCCAAAGCCAAATTCATCAAATGCTGACCCCACCCCCCAGCACATTCTTTGTCCTGATTTCTCTCATTCTCTTCTTCCAGTCAACCCAGATTCTTGAGACCTATAACTAGACCAGGTCTCTGTTCCCTGAAGGTGGAGAAGTGGGAGAGATCTTTGGTCTTGTTGCTGGGCTTCCAGCCAGAGGATGTTAACTTACTCATTCAATCATTCATTCCAATGAACACTTTTGAGTGTCGTGTGTTCCAAGCACTGAGTAGGCACTGAGGATACACAGAAGAATTTAATATTTCTGAGCCCTCAGGGAGGTCACAGTCTAGTGTGGGAGATGGATTAGTAAGCAGGCAACTGCAATGCAGAGTGGTAAATGCTTGACAGCAAGAGGAAACGAATGCTCTGGGTGCCCATAGAAGGGATACACAGGGCCAGGGAGGCGTGCAGAGCATTTCAAGCACTGAGTGCAGCACAGTCAAAGGCATGAGATGGCTCATGGGACCTGAGAGTAATACCTAAGTATAGCTGAAGCCTGGGGTAAAGGTGGAACAAATGCAGGTGATATCTGTTTCTGATCTTTTACCTGGAATTGGGAATATTTTTTCCCTGGAAATAGCATTACATAGGATAGCTGGGTTTCAAACACCCCTCACCACAATGGCTTAACTACTATATGGGTTAAATGGGTTTTGGGGGCTCAGCTGTGAATCTAACAAACACACATAATATTGCTTATTATAGGAAAATGCAGCCTCATTTTTAGCATATGTCTTGGCAAATGAATCCAATTGTTTATAAGTTGGGGCTTGGGTAACCGTGGGAGGCCCCCAAGGAAGTGCCAAGCATCATCTCCTTGGCACTTCCTGAAAACAGGTAGGTAGATGGTGATAGTGGCTGCTGATTACGCTTCTGAGTTGGAGTTTTCCATATTGTGGCCTCAAGTGGCCGGACTCGGGGGTCTCAAGGGCAGAGAAGAGCCCGAGATTCTTGAGATTACAGCCACTGCACACCTTATTGACTTCTTGGAGCTGTCTTGCCTCTCCCCACTGTTTCCATCCAGCTGAATGGAGATTAGAGCTAAACTGTCATCAGCCAGTCTGACTATGATTTGTGCACTGGAGAAGTATACAGACAGTGCCTATGCATAAGAAGAGGATGTACCCTACTAAATTGGGATTGGCAGGAGCATGAGAGATAGCGATCCAGTATTTACTGACCCCGTATGATGTGCCAAGTTCAATTCAATGCACTTTACATACAGTCTGCCTATCCCGGCTCAAGAAAATTTATCCCAGAAAATAAACATCTTAGGATGGCATACAAAGTAATTTACAATCCGGCATCTGCTTCCTAATTATTTTCCACCTTCTGTCCTCCCTAGTCACACTCTGTTCATAAGACATTCTGTTACTGGAAAGCGGTCCCGATCCAGACCCCAAGAGAGGGTTCTTGGATCTCCTGCAAGAAGGAATTCAGGGCGAATCCACAGTGCAAAGTAAAAGCAAGTTTATAAATAAAGTAAAGGAATAAAAGAATGGCCACTCCATACACAGAGCAGCCCTGAGGGCTGCTGGTTGCCCATTTACATGGTTATTTCTTGATGATATGCTAAACAAGGGGTGGATTATTCATGCCTCCCCTTTCTCCAACATATAGGGTAACTTCCTGACGTTGCCATGGCATTTGTAAACTGTCACGGCGCTGGCGGGAGTGTAACAGTGAGGAGGACCAGACGTCACTCTCGTGGCCATCTTGGTTTTGGTGGGTTTGGGCCGGCTCCTTTACTACCACCTGTTTTATCAGCAAGGTCTGTATGTTGTGCCGACCTCCTATCTCATCCTATGACTTAGAATGCCTTAACCGTCTGGGAATGCAGCCCAGTAGGTTTCAGCCTCATTTTATCTGACTCCTATTCAAGATGGAGTTGCTCTGGTTCAAACACCTCTGACAATTCCACATGTATTTTTTTAGCAGTGGCTGTCAGCCAAGGAATGGTACCAACTCCTCCCATGGGGTAGTAGGGTGTGCATTTGGAAATGTGAAGGGACACTGTGGCTGTCATATCCAGTGTGTGTGGGGGTGGGTAACTACTAACATTTAGTGCCTATGTGTAGGGATGCCAAACCTGCTCCAATGCTTGGGAGAGTACCTTAAAAGTACATCTGTCCCCACAACACTAATGTCAGTAGCATCTCCTTTGAGAAACACTAATCTCTAGGCTCACCTACCACTTGTTCTGCCAGGAACACTCTCAGCCTCTCCTGACTCCTGCCCCTGGTTAACTTCTTGTACTCCTTTAGAACCCAGCAAAGCCACCACTCACTTTAGGAAGGATTCTCTGAGTCTTCCTCTGATGCCCAGATCCTCCCACCCACTGTCTGGATTGAGTACCACTCCTGTGTACTCCACAGCATTCTTGCTGGAAACTGTTGAAGGTTCCATCTTTTACCTTTAACGAACTAATCCTTAGTGCAGTGCCTGTCACATACTAGGTGCCCAATAAGTAGATAGGGAATGATGAAAATCCTATGAATGAACAAATAACATAATATGACATAAAGGTGAAAGTTCATCTCGGAATTGAAAAATTAGTTGGATCAGAGACCATTATGGACAGGCAATTCTTCATATCTAGTAGTTTATGATTTAGAAAGTACCTTCATAGGCCAGGAGTGGTGGCTTACGCCTGTAATCCCAGCACTTTGGGAGGCCGAAGTGGGTGGATCACAAGGTCAGGAGTTCAAGACCAGCCTGGCCAAGATGGTGAAACCCCGTCTCTAATAAAACTACAAAAATTAGCTGGGTGCAGTGGCAGGCGCCTGTAATCCCAGCTACTCAGGAGGCTGAGGCAGGAGAATCACTTGAACCTGGGCAGCAGAGGTTGCAGTGAGCCAAGATCATGCCACTGCACTCCAGCCTGGGTGACAGACTGAGACTCCATCTCAGAAAAAAGAAAGTACCTTCATAGAGTTTCTCTTTGATCCTCAAAACTAACCCAGAAATGGGTAGAGCAGGCATTATTATTTTAGTGGAAATTGAGATTTAGAAAGGTAAAGTGACCAGCCCAGGATGGAGTAGCCACAATGTAATAGAGGTGAACTAGAGTCCAGGTCTTGTGGCTGGCACCGTTCCTCTTTCAGTATGTCACCTACCCCAGGATATGCAAGAACAGGAACAGTAATCAGGCAACTCCAGAGTAGAACAAAGCCAGCTAAGTAGAGAGGTGATGTGTTTCAGTGTGAGATAAATATAACCAACTAGAAGAGGCAAACAAATCAGGAGCTTATAAACGCTGCCTAATGCAATCATTTCATTTTCTGTGTCTCTGATTTCAACAAGCTTTATTGGGGTTGGAGGAGGCACATGGGGGGGATTAGTCAACAGATATAAAGTTACAGTTGAATAAGTTCTGGTGTTCTATTGTACAGTAGAGTGACTACAGTTAACAATAATGCATTGTAGATTTCATTTTTTAATTCGTATTTTTTGAGACAGGGTGTCACTCTGTCGCCCAAGCTGGAGTGTAGTGGCGTGACCGCTGCTCGACCTCCTGGGCTCAAGCAATCCTCCCACCTTAGTCTCCCCAGTAGCTGGGACTACAGGCGTGTACCACCATGCTCAGTTAATTTTTTGTATTTTTTTGTGGAGACAGGGTTTTGCCATGCTGCCCAGGCTGGTCTAGAACTCCTGAGCTCAAGTGATATGCCTTTCTCAGCTTCCCAAAGTGTTGAAATTACAGGCATGAGCCACTGCACCTGGACTGTACATTTCAAAATAGCTAGAAGAGAGAATTTTGAATGTTCTCACTACAAAGAAATAATAAAGGTATGAGGTGATGCATATGCTAAGTATCCTGATTTAATTATTACACAATGTGCATCCATCTTGAAACATCACACCGTACCTCATTAACATGTCAAGTAGAAAAAAATTTTAAAGATATAAAGAAAACAAACAAACATAAACACTTTATGAAAAGTATTACCCAATGGTGTTATGAAAGAAGATGGTAAGAAGTAATTATTTCCAGCCTTCAGTTCAGGCATGAACAACTGGAGAGGAAGTATTGTTATGATGGATTTCACAGGTCAGCACTCCAGGTGTGGCCAAGCTCCTTCTGGACAGTCCAGACTCTCTCTAGTCAGTTTGATTGAGTGGTTTGGTTTGGACCCCAAGAGGCTGAGCCCCTTCCTCTCTACTGGCAGTAGCCCTGGTGAGGCCTCCTATGTTTAGAGGTTGGGATCATTCATTAGCGGCTGTGGGGGAGGTTTTAAGGACAAACAAGACTGTCAGGAAGTAATGGTGAATGAAGCAGAAAAGACTTTCTCTTAAGCATCCTTAAAAGAGAAAAGGTGCAAGTTGGCCTTAACCTATTGGGGTTATGTGAATAGGAGTAGATGAATCAGGAACCATCTGACCCAGTTCCAACCCAAGAATTCACACCAGAACTGGTCTGGGCCTTCAGATGACCCATTAATGTTATACATTAAATGTATACATTTAATGTTATACATTGCACAAATGAGTGTGTGCCAGGTGGTATACAAGGCACTGGTGACACAAAAATAAATGACATGAAGAGAACCTCTCAAAATCACTCCTGGGGACTGAGTTATCTGCCTCCAGCTCAGAGTCATGTTGACTGGGTCTCAAGGATCAGGATAGCCCTTTGCAGCCGGGCTGTATTTGCAGTAAAGGTGACCCAGGTCAAGCACCCCTGACTCCCTGCCCAGTATGTTTCCCACAGGGAGCTGCCCCAAACTGAAGACATATCCAGGTGGGATCTGCCCAGCACAGAGCAAAGCAAGACCATCACTTTGCTTGCTCCAGGCTCTATCCTTCTATTAATTACCTCTGAGGTCTTGGCACTTTTCTCATATTGACTCATATTGAACATAAATTCATGCCCAGCAACCCTATCCAACAAGGAATTTTGGTTGGTCTCTTATCATTTATTCTTATGGAACTCAGGATGCTTTTTTTTCTAGGTACTCACAAACCATCCCATTAATAATCCTTCTCTAGCATTATTCTTGATAGGGAGTTCTGCAGTTTTGTAGAAAAGACTGAAGTAGGCCTAGTGTAGTGGCTCACGCCTGTAATTCCAGCACTTTTGGAGGCCAAGGTGGACAGATCCCTTGAGGTCAGGCACTTGAGACCAGCCTGGTCAACATGGCAAAACCCAGTCACTACTAAAAATACATAAATTAGCAGGGCATGGTGGCGTGTGCCTGTAGTCCCAGCTACTTGGGAGGCTGAGGCAGGAGAATCACTTGAACCCAAGAGGCCGAGGTTGTAGTGAGCTGAGATGGAGTCACTGTACTCCAGTCTGGGTGACAGAGTGAGGCCCTGTCTTTGAAAAAAAAAAAAAAGAAAAGAAAAAAGACAAGCAAAACACAAGGCTCTGCCATGCACTGATTATTAAATGCCCAAGTAATAACATGTCTACCCCTTCATTATTCTTTGTCCTGCTCTGACTATAACAAAAAGCAAAAGCATGCAAACACAAAGCTCTTTTGTTTCGCCCATTGTTTGGCCTGGAGAATTCGAAGTTGACTCTATCTATCTTGAGTATACCTGGAATGTAATCTCCCGGTGCTAACTATGGGTTCCTGATTGCATCCGTGTCCACATCGATGTGCACATCGGTATCAAGTATTGTTTTTCTCTTAAGCGGAGCTCCATTACCACACTTCTCATTTTAACAATTAAATTCAAGGCGGTGCCAAGTTCCTGCTTGCCTCACCAGTTTACCTTGTTTAATTAATGCAGTGGTTTTGACTACAGGGCTGGGATTTAAGAGTCCGGGAGTCTCCGTGGGCGACTGAACTGGTTGAAGCTGAGCAGAGCCCCCCCAGGGCTGGGGCGGGAGCAGGGAGGTGGCCGAGGCGGGAGCAGGGAGGTGGCCGAGGCAGGCGCGCTGCTAATAATGCCTGCCTCTTCCACACATTCTTTCCTCTCGGTCCCAGACAGTGGATTACTTTTAGACCAACATGTAGTTCAGAGAGAACCTCACAAATGTTCCTCTCTGCTGACCAAATCACCTGACCTCTACGATTCCATCCTGCGGTCATAACCACAGATCTGGGGAAATCTCAGACAGCCCCGGCCACGCATGCCAGGCGGAGCCGGAGGGGCTTTCACCCCGCCGGCTCTGCAGGGCGCCCGGGCTCCATGGCAACAGGCCCCGCCCCGAGGCGGGAGCGGAGCTGCGCTCAGGCGGAAGAAAAGAAGGCGGGTCCCCTCCACCCAGATGGCGATTGCTCGCCGGTATTCCGAACCTCTGTCTTTCCCCCCACCCCTTCTAGGTTTCCTTTTCTAACCTGTTTGTCTCACCAGGAAACAGAACCACTTTGTAAAAGAACTGATTCAAGTGGTGGCGATGTGGGGAAGAGGAGGGAGTCAGGCCCGCGGTGACAGCATTAAAAGCTGGAAGCCCCGGGGATCGCCCCCGCCTGGCTTGAACCCCGCTCCAGCAATGCGGGTTCTCCCAACTGTGGCCTTTTCCCGTGTCCGGGGTCGACAGCTCTTTGCCTGCTAACCCTGGAGGGTTCTGAGCCGATGCGTCCATGCTGGGGGTGGGACTTTCTCTGAGTAACATGCCTGGGCTTTCATGCTTTGAAACCTGGAGGTGACACTGAAGTAGGAGTCTGGGCACCTTGGCAGAGGGAGCTAATCCGAGGACAGGGGAATCTGACACCATCCTCAGAAGGCTGCCCCTCCAACATGTTACCAGAAGAGTATTTTCCTAAGCAGCCTGCCTGGCACTACAACTCAGGGTCACTTTCATCCACGATTAGAATCCTATGATGAAAGTCAGAACGCATCTGCGATTAAGGCACGGGCTCTGGAGACATCTGGATTTGCTTTATCTGCAGGTTGCTCCTTGCCTCTCTGTAGCTCGTTTGTAAAATGCTACCTCCCAATGCCATTGTGATGATTAAATGATCCAGTGTTGTCAGTGTCAGCCCCATGCCTAACACACATAAGTCTCAGGAGTGGTAGTGGAGAAGGGGGTGGGCTCCAGAGCCAAGAATGGGTTTGGATCCTGGCTCTGCCACTTACAAGTTGTATAACCCTGGGTAAGTAATTTAACCTGTATTCCTCGATTACCTCAAGTGTACGGGGGATGACAAGGGTACTGACTATAGCGTTGTGAGGAGAAGGAAATGGTTTGTTTAGTCTATGTAAAGAACCTGATCCAGGCCGGGCGTGGTGGCTCACACCTGTAATCTCAGCACTTTGGGAGGCCGAGACAGGTGGATCACCTGAGGTCAGGAGTTCAAGACTAGCCTGGCCAACATGGTGAAACCCTGTCTCTACTAAAAGTACAAAAATTAGCCTGGCATGGTGGCAGGTGCCTGTAATCCCAGCTACTCAGGAGGCTGAAGCACAAGAATTGCTTGAATCCAGGAGGTGGATGCGCCGGTGAGCGGAGACTGTGTCACAGCACTCCAGCCTGGGGGACAGAGCAAGACTCCATCTCAAAAAAAACAAAAAACAAAAAACAACAACACATGATCCAATGCCTGATGCATCATAAGCAGTCAGAACATAAATTATTACTATCATTATTATGGCCACTACTAGATTTATGAGTTCCTTTAGAAATGACTGATAATTCACTTTTTTACTCCTGGAGCTGGGCTCATTTAAGGATTCAGTAAGCATTTGTGGTGTTTTTTTGGACATACGAATAGCTTAATAAAACACTACACCTCATCACCTTTTCATAAGCCAAATAAAATACATCAATAAATGATAGTGAGCAGAATCATGCAAAATCAGAAGAGATATGCCTATACAGTTTTTTTTTTTTTTTTTTTGAGACAGAGTCTCACTCTGTTTCCCAGGCTGGAGTGTGGTGGTGCTGTCTCAGCTCACAGCAACCTCAGCCTCCTGGGTTCAAGCAATTCTCCTGCCTCAGCCTCCCGAGTAGCTGGGATTACAGGCATGTGCCACCATGTCCAGCTAATTTTTTTGTATTTTTAGTAGAGACGGGGTTTTGGCATGTTGGCCAGGCTGATCTCAAACTCCTGACCTCAAATGATCTGCCTGCCTCGGCCTCCCGAAGTGCTGGGATTACAGGCGTGAGCGACCGCACCTGGTGCCTAGACACTTTTATCACACCAGGCTGGACACAGCCTCCCTCTGCATCCTCACCCACTTAGCACTGGTGTCTCCCTGCTGGTTTTGACACGGCTGAGAGGCTGCAGTGCTACTTTGTTACTCTTGCTGAGGTCTCACACTAACTCTAGTCCCAGGCTAGTCCCAGGAAGGAAGAGAGTCTGTTCATGCCTACCTGCCACTGGTTCTCATGAGAAAGAAACCTGGACTTTTGTGCTGGTCAGCGGCCTGTGGAAATGAGTCCTCATTGGCCAGCATCTCTCCCTTAGAGCCAGCAGCCTTCTTAAAAAGATCAGAAGAGAAATGATTCCTTTTGGTCCCCTTCCAGCATCAGTTTTGCCCTTTGACGTAAGTCATCGTCTCTGGACATGAGAACGGGAGGCCTCACTTCCACATCCTCCTCCAAATGAATGCACTCTAAACAAATACTGATGCGCCTCTCAAGGTTGGCATTGCATCTGGACCAGTGCCAGGAAGCCACAAGGCCACCAGAGGCAGAGCGGAAGAGCAAGGGCGGAAGAATAGAAGTCAAGCAGCAGCAGATGGAATGTGTGCACAGTCAGGTGAGGCCTGACCCGAGGGTGTTGTGCCTGGACCTGTGAGCCCTTGGTCAGGGTGAGCCCAGTGCCAAGCAGAGCCATCCATGACCTCAGGGCCAATGCTGGGCACCCTGACTCTTCCTTGATAATGTCTCTCATCCTTCATTCTTCCTCCCCGTTTCTCCCACCCTCTTTCCTACTCCCTATCCACTTCATTCAACAGTAGAAGCTTTTAACTTAGCTTCTACTATGTGCTAGGCACTGTGTTAGGAGCCACAGATAGTCACTATCCTTAAGGAATGTATACATTCTCATAAGAGAGACAGATACTAAATCTCAAATAATAAGCTAAATTAAATTACTTGAAATAAAAGTTAATTAAGCTTCAGACAATTAACAATTTTTATCTGTGGCCTCTACTTCAGACCCACCAAGGAAATACAGGCATGTTGGTGTTCTGTGGTGGATAAGAATCCAGGCTCTGGAATCAGACAAATGTGGGTAAAAATCCCAGCTCTGATACTGCCCAACTGTGTGATTTTGGCCAAATTACACCACCTCTCTTACCCTTCTTTTCTTCATCTGTAAAAAGTAAAAGAGATACTCTTTACTTTTTAAAAGAGATACTTTTTATAGGGTTGTTATGAGGATTAAACAATGCCCAAAAGATGCTTAGCACATTGCCTGGCACACAGGAAGTCTCAAAATATGTGAACTATTGTTGCTGTTTAATTATACAAGCAGAGGTCAGCAAACCTTTTCTGTAAAGGGCCAGTATAGCAAACACTTTATTGACTTGTGAGTCAATACAGTATCCATTGCAACTGCCCAATTTTATTGTAGTGTTAGAGCAGCCAACAGTAGGTAAAGGGGCTGGGTGTGGTGCCTCATGCCTGTAATCCTAGCACTTTCAGAGGCTGAGGCAGGCAGATTGCTTGAGCTCAGAAATTTGAGACCAGCCTGGGCAACATGGCAAAACCCTGTCTCTACAAAAAATACAAAGAAACTAGCCGTGTATGGTGGTGCACACCTGTAGTCCCAAATACTTGGGAGGCTGAGGTGGGAGGATCGCTTGAACCTGGGAGGAGAGGTTGCAGTGAGCTGTGATTGCACCATGCACTGCCATCCTGAGCAACAAAGACAGACCCTGTCTCAAAATAAATAAGTATATAAACAAATAGATAACAGTTGGTAAAGGAATGATTATAACTGTGTTCAATAAAATTGTATTTATAAACACTGAAATTTGAAATAATTTTCTCATGTCACAGAATATTATTTTTCTGTTGTTTTTTTCCAAATTATTTAAACACGTAAAAACCATCGTTAGCTCACTGGTTGTACAAAAACAGGCCTTGGGCCAGATTTGGCTCACAGGCCATAGTTTGCCCACCCCTGCTCAAGCCTAACAAAATGGCTGACACAACTTTTGTAGATTTTGCTTCAGAGGAAAATCCAGTTGGTGGGTCCGTAATACCCTAATTCACTGTCTGGACATTAAGACACAACCTGGTCTGACTAACAACATTATAAACCAACCCAAGGATGGCAAAAACCTCGTAAATGAAAAACAATACCTGCAGTTTACTTGTGCATAAGCCAAGATAAGTAAGTAAACAGAACTTACCATTGGCTTGTGCAGAAGATAAGAAATGGAAAAGACAGTCAGTTCCTTAGACGCATGATCACCCTGTGTTTTGCAGGTGGAGGCAAGCTGCTCCTGACAGGTGCAAGAACTGACTGTGTGTGTACTTTGCTTCTCAGTGCTGTGCACAGACACGTGCAGCAAAAACCATCTCAGAGGGTCACAAGCCCCCTAGATTTTACCCACAGAAGATGGGAGAAAAAAGAACGTGTGATGAATGAAGAAAGCTGGGGAAAATGAGGGAAGGCAGGAGGAACCTGCCAGAAACAGGCCAAGTCCCACCAACATGGAAATCAGATCACAAATGATTTAGCTGTAAAACAGGTATCCCAAGTTATGCCATGTAATTCCCAATTCCATTCTTTCCTTTCCTTCTCCCTTTCCCTCTTAAGTATCTGTGGATAGAAACAGGACATTATGTTTTACTTTCTTCTGCAATGTAGGAAGATGTTTATTCTCTAGTTCATATCAAATTATTTGCAGGCCAAAAATTCTTTCTCTAATAATATTAAAATATGTACATGTTCCAAAGACACTGCAATTAATAAACTTGTTTCCCTTGACCCAGAGGAAATGCAAAGCTTTCTTATAAATCCATTCCAAGAATCAAATTTGTTCTTGTACATCTTCAAAAAACTATGTGTTGCTAGGTGCAGTGGTACACACCTGTAATCTCAGCTACTTTGGAGACTGAGGCTGGAGGATTGCTTGAGCCCCGGAGTTCAAGATCAGCTTGGGGAACATAGTGAGACCTCATCTCTAATTTAAAAATGAAGAAGAAGAAGAAGAAGGAAGAAGAAGAAAAAGAAGGAAGAAGAGGAAGGAGAAGGAGGAGAAGCGGAAGGAGAAGATGAAGGAGAAGGAAAAGGAGAAGAAGAAGAAGACGGCGGCAGCACAGTAGCTCATGCGTGTAATCCCAACACTTTGGGAGGCTGAGGCAAGAGGATTGCTTGAGGCTAGGATTTCCAGACTAGCCTGGGCAACATGGGGAGACCCCATTTCTACAAAAAAATTTAGAAATTAGCAGGAAGTGGTGGCGCATGCCTGTGGTCCCAGCTACTTGGGAGGCTGAGGCAGGAGGGTCACTTAAGCCTGGGAGGTTGAGGCTGCAGCGAGCAGTGATTGTGCCACTGCTCTCTCTCCAGTCTGGGCAACAGAGTGAGAGACCCTGTCTCAAGGGGGAAAAAAAAAGAAGGAGGGGGAGGAGGAAGGAGAATAAGAAACCACATATTATCCATGCCCAGCCATTTTTACTAGATAAAGAATTTGCTTATTTAGCCTGATTGACATGTTGAACCATCCTCAAGGTCAGATGTCACAATAACACCCTCTTACTTAGTAAGGACTCTTCTCTGGGAAGAACATGGCCCAGGTACAGATGTCTCCATCCTTAATAGTTTGAGTCATAGATAACTAGCTGGCTGCCTATCAGGTTGCCACTTGATTTTAACTACTATCTGTTGAAGAAAGAAAGCAAGTCCATTACCTTAGACTTCTGTCAAAACGAAAAAGTGAGGATCTGGGTTCTAGCAAGGATGTAACTGCATCCAGTGCTCCCCTTCCCTACCCATGAAGAAGCAAAGCCCACAGTCAAGGAACCTGGCACTGCTCTTCATCTTTGCCCTGCCACATGGCACAGCACTGGTACTCTCTCAAGGAAAAGAGTCACCCCATCATATGGATCTTCAGTTTTAAACCCAACAACCTGAATCAAGGGCATAAACTCCATCACCTTCTCTATCACTTTCCAATTGTGTGGGGGGCTTCAGTTCAGTTTGGTGGTGCTGATAGGAAGCTTGGGGGCTCCACCCTAGCCTCAGGCCTACCTCCTAGTCCACTTCCCTCCTTGCCTTGGCAGGGCCTCTCCACCAGTAATGAAGCAGGAAGGCACAAGACTGTCATCCTTTCATAGAATCAGAGGCGTGTTTGAAGTTGGAAAGGACCTTGGAGGTGACAGAGTCCTGTGGTTTTAAAGCCATGAAATCCTTTCTCTAGAGAGCTGCCCGGGCCCTGGGGCCCCTGCCAACATGCTCACCTCCCACTCATGCTGCCTCCACCCCCGCCCATCTCTTCAGGACACCTGGTGCTCGGTGGACATATCCAGTTTGATCACCATTGTATAGACAAAGAAACACAGAGCTGGGGAGGTGATTTGATCCCAGCCCCCACCATGCCTTACAATCAGCAAGTGGCAAAGCCATTCACAGATCTGAGGCCTGCTGCTCTCCATCTGCCCCAGCGTCCTCTCTTTACAGGCAGGCCCAGGGAGCTGGAGGTCTGTGCAGGCTGCCTGAGTTTCTTTACAATTTCGGTAGTTCTGTCGAGCCTGTTCCACAACAGACACAACTGGAAATACAAGCAAAGGTCTTGCTAAGTGAGACTAGAAAACAATGCTGAGGAATATAGCAAATAGCTCTCATGCCGCAGCTGGTCTGCTTGAAGAGTTAATGGTTAAGAGTTTATAAATATGCAAACACCATGGTCGAACAGCAGGAGTTCCCAAGATAGCAGAGAAACAGGAACCTACCACAAAGGATTATGGTACTAAAAGGTTAAAAATCCGCCCATCCACATGGCAAAGGGCAGGGAATAAATAAACCACGACATCCTGTTAGAGGGGGATTCACAGAGAAGGCAGACTCCTGGGAATAGGAAAGAAAAAAAAAGATACAAGACAAAATAGACCAAGGCTGAGTACCAACTTTGTGTAGTTAAGAATCCGCATATCCTCGGAGTGACCTTGACAATAAAAATCCAACACTAAAATAAACATGTAAGAGTGGAGTTACATCATTAGCTGTTGTACAGACTGTTATGAAGCCTTTTAATCCAGTCAAATTGGTGAGCAGGGTGAAGTGATAAAAGCACACAGATTTATTCAAAGGACCCACGTGGTTGGCATCAGATGGCCAGCATGTTCCGCCACTTTGCCTGCCCCCTGTTCCATAATGGGCCTCAGTAGAATTCCCATTCTATTTTTAAAAAGCCATTAACACATGTTTGTTTGCCCCCAGAAATGGGAAAACCCAATCTTCATTTAAACTTAGACTATAAAAGTTATTCATTATAAAAACAGGTTTCATTTCTATTTTTCTGTTTACTCTAATGGCCAGTGCTCCCCTAGCAGCATCCTGGGACCTTTATCTGGCATACGTGTGGCCTCTCCTCCATTCTCCCTGTACTGTTTCTGGCTTTTCAAGAATCTGTGCACCCGTTTCCTCAGGTCCAAATTCTGAGATAAGTTCAGAAAAGGAGGCCGCCTTGTTTTAGTTCATGGCTAAATGAATGGATCTTCATGAGCAACGAGGTGCTCTTAATGCAAGGTTCCAGTCCTCCTAGCCCCGCTGTTGCTCCTGCTGCCTGGGTTCTCTGCTCCTGGGTTGTCCACTCAAATGCTCAAATGCTGCCTCCTCTCTGAGGCCTTCCTGACCCTCCTGACTTAAGTGGGTGTGCCCCTTTGTTATGTATCACTCTGCCCCATTTGAATCCTTCATGGCAGTTGTCACAGTTCATAAGGGAATATTTGTTTGTTTAGTTAGAGGTGTCTCGCCCGCAAACCTGTGACCTCCATCGGAGAGGGGGCAGGACCATCCCCCAACGATGGTGCAGCACAGATGCAGTCTTGGCACATGGCTTCCAACAGTGTGCGATGAGGAAGGACTGGGTGTCCAGCCTGCCTAGACATTAGCCAGAGCTGTGTGATCAGTGCTGCTCTGGAGAACACAGCCTCCTAGACCAGGTACTCACGTGAAACACCTCAGAACTACTTATTATGATCAGACATCAGCTAAAGATCCCTTTGAGCTCTTGTAGAAGGGATCTGTTAGGAAAATGGTGTAAGCAAGATCATCAGGACAGTGTAACCTACTTAAGAGTGACACATACTCTACAGGAAAAGGTTTTTTTGTTTGTTTGTTTTTCTGAGAGGGAGTCTCGCTCTGTCACTCAGGCTGGAGTGCAGTGGTGCAATCTCGGCTCAATGCCACCTCGGCCTCCCAGGTTCAAGCGATTCTCCTGCCTCAGCCTCCGGAGTAGCTGGGATTACAGCTGTGCGCCACCACGCCCAGCTAATTTTTGTATTTTTAGTAGACACCATGTTGATCAGGCTGGTCTCGAACTCCTGACCTTGTGATCTGCCCGCTTCGGCCTCCCAAAGTGCTGGGATTACAGGCGTGAGCCACCACGCCTGGCCGGGGAAATGATTTTAATATACTTACTGAAAATATTCTCCTCCAGTCATTGAGGTATGCTTTATAATACATTTATGTGGTTATATGTTTATTGGATACATGCAAATACTGGAAGTAATAAAATTAAAACAGCTGTTTAGATATTCTGTAGTTCGCTCTTGCTTTCTCATGTATTCTGAATTCATGAGCTGTTAAAATCTGGAGAGCCCTAGAAGCCTAGGTAGTAACCTTCTACTGATAATAGAAGCAGTGTAGGAAAAGAAAACCATTTACCCTAAACTAAGTCCTTTCACAGTGGCTGAAGGTAGTCTAATTACTAAACACTATTTGATTTTTGTTTTAAGTAGGAGAAAAATATTTACTGCTTATGCAAATATGTAGTATAAACTACGATACAAAACCTCTTCCTTCCAATTGGGAGTCTGAAAACAATATTGAAAAGAAAACACTACCAAATAAGATATTGTGTCTTACATTTATTGCCTGGCCTCAGGTATTTGCAGTATTATTAAAGGAAAACATTTTCAAACATAGTCTACTAATTCTTATGCACAGTTTGGCATCGATAATCTTTTGTATTTAAACCAAGTAAGGAATTGTGGGTATGAGTATGATATTCAGCCTTTATTAGGGATCCTACTTACTGCTGCGGAAAGTTAGGATGCTGGCCAGGCGTGGTGGCTCATGCCTGTAATCCCAGCATTTTGGGAGGCTGAGACGGGTGGATTGTTTGAGCCCAGGAGTACGAGACCAGCCTGGGCAATATGGTGAAACCCCCTCTCTACTAAAAATAGAAAAATTAGCTGGGCGTGTGGCGCGTGGATGCAGTCCCAACTACTCGGGAGGCTGAGACAGGAGAATTGCTTGAGCCTGCCTGCCTCCCAGGAGGCGGAGGTTGCGGATAACACCACTGCACTCCAGCCTGGGTGACAGAGCGAGACTCCATCTTACCGAAAAAAAAAAAAAAAGAAAGAAAGTTAGGATGCTGTCATGCATAGACACATTTCATATTGCTCGAAAATGTTTCTTATTAAGACAAAGATGAACAAAGGAGACCTGTATATACCTAATAAAAGATGTTATGTGTTGAAGAGAAAGGAGAACAAGAAAGGCAAGAGAGAAGAAGAGAGAGAACGAGAAGAAAACCTGGTACAGGCCACTTACTTCTAACATTCATGCATTCATTCATTTATTCCACTTTCATGCAATGATGATGCAACCGCTTACTAGACACAAGGCACTTTTACACTAAAGGGGATGTGAAGCAGTATCATGGTGATTGCATTCTTTAACACTTACAAATAAAGGATAACTTTCTCTCTTAGTGAGAAAGGAACAGAAAGAAAATAACAGAAAGACAAAGAGAGAGAGAGAGCACTATCTTTACGATAAAATCTCCAAAACAATTGTATCAAAGCCAGAGGTCTTTTTTTTTTTTTTTTTTTTTGAGACGGAGTCTCACTCTGTCTCCCAGGCTGGAGTGCAGTGGCACGATCTTGGCTCACTGCAAGCTCCACCTTCCGCGTTCACGCCATTCTCCTGCCTCAGCCTCCCGAGTAGCTGGGACTACAGGCGCCCGCCACCACGCCCGGCTAATTTTTTGTATTTTTAGTAGAGACGGGGTTTCACCGTGTTAGCCAGGATGGTCTCGATCTTCTGACCTCGTGATCCGCCTGCCTCGGCCTCCCAAAGTGCTGAGATTACAGGCGTGAGCCACGGTGCCCGGCCGCCAGAGTTATTTTCTAACTAAGGAGACTGAGTACTAATCCTGTCAAGAAGGCCTCAGCCACCTCTCATGATCTTATCTAACGCTAATCACCTTCCAAACGCTCCATCTCCAAATACCATCACAGGGGGGTTAAGGCTTCAATATATGATTTTGGGGGGATTCATGAACATTCAGTCCATAATAGAGAGCCCTTAGGTTTCTGTACAAGACAGTCTGTCTCTTCTGTCTCTGTGACCCCATCTCCTGGCATCTTGCAGTGACTTAAAGCATCCAAACCTCTTCAAGTACTGGACATGCTGCAATCCCATGACCCAATCACAGGACATTTAAGCACAGCAGGTCTAGTGCATGCGACGGGAGCTGGAATTGCTACATTTCTTGGCTCCAGGCTTGTTGCCTTCCAACAAGTCTTCTTTAAAAGATTTAAAATGCACTCATTCTATGCCTCCAGAGAATCCTGTGTTATTCCAGTTCTCTCTTTTTCTTAAGCCATTATACCTTTATACATGCTTTTCCTCTCCCTGGAGTCCAGTCCTTTCTTCCCTTGCCAGAGATTCATACGATGCTTCCCAGGGCCAACCTCAAAAGTACTTAGAAGTCAATTTTTGGTCATTGCCAATATATTCTACATGTCTCTCCTGTGTCCAGTAAAGGAATATGTGATTTTTCACAACTGCTAATTCATTACCTTTACCTCCATGAACTTTGCTTGGGTACAAATTGTGAAATGTGTGATGTCATGTGTCATGCTTTATTAATTTGGAGGTTAGTACTTAATGAAACATGTGAACAACTGAGAACTTGCAAATCTGCCCTAAAAATGATGTGTTAATTGGCTTATGGACTGGTTTCTAAGCATTGCTTGGAGGGTGGACTGACACACACAGAAGCCACTGTCACCATCACCTTCAGCTCACCCTTACCCAGGGGTTAGATAGGGAGAGGAGCAGAAGGACAAATAAACAAGAAGGCCCAACTTCCTGGGCCCTTTTTCTTGGAGGTAACAGGTTCAGGTTCGAAGATGAAAGAAACTGAGCTTTGGTTCACCTGGACTCAGAACTGGCTCCTGAGGTCATGCCACTGCCACTCCCCACAATGGCAGGTCACTTACCACACACTCCCACAGAAGCTTTTGAATGACTAGCGAAGGTGTAAGTCACAGAGGGAGGGAGCTGGAGAACATACTACCAATGGACCTTCTGTTTTTTTGAAAAAAAGATACAATTAAGTTTTAATATTTGTATGACCATTCATAGATGTCCTGATACTATGACTTTGATAAAGTAGAAAGTATGTATGTATGTATACAACTACCACTCATCAATGTGTTTATGTATTTACATTTTCACATTTCATGTATTTTGACTCTTTTTTTTTTGAGTCGGAGTCTCGCACTGTCGCCTGGGCTGAAATGCAATGGCGCAATCTCAGCTCACTGCAACTTCCGCCTCCTGAGTTCAAGTGATTCTCCTGCCTCAGCCTCCTGAGTAGTTGGGATTACAGGTGCCTGCCACCACCCTCAGCTAATTTTTTGTATTTTCAGTAGAGATGGGGTTTCACTATGTTGGCCAGGCTGGTCTCAAACTCCTGACCTCATGATCCACCCACCTTGGCCTCCCAAAGTGCTGGGATTATAGGCATGAGCCACCGCGCCTGGCCTCTTGACTCTTTTTTTATTAGTATGCACACTCCTAAGTAACTAAGAGCCATAAACAATAGCATTAAAGGTATATTAGTACTAAAATTAATATTAATAATCAATTAATCAAAAATGCCTACCACAATGTGGTTATAATATGGTACTAATGTTTACATGCCTAATTGCTAAATGTAGTAACTCCAGCTCCAATTGCATGTAGACGAAATATATTTAAGAGTCAAAAGACAAGTTAAACCTTAATTTCCCACACCCCAGCCCCCAAAAGTTAAATTAGCAAGCAGAAAGCACAACCAAATGTAGCTGATTTTCAATTCTATTTGTTTCCTCAAACACTTATGAGAAAAGACAAGCAATGTAACATCCTTGATACTGTAAGTTTACAAAGATGTTTAAGACATAATCCTCTGGCTGTGCGAGGTGGCTCGTGCATATTACATGAACACTTTGGGAGGCCGAGGCAGGAGGATTGCTTAAGCCCAAGAGTTCCAGACCAGGCCTAGGCAACATAGTGAGACCCCCATCTCTACCAAAAAATTTAAAAATTAGCCAGGTATGGTGGTACACACCTATAGTCCCAGCTACTGAGGAGGCTGAGGTGGGAGAATCTCTTGAACTCAGGAGGTCGAGGCTGCAGTGAGCTGTGATTGTACCACTGCACTCCAGCCAAGGTGACAAGAGTGAGACCCTGTCTCAAGAGAAAAGAAAAGAAAGTAAAAAAAGAAAAGAAAAGGAAAGAAAAAGACACAATCCTCAGACTCAAAGAACTTGCCATAAAAAAACAAGTATGTAAAGAAACTGCTATATAAAGGACAATCTTCTACACAAGAAAAATCCATAGTGTGTTGCTGTGGGATGCAAAGCAGAATTGAGGACAACTACTACTGTTTGTTTAAAAAGAGTAGATCAGCAAAGATTCTAGAATTGTCATGTGGTAGCATTTGAGAGGGCTTTAGTGGGTTTGTGGGGCTAAGCAGAAAGAGCCAGCATGAATAGGCATACAAGGAAATGAGGTAACGGGCATAGTGAGGGAGTAAGGAGCCTAGTTTTCCATGGTATGACGTACAAGATGAGGATAAGTAGAAGAAAAGGCTAGAACATGCAATAGAAGCCATGTTGGGGATGGCCTTAACTGTATCCATGCATTCCCATGCTGCTATGAAGAAATACCTGACACTGGGTAATTTATAAAGAAAAAAAGATTTAATTGACTCACAGTTCTGCGGGACTGGGGAGGCCTCAGTAAACTTACAATTATGGCAGAAGGCACCTCTTCACAGGGTGGCAGGAGGGAGAATGAGTGCAAGCAGGAGAAATGCGAGATGCTTATAAAACCATCATATCTCATGAGAACTCTCTCACAATCATGAGTACAGCATGGGGGAAACTGCCCCCATGATTTGATTACCTCCCACCGGATCCCTCCCACGACACATGGGGATTATGGGAACTATTAGGTTGGTGCAAAAGTAATTGCGGTTTCCACCATTACCTCCAGTGGCAAAAACTGCAATTACTTTTGCACAAACCTAACACAATTCAAGATGAGATTTGCGGGGGGACACAGCCAAACCATATCACTAACTGCCAATGTTAGCAGAGTACACTCATCAGAGCATTCTGAGAAGCACAAGCAAGTGACAAAACTCTGCTTTAAGAAGACTAATCTGGCTGCAATTAATAGGATAAATTTCCTGAAAGTGAGAAAGCAGGGTCACCAGGAAGGAAGTCATCACAACCATTTGCTCATTCACTTATTCATGCATGCATTATTTCATCAATATGTCAAGTACCTGCATGACTATATGTCAAGTACCTGCATGTACTGAGGGAGCTTTGGATACAGTGACAAACTGTATGTCACATGGAGCCCTCAGGAGACTTAGAATCTAGGGGGAAAGAAGGTATCATAGTTCAGGTGGCCAAGAATTCTGATGGAGGTGAGCACAGGATGTTGGCAGGGTCCCGGAGGAGGTGACACTTGGGTTGAGGCTTGAGGGAGGAGTAGGGCTTGGTCAAAGGAAGAAGTGTGGAAAAGGTAATCTCATCAGAAGGAATAGCTGGTGCAAAACTGCAAAGCTCTTCAATAACCTGACACATTCAGGCCTGTAAGAAGCTCTAGAAAGAGGTGAATTGGGCCTTCTTTAAAAATGAAAAAGAATCACAGCCATTTATTAACTACTTTGTATGTGCTGGGTACTATTCTATACACACAATAATTCATTTAATTCTCTTAACTTGGCGGGGCACCATGGCTCACACCTGTAATCCCAGCACTTTGGGAGGCTGAGGCAGGTGGATCACTTAAGTTGAGGAGTTTGAGACCAACCTGGGCAACATGGTGAAACCTCATCTCTATGAAAAATACAAAAAAGTAGGCAGGCATGGTTGTGCCTGCCTGTAGTCCCAGCTACTTGGGAGGCTGAAGCAGGAGAATTCCTTGAGCTCGGGAGGTCAAGGCTGTAGTGAGCCGTGATCATGCCACTGCACTCCAACCTGGGCAACAGAGCAAGACCTTGTCTCAAAAAAAAAAAAAATTATCTTAACTCTATGAAGCAGGCACAGCTTTTCCCATTTTACAGAGGCACAAACTGACTTTGAGTGCTTCAGAAATTTGCTTCTCAGAATCACACAGCTGTCACCAATGATTAGTGACTTCAAGCCTACATCTTTCTGACTGGAAAACCAATTTGTATTAAGCCCTGAAGGATGGGAAAGAGTGAGTCATACAACAAAAAAGTGGAACAAGCATTCAAGGCAGAGGAAACCTGAAGATATATGTGTGTTAGTGGAGGAAGACCAACTAGAAGCAGTTTGGAAGCACCACATATGAAGTACACAGCCGGGGGCAGCAGAGGGGTCTGTGTGCTCGAGGGTGGGACAGGGCACTGGGAGGGTTAAGAATTGGAGAGAGAAAGTGGCAATGAATTGAGTTCCATTTTGGACATGCTGAGTTGGAGATGCATGTAGAACAACTGCCTGGAGATGTCAAATAGCTGCTGAGTTATAGTTCTAGGCTCAGAAGAAAGGTCTGGGTATTGAACAAAAATTTGACCTATAGATCTAGGCAGGAAAACAAATCATCATCATAAGCATTGACTGTTTACCAGGCACAGCACCTAATGCTACCTATGCATTTTCTGTTTAACTCTCTCAACAGCCATACACAGTAGGTAACTTATGAGCCTCATTTTACAGACAATGACTCTAAGCCACAAGGACATTCAGTA
Organism: Pongo pygmaeus; assembly: GCF_028885625.2. Classification (NCBI taxonomy): domain Eukaryota; kingdom Metazoa; phylum Chordata; class Mammalia; order Primates; family Hominidae; genus Pongo; species Pongo pygmaeus. The sequence continues at coordinate 166,181,742 of NC_072376.2, read as the reverse complement.
GCCTGCCTAGGGTCATAAAGGATCTGCATACTTCTACATTCAGTTTCCAAACTTTTGTGACTGAGATCTGCAGCAGAAATGTATTTTACGTTGCGGTCCAGTAATAGATACATATATTTCACTGAAACAAAGATTGCATGAGATCACATTTAGCCCGATGTCCTCTGCTATTTCCTATTCTATTTCATTTTTCAGTAAACTGGCTGCAACTCACTAACTTGATTCACAACCCGCTCATGAAGCCCACAGTTTGGGAATTGCTATCCAACACCTTCTTTCCTCCCACCCCTGAATCACAGTGTGACTGCAAGGATGAGGGAGATGCAAGCAACATCATGGATGTCAAGGAGAAAACTGCACTTCTGTGTGGTTGTGAGTCTTGAGCATAAAATGATGAGAATTCAATCTCTTCTGCCAAATAATGCCCCAAGGACATGTCTGTGGAAGCTAGCTCTTCCGCAGTGACTCATTTACACCTGTCAGGAGTATTTATGGAGATCGAAGCCATTATTGCTGCCAAGCTTTCTCACTGTATGGTGCAGGAAAAGATGCAGATGCACTTAACTTTGAAGAATTTTAAAGTTGTTAGTTCTAAAATTGCTATGGTATTACATTGGAGCAGGATTTGGGCACATATCCCAAAGCAAAGCAGCCCGGTGCCTGTACTCCCCTTGCATGTAATTCCTGCAAACAGTGATTGCAACAGGAAATCATACCTCCGTGGCAGAAATTATGCAATGCAACATTTAACATCTCTCTCAGCAGGAAATGGTTTTGCTGGCAGTAGTTTTGGAATTAACCATAAAAAGATATCATAGACCCTGAATGTATGCATCCATCCTTCCTTCTACTTCATAGGAAGAGAGGAAATGTTCCTTCCCACCAAAATTGAAGCATTCTCAGTGGCCCACCTGCCTCCCCAGCACCTCCACGCCTCACTCCTTCAACCCTTTCCTCTTTAACACCATCATCTTCTCCTTTCCCATGGGCTTCTTCCTTTCTGACTTCAAATACACATTGGTTTCCTCTAAAAAAAACAAAAAAGCACCTCAGCAACAAAGAATTTTGGGGATGATATAATTGGTCCTATCTCAACAGTAGTCATGGTTACAGAACTATATTCATTTGTCAAAATTCACAGAATTGAACACCAGAAAGGGTGAATTTGATTGTAAGTAATCAATATCTCAAAAAGAAAACCCCACAACTTTCCAATAAAAGCCCCCACACCATTTTCTAAATCCTGCCACCCTGTAATTATCATCCAGCTTCCTTCCTTCCTTTCTTTGGCACTTTCTTTTCCCCATGTCCTCATTTTAGCTAAACCAAAGTCTTCTCCCAGTCGTCCCTCTTCTCCTCCCACCTTCTATTGGAAACTCTTTTTCTTTGGCTTTGGAGATAGAGAACTTTACCATTTCTCCTCTACTTTAAATGCTTCTTATCTCATTCTTAGCAATCTTCTAACTCCGGGAATTTGCCAAAACATCAAGCCACTGCTCTTCTCCTACATTCACTCACTCAGAGACCACACCCACTCTCGTGATTAGATGACTGCTGGAATGCATTTGACTTCCAAATCTATGTCTAGAGAGAGGGCAGCTGGCTTAGGTTTCCAGTGGCCCAGGGGACAGCTCCACCCGGCTCTGTCACCACCTCCAATTCAGCACCTGCAGCTCTGAGTCTCATCCTGCTGCCTTTGCCAGCCACTCTCACTGGAGTGGATGACCTCATCACTGGAGGTTCTCCCGGGGCCAGAAACCCTGAAGACACCACTCAGCCCCTAAGTCAGGTACAAAGGAGGCAGGAGACATGGGAATGTTCTGTAAACTGTTATGTTCTAGACTTACGACACATTACCATTGCCACTACTTAAATCTTTTCAACTCTTCCTTTGAAATGTTGATTTCAAAGGAAATCAACATTTTACCTACTTTTCTCCACCCCCGCCCCCACCTATGGCCTCTAGTTCTCTCCCTTCCCTCCAGCATATTCTGCACACTGGGGTCAGTCCACTCTCACTAAAACACCTCTTTCCCTCTCACTGTGCCGCTCACGACTCAATTTTTTTTATTTTTAAAAATTTATTATTTATTTATTGTTTTGAGATGCAGCCTCACTCTGTCACCAGGCTGGAGTGCAGTGGCATGATCTTGGCTCACTGCAACCTCTGCCTCCCAGGTTCAAACGATTCTTCTGCCTCAGCCTGCCGAGTAGCTGGGACTACAGGCGTGCACCACCACGCCCAGCTAATTTTTGTATTTTTAGTAGAGATGGGGTTTCACCACGTTGGCCAGGCTGGTCTCGATCCATCTGCCTGCCTCGGCCTCCAAAAGTGCTGGGATTACAGGAGTGAGCCACCTTGCCTGGCTACTCATGACTCTTTAAAGGTGGTTGTTAGAGTTGAATTGTGTCCCCATCCCTCCAAAAACATATATTGTTGTCTCCCAGTACCTCAGATTGTGACTGTATTTGGAAATACTACAAGTTGAGTATCTTTTATCCAAAATGCTTGGGGCCAGAAGTATTTTTGGATTTTGGATTTTTTTCCATATTTTGGAATATGTGCAGATACTGACTGGTTGAGCATCCCAAATCCAAAAGACTGAAATCCAAAATGCTCCAATGAGCATTTCCTTTGAGCATCATATCAGTATCCAAAATGTTTTGGACTTGGAGCATTTCAGATTTTTGGATTTGGGATGCTCAACCTGTACAGTGTAGGTCTTTAGGGAGGTAATCAAGTTAAAATGAAGTCATTAGAGTGGGCCCTAATCCAATATGACTGATGTCCTTACGAAAAGGGGGAATTTGGACACAGAGACAGGCATGGAGGGACGATTATGTGAAGACACAGAACACTATTTACAAGCCAAGGGAAGCGTGGGACAGCCAGACGCTAGGACAGAGGCATGAAGCAGATTCTCCCTCATGCCGCCACCCTTTAGAGCACCTAAGCATCAAGTCTGTATTTCTCCAATAGGCACTGAAGATCCTCTTTGATTCCACCTCCTTATTTCACCTCAAGGCCCACGACTTCCTTGCCTAGACCTGCTCAGTCCCTCCTCCCATCAGTTATGTCTGGCTCCTAATCCCTGTCTGGAAAACGACTCTCCACCTTTGCTTGGGATGTTCCCAATGCCCATTGTGCCCTTCCCACTTCCCTCTTCCATCTAAATCTTGCACATTCTTTAAGTTCTAACTTTAGTCCCTCTTCCTCAATTATTATATTGTCCTTGATTTGTTACCTTATTGTGTTCTCTCTCTTTTCTGAACCATCATTGTACTTAATGTCTGTATCATATGAGTTGACACTTGATTGTCTTGTTCACAGGATTCCCTAATGGTTTCTTATGTGATATTCTTGGGTCTAGAGTTAAATTTAAAGTAAACAATCTCTGTTGAAAACTACTTTTCCAGACACTTTCCTAGATTTGTTTTCTCAACATAACATCCTTTCTTCTAGAGCTTCCCACAATTCTTGTATCCATTTATCATATGTCAACCAATCAAGTAGACTTGAGCGTGTGTTTTAGTGAGAAAGACATCCTAGGTGTGAGTCCTGACTCCTCCTTTACTGGAAAAGTCACTTGACTTCTTGGAAACTTAGTTTCCTGGCTTCTAAGATGTTACCTCTCAGGGACATTGTAAAGATAAGATGGAATTATTTACGTGAAAGTGATTTTTAAACACTAAAGCCTTGCTCAAATGAGAGGTTAAATCATTATTATGATCTCAGTTCCAAGTGAGCTCAGCTAGTTACCTGCTATGCTGATGAAATTATAGGCTTGAACCAAGTAAGCTGGTTCTTCTAGATTTGTGCCACAGGGGCCAATAAATTTCATAACTAATAAAAATTGATAGGATGGATGGAGAAAACTACAAAGCATATCCTGGTGGGTCAACAGGGTTATCTTCATAAATAAAAGACAGATAGCATACTGTCACCTCAATCTGCCTTAAGGCATGCAGTATCCCAGGTTCTCAGGAGAAACTGGCAGTCCCCATATTTCCAGCTGTGGTACAATAAATCAACAAGGTAATATATTATGCCTAAGACAAGTGTTTGTTTGGTGTGTTTTTTATTTTTGTAACTGAATTCTAATGGTTTTAAGACTGAACATGGGCTGGGTGCAGTGGCTTATGCCTGTAATGCCAGCACTTTGGGGAGGTGGAGGCAGGCAGATTGCTTGAGCCCAGGAGTTGGAGACCAGCCTGGACAACATGTCAAAACCCTGTCCTGCAAAAAATATACAAAAAGTAGCCAGTCATGGTGGCGTGCACCTGCAGTTCCAGTTACTTGGGAGGCTGAGGATGGGAGGATCACTTGAGCCCTGGAGGCAAAGGTTGCAGTGAGCCATGATCATGCCGCTGCAGTGAGCCATGATCATGCCACTGCACTCCAGCCTGGACAGCAGAGCAAGACCTTGTCTCTTAAAAAAAAAATAGTGTGGATGGCAAACGTATTGAGACTGTAAGTACCGTAGCAGCCATCATGTGTAAAATTCAGAAAGCCAGAGCCTAGGCCCCTAGAGACTGAAAGACAGATCTAGGACATGGGCAGGAGGTGTGTGCCTTGCCTTCTTCTCTCGGGTTAGCCTGTGAACTCCTGTCCCCCCTCGGCCCCCATCAACAGATAGTAGCTGAATTAACTGGCTGAATAAGGAAGATTGAAGACTAAACTCCTCGCAAAGGTAGAAAGACCTGGCAGTACTTGGTGAATGCATTTATCCAAGGGATTTGAACGAGAGAAAATGCTTAGAAAAAAAATCTAAGGAAAGAAATGTATTTAGTTCTATTGAGATTTAGTTTTAGCATGGAGTATACTGTGTGCAATAAGCCCCAAAGATGCCAAGAATATTTTGTACCGCATTACAAATGAAAACCAGCTTCCGTGCAGATGGGATTCGGAATTTCATACCCCGGCAAATCTGTCTTCCTTCTATTACAGAAACTACTTCAACTATTCCAAGCAAATGCTTAATAATTATTTCCCCTTCTTGATGTTTAAAGGCTTTTTAACAAGAAAAATGAATTTGATTTCTAATAGATACTGTTTAAAAATTCAGAATCTGGCCAGGTGCGATGGCTCACGCCTGTAATCCCAGCACTTTGGGAGGCCGAGGCAGGCGGATCACCTGAGGTCAGGAGTTTGAGACGAGCCTGGGCAACATGGCAAAATCCTGTCTCTACCAAAAAATACAAAAATTAACCAGGCTTGGGACCTGTAGTCCCAGCTACTTGGAAGGCTGAGGCAGGAGAATGGCTTAAACCCGGGAGGCGGAGGTTGCAGTGAGCAGAGATCGCACCACTGCACTCCAGCCTGAGTGACAGAGTGAGACTCTGTCTCAAACAAAACAAAACAAGACAAAACGAAACAAAAAAATTCAGAATATTTGTTTAAGTGAAACAATGTATGTGGACTACAAGAAAAATACTTATAGAGGAAATCCCTAAGAAATCGAATTTCTTTGTCCTTTAATGAAATTGTGTTAAAAATGAGTAAAATATACTTTCTTCTCCAGGGTCTGTAGCTTAAGCAGAGACTTTAGAGTAAATGTCACAAGAAAAAGCAGCACTTTGCCCAGGGCCCCACGTACCCTCATTCCCACCTCTTCCCTTTCCAGGCTCCCAGATCTTTGCATGTTGTTTTAGTGGGTGGTTTGTGATCTCTGAGTGGATTTTAGCCTTCAGTCATCGGTTGCTTTATACGTGGTTACTAGATTGAGACACCATTTGTGGGGGGAAAAGGATGAAGGATACTCAAAGGCTAATTGCTACTTGAAGGCAGAAAATAGGGAAAAACAGCAAAAAGACTGCAGTTAGCCTCTGCTCATCCTTCCTCTAAATAAATGGTCACTTGATTGTACATGACTATGACTGCCGCGTGACCTGGGGCAAAAGAGAGCATTTATCATTGAAGGCTCATTTGCTCTACAGAGTGTGTGCCACAACAGATGGACAAAGCATTGTTTTTATAAAATGGAAAGCAGCTTTGCAAGAAAGAATTCGGTTTAATGGTGGCAGGAATCTGGAGACCATATTCTGTAACTGTTGAATTGAGTTTTGATTGCTGGCTTCGTTATTGGCTAAGATTGAGAAGCTAAAGATACCCAGTTATTGCCATTTGTTTTCTGCAGCAACCCAGATCCGAACATCCAGAATACCCTCTACGAAACTGTATAGATTAAGTGTCATCTTTTAGCGAGCCACATTTAGTTTTTCTCCCTGGAGTTACTTTTAAAGCTATTCAGGACAGCTCATCTTAGCCATCAGACCCACACATGGGGTAAAGTGGCTGAGGACCCACGGGTATTTCTGTTCTAGAGGTCTCAGGAAGTACTAAGTATATGGCCAGGATTTGGGTGGTGAAGGAAATGGAGTGACAAGGATGATTCATACTTGGAAGGAGAGGAAGGAGAGGGTGTCAGATGAAGCATCCACACAGTTGACAAGGGTGTTTATGGATACAGAGTAGCTGATCCTGTGGCCTTCAGCCCATTTGGGTACCCTTTTATCCACTTTCTGTTGGTGACATCTCATTGGTCACGCTAAATAAGGGGATATCCAAAATGTTTACCTTGCATAAGAGGTTCACTTTTATAATCTCTTTCTTGGACTAACATGGTAATTATTTTGCCTTCCATAAGCAGAATCCAGTGCATTGGAGGGAACCCTGGACATACGCGAACAATAAGGAGAGCCAGCTGCCCGATATCTGCAAGGAGATTGTTCACAGCCAATACTGAGGAGAGTACTAAACACTGAGACAGCTTTTGCTGCTGCTAAGGCAAACTATTATAATCTTGAACTACAAAAAGCAAGGGAGGGTGTGGTCAGACAAGTTCCGGCCCTTCCCCTTCCCCCACCTATGCCTCTAGTTCACAATTTTAATTCCCAGGAGAATCACAACTTAAGCAGACTACCCAGCTGAAAAGAGAGACGTGTACCCTCCATTGTGTCCAATAGCCGAGGACATACAGGCAAGCTAACGAGATGCAAATCCCATTCAGTGTGGCTAATGCCCTTTTTATCCCTAACCAAAGACCTAGAAAACTTACTCAATTTGGTGGTTTTCTAATATAGTTTCCACACCATTGTTGAATGTGTAACACTAATTTGAATAAATTGCATGTAGTCAGCAAAAGAGACAGTTCTGTTTTTGTCTAGTCTGAGAGGCTATTTTGGCGATCAAAGAGACCCAATCTCATCCTCTTAATTAAGGCAAAGCTCAAGCCTATCTACTATTTACCCTCAAGCAGGGTTTCTATGATGGGTTATTTTGGCGCTACCCAGGGCCGCTGGGGAGAGGACATTTTAGGACTAGAACCGTGCACTGAACAAGAGTCTTGGGGTTGCCGGGCGCGGCGTCTCATGCCTGTAATCCCAGCACTTTGGGAGGCTGAGGCAGGCGGATCACAAGGTCAGGAGATCGAGACCATCCCGGCTTCCTGGCTAACACTGTGAAACCCCATCTCTACTAAAAATATAAAAAATTAGCCGGGCGTGGCGGCGTGCCTCTGTAGTCCCAGCTACTCGGGAGGCTGAGGCAGGAGAATGGCGTGAACCCAGGAGGCGGAGCTTGCAGTGAGCCGAGATTGCGCCACTGCGCTCCAGGCTGGGAGAAAGAGCAAGACTCCGTCTCAAAAAATAAATAAACAAATAAATAAATAAAAATAAAAATAAATTTGTCTTGGGGTTAAGTAGCGAATGTCACTTCACCTAGGTCATGCTGAAAGAGCCTTTTACTGACACACCTTTCACGACCAAAGGAAACAAATTTTAGGTTGGGGCCAACTTGATTCTCTCGGAAAGTGTTTGTAGCTGAACCACTGCAGAGGGTTCTACCACAGCCAGAGCTGATTTTCTTACTGAGGAAAGACTTGAGGAGCTCAGTGAACAGGAGGGAGAAGGATGCTCACTAATGCCTAAAGGTATCACCAGGACTTGAAAATTCCTTCAAGACTTGTTCTTTGCCTTTTAGGCTATTGTACTTTCCAGATCATAAGCAGGGGGCTCAGAACATAGTATTTGCTCAATAAATCCTTGTTGGCTAGCAGACTGGGGCATGGGCTTGAAAATTATCTTTCCTTTCTTCTACCTGATTGGGCAGAACATTCTAAAAGGAAACTTGTTCTAATCTTTCACATTTTTGGTCTTAGATCTCTCTTTTCAGGAGTCTTAATCTGAGAAACTTTCCATTTTGTTTGCTTCCTGGTCCTCAAAGTCATCATCCCCGAAGGTCAGCAATGAGAGTACTAAAACGCTAGTCCTCATCCTAATGGGAGATAAGTAGGTCAGCAACTCTGTGCCTCTCTTAATATTTTAGGTTGGACCAATGACTGCATTAAACTAAAAAAGGCATCCCTCAAACAGCAGACATTCTGAAACCTGAAAAACACTTACACTGAAGAGATGTCAGTTTAAAAGGGTATTCATCTCTCAAAACTCCAACTGCCTGCAGCATATTTCTACAAATTGCCCTTGTTCCAGAAGTCAGCATGTCTTAGGTTAGTTCGTTTTACTGCAGTTAAGACAGAAGCAAAACCTGTATCCACAGCTTCTATTTGAGCACTTCTAAACAGTCTTAAATTAATAAAGATGCTGACATATATGGTATTTTTTTTAGACTCAAGAACACATTTTAGTCTCTTGGGCCAGCCCTTCTGCGTAGACAAATTTCATCTATATATACAGTATATTATGAAAAAGGAAAATATTGAAAATTCTAGGGAGAGGATATTTCTGTTCAAGGATTAAGATGAGATTCAAAGGCAGGACATAGGCCAGGCACAGTGGCTCAAGCCTATAATTCCAGCACTTTGGGAGGCCAAAGCAGGAGGACCGCTTGAGGCCAGGAGCTCAAGGCCAGCTTGGGCAACATAGTGAGCCACTATCTCTACAAAAAACTTAAAAATTAGTCGGGTGTGGTGGCACATGCCTGTAGTCCCAGCTACGCGGGAGGCTAAGGTGGGAGAATAGCTTGAGCCCAGGAGTTGGAGGATGCAGTGAACCATGATTGTGCCACTGCACTGAAGTTTGGGTGACAGAGTCTCTAAAAAAATTTAAAAAGTAAAACCAAAAACAACCAAAGGCAGGATATGCAAAAATAATATAGCATTACATAGGAAATAACTATATTAGTAATATAGTTATTAAAAAATATTTGCCAACAAAAGCTCAGTTTCTGAGATTGAATTTCCACTAAACCCTCTAACCAGACATAAAAGCTGAGTGTCTAGTAA